>NC_134077.1:6940055-7246748 GCF_965140245.1 Athene noctua
CTTCCAGTGTTTGTCCAGGTAAATAAGGACACATCCAAATTGATTATCTGTTGTTCAGAGGTAATGATACGTAATAAACTATTCGCTCTGGGTAACGTAACAGGAATGTGCTTTAGCACGCAGATGTGCAATATCTTCTGGTGTAGGAGCAGGATCTCCCCACTAGTTTAGCTTCAGTCCAGGACTCCATCACATCCTTCTGCCCCCCACCCCTGTGGGCAAAATGCATTTGCCTGATAAACCAAACATGTACATTTTTCTTGCTCGGTCACCTGATGTGATGCTGCTGCTTCTGCTGATGGGGAATCCTCAGAAATCTACATGTGGGTACGTTTGAAACTCACAGAAAAGGACTTCAGGGACGTTAAGGTTGATCCTGTTCTTTTCAGTGTCATTATACTCATTTGAAAAAAGGGTGTCTGTCATCACAAACGTCAGATCCACTAGCTGCCCAGCAATAAATCTTGTGCTCACGTCAAAACATCTCCAGCAGAATTTCTAGGATGAAACTTCACAGCTCAACATTATGCAGCAATTTATGATATATGATATAAGCAGCATGAGCAGTATTCTAACAGGAGAAGGGATAATCTCTACATTTTGTCAAATGGGAAGTACTTAAATGATTGTTGCTCTTCTCAGTTAGGAACTTAACTGACTTTTTAAAACTGTCATATAAGGGTTCCTCCCATGCACGCGTTCTTGGTATCTCCAGAGTTAGACTGTGGCTACATGCAGATATGGCTGAAAATCTCGAGTGTGGGGGAGAGGGACTGACAACCAGGGAAAGAAACATTTTCCAGCAGCATCTTTATGGGATATTGCTCCATCACTTGTGACAAACACCAGATTAAATGTTTGTGGTGACAAACTCCGAGAGGGCAATAACCCATGCAGAGGCAGTGTGAGAGTGATGAATGTTTTATTGTCTTTATTTTGCTCACATCACTTGCCAGTTAGACTTATAAGGTGAAATTAGTAACGTTCTGTGGTGGAATCTGTCTTGCTAAATTTTAGCTGACTAAAGTATTGAGTGGGGTAGTGTATGTAAGTAAAACACTTTTAATTTAGACACCTAAGGAGGATTGTGCCCAGGTTGGTGTTTAAGCTGTCCTTATAGCTGGTAAGGAGCCAGTCAGTGCCATCGGTGGCTCCTTTGGATGCTATGGGAGTAGTCGTGATGCCTGCTGTTGAGTGAGCAGCATTGTGCCCTGGCCCCACGGGCTGCACTGACAGGCCTCCCCTAAAAGTAAGGAAAGCTTGGCATGCAAGGACTCAACCCAGACTATCTGATTTCAGGCCCTTCGAGCTGCTGGTACTACCCTCCAGCCCTGGGCTGCTGGTCAGGGAGAGGGCAGGTGTCTTGAAGGCTCTTTCATGCCTGGGGGAGCTTGACCAGCACTGGAGGTCAATGGTGAGGAACTGAATCATGGTCCAGGGGCCTCACCTGACCTGCATCGGTGAGCTCCCTCTGTAATCAAGGGAGAAGACAGGTGCCTTAAGCAACATTTTCATTTAATCTATCTTAAATGCCTATTTTAGGATGATACAAAATCTAATTTCTCCCAAACAGTTATGTAAAGGTGACTAGCTATGACTTACATAAGTGACATTTGGAGCCTTTTGCTAGAAAAGAATCACATTGATTTGCTGGAAAGGAGGAGGTCACCTCTACCTGTTTGTGGTGTAAGTTTGCTGGTATCAGGAGAGCAGCACCATGAGTACATTTAACCAATGTCCACTGAAACAAAAAGCAAGATAACTAATCAAAAAAGCGAACCAGGCATTATTTCTCAGTGATCACATAACAGATGGCAGACAATATGGAAAGGGGAACACACAAAGAGAGATATTAATTTAAGATAGACAGATAGATGGAGCAATGCTTTCAGAAGTAATAAATGGCTCAAATTGAAGGCCAATTCTCAAATGCATATTCAGAGACGTATGTGTTGATCTCTTAATGATTATTATTTTTTTAAATATAAGGAAACGAACAATCATGCACTGACATTTATTTTCTATCTGTAAAAGAAATAAAGGCACAGCTGCGTTTTTTTGAGCCCTTTTTCCTCTGAAGTTGCTAAATATTGCAGTGCTCCCAGTGGAACAGAGACAAGGTGAGTAAAAAGACTCCTTTAAAAACAAGGGAATAATGGGAGAGTGTTTCTTTTTATTTCATTTCAGAAAATGATTAGACTAGTTCATCTCTAAAAGACTGCAGAAATCTGAATCAGAAGATCCTTCAGCAACAGAAATGCAAATATATTTCTAACCACTAGATGGTACTTAAAGCACAGGATTGGAATGAACTGCTCTACTGTGAGATGTATAGACAGGGTACCTGTGTCTGAGGCTTAGCGAAGTCGAGGTTGGTTTTATTCTCACCATATACAGGAGGGGGGAAAAAAAAAAAAAAAAAAAAAAAAAAAAAAAAGAGGGAAAAAAAAGGGCTAAATCTCTTCTGTGGCTAAATCTCTTCTGTGCCTTTTTTGACTTAAAAAGAAAAATGGACATGGCAAAAGTGTTCCTGATTAGATTGGTACAAAAAGATGATGCATTCTTTCTGGATGAATCGGGAGATATGAGGTTCTGTCACTCTTTAGATATAGACCTGAAATACTAAGCTTAAATTTATAGCCTCTTGAATGAGCCATAGGACTCTGTTTACTCATAGAGTAGAATTGGGTGCAGTTCGAGCAGTTCTTCTGTGTGATCAGTTACTTTATCACCTTGATCAGTTTGGAAGATAAAATAACTCTCCTTTTTAATACATCCTACTACAGTAGATCCTTTATCAACCTGCTTTGGATTTAATCACACTTTTGGGGCAGGAATCCTCTCCCCGTCCATCTCTTTCACATGCATGCAAACACATGCCTGCACAACCATAAAGGCGTGTGTGTTCCTTCTTGACTTTTTGCAACTTTAATATTTTCTGGGGGAAAGGCTGGAAGAAATAGGGAGCAGGATCTAGAGAAAAAAGACAGCTCAATTACAGCTGCTCCTTTTTTCCAGCTCTAGTTTCCAGAAATGACAATCTCTTTCCAAAAATGACTAGGGGAAAAATTTCCATCTTTAGAGACGATATTGCAGGGTTACCTAGAAATTTGAAAATGTATCTTGGCTGCAGATTTTGGTCTTTCAGTCCACCTATATAGCATCAGGACTCAAACCTGTTATTCACTCTACTCAAACCTGTTACTCAATCTGTGCTCAGTAACCTCTCCTGTTCCAGGCTTAAAAGTTTAATCTGGTCCTTTGGTTTGGGTTCATTCCCCACATAAAGTTTTATAGCAAAGAAGAACACTGGAGAAGTCGTGAGATTTTCCAGGAAATCATGAATAACAAGTATCTCCCTGTAGTTCCTCCCATTGAAATCCCCACTGTTCAACTGGGAGCATTTCTTTCTGACCTCTTCTGCCTATAAACTCTCCCCAGAGGTATGCAGATCAATACTGTTGCTTAATCAGTTACTATAATTGTACATGAAAAGGTTAGGCTCTTTTTCTTAAAAAAAAAAAAAAATTAAAAAAAAATTACACTAGATCTTTTCTAAAATTATCTCAAATGATTTGTCTCTGAGGTATTCTGTGTCATTGAGCTCTAAAACCTCCAAATATTTGTTTGGTATCTCTGATTATCCAACAGAAAAAAAACCCCAACCAAACAAACAAACAATCCTGCTATATCTTTATACAAACAACCGTGAATGACATTAGGGTTGGAAAGGTTTGTCTAAAAATGTTATAAAGTATTAGATCATCCAGAGAGTTAGTAGGGAATGACTTTGTTACCAAGGCCTAAATTTTCTTTAGGAAAAGGTGAATCTCTGTCTCCTTCTTCATATTTCTTTGCTTGTCCATGGCAAGCCTCACCACAGAAAACCAACATCTTTGGGCCTGATCTAAAGCTCCTTGAGCACAGGACAAATTCAACCTGAGGACAAAGTCCATTCATTAGTTACATGGCAGCCCCTGTGAGCAGGAACCAAGTCTCTGGAACAGAGTTTCAGGAGTAGCTGTAGCATTGGTCTCATCACTGAGATTTGCTCTCATATAATGGCTTTGCACCAAAGGACTTGGCTTTGGTAATGAGTCCATGTGCAAAACCTTTCAGTGTGAGTTTTATCCTGCAGTTTGTGAGTTTGACCAGCTGCTGCCTGGGAGTTACTTGTTTTCTAGAATCAAGGTTGTTCAGAAGTAAACTTCTGGGCAGTTTTAATTCTGTTCTGTAGTGTTTTATAAAGATGCAGTACAGCATATTCAGAAGTCACACACTGGTTGTATCTATTGGCCTGATTTGTCCTATAACATCAAGGGGGTTAAGGCATGGGACCTGATGTAAGCATGCTTAGAAACACTTCGCTTTTTGTCCTAGTTGGTAATTTCTATTTCATCCAAGTCCCTGAAATTCCTTTCCAAACATTTTTCCAGAACTGCATCGCTCCTTGCTCAGCCGTGAAAGTGTTCACCATTTCTTCTTCTCAGAGCAAATCCTATCTGTCCTGTCTGGTGCTTCAGAGTCTGGAAGGGAATACCTTTTGGTTGTTTCATAAGCATCTTGTAACTACTGCTGAGCTTTGCTTGAAGGGGCCACACTCATCTGTGATGGTGAAATTTCACTGACTCCAAGGTAGTTACACAAGGAATGATTTGGATCTTCCCTTGAGGCCACTCCAAATACAAAAAGTATATCTGTGCATATGAACAGTTGAAGGTGGGGAAGGGAATCAAAGGTAAGGTTTTGTAGAGATTGTTCCACAACAATAGTAAATCATACACTCATTTCTGCACTGCACAGAGTATGCTAAAGGAGAGCAAGAAAAATGAAGGAACATGCAATTCTGCCCACTTCAGCAGTTAGGCTTTTGTTAGAATACTCTTAAGCAATTACAAAGCTGCCAGGACTGTATTTAATTAAATATATAAATATCTGTACAAAAATAAAACCCAAGCAACACTTACATCATGCCTACAAGGTGTTATTGTTCTGTTTATTTTTTACAGATGGACATTTTGTCAGGGGAAAACTTGCCAAGTGCTGTGAGAGAGAGAGGGAAAGAGGGAGAGAAGGAGGTAGAGGAATGTAGTGAAAAGAAATGTTGATGCTACAAGAAAAATGGCAGCTCTTATATTTCAAAGAGGCAAACACACTACAGTGCACATGTGATAAGGAAGTTGACTTGAGTTCCCTACTTAAGGCTTCACTGAAATTGCCCAGTATTCATGGGAAAACAGATGACAGTGTAATTAGAGATGGTACATATAATTTATCATCCATGGTCTTGAACTTCCTGTAGCTGGTTTGAATGACCAAATGATTTTTACTAGTAGACTAACTATTTGGGAGCAAGGGTGGGGGAAACAAAGCTGAGTACAAAAATCAACTTATTTGCCTGGAATCCTGAATCTTTAACCCTCGAAAGACACAAAGCATACCTGCAGATGTTCAGGTGAGGGGAAATACAGGCAGCCAGCACCTGTGGCTCTGCTACTCTTTCTGAGACAGGTTTTGCACACCAAGAAGCACTTACCTTAAAAAGGCACACCAAGGTATGGGGCTACGTTTGCTCCTAATGGAAGAAGAACCCAACTGTTGTATGGTTTCATGAGCGCACTAAGGCTTCAGCTGCAGGCCAGACGTGTTCCTGAAGGGCTGTGTCCTCACTGGGGTCATATGGCTGCTGAATCCTGCCTAGTGGAAAAGCTGGTTCAGGGTTTGATCCTGGCTTTTTTTTGGCATTAGTGAGACTGTTAAAAAAATTCATATCGTCAATATTTTAAACTACAGCTAGTGTGGGGCAGGATAACTCAGGGGAAAAGTGAGACACTATATAGTTATATCCTCTTGGTTAAATTATCTCAGATAAATTACTCACAGTGAGTGATATTTTCTGAAATGTTGGTGTGCTACATGGAGACAGCCAAGGCATGTTACCTTCTCAGCTACCAGTAATGCAAAGTAACACACCTGTCCACACAGCAAAATTTTATAGATTTTTAATGGCACTCAAATCCATCAAGCTACTGTCTGGAAATCACATATCCTGCCTCAGCATCTGCACAACTGTGCCAGTCTTGGGGTGGTTTTCTTACGCCCTAGGAGGGGGACCAAGTCTGTTACTGCAGCTCAGTATTTGTGGCCTCGAGAGATGCAGGTACAGGTGCAGCAAGTCTGTGATGACTCCCACGCACAGGACTCAGTCCTTAGCTTCAGCAGGAGAGGTGTTCTGGTGTATTTGCTGGAGTCCTGGACTGGGTGCTATTACAAAGAAAGATAATCACCCCAAACTGATACAGCCCGTATGTGAGGCTTTCCCATCATTTTATATGTGCTTCATGTTCCCTTATAACCTACAAGGATGTGAACCTACAAAGGAAGAGGGATTTCTTAGAGCAGGCAAAAAAGTCCACATTGTTACCTGGGGATGTGCCTTTCTCAGTCCCCAGAAGGGGGAAAATAAGAGTGATTAAGATGAAATAACAGCTGGATTTTTCTTTCACTTCCTAAAAGCTGCGGCTATAGTTTTCAGAAAGGCTAGAAGAATTAAGTATCCATTTCTTTTTCAACTGTAAAGTCCGATCTCTGACCTAAGCATAGAAGGGAAATGTTCTGATTGCTGTGTTTTAGCCTCAGAACTGATCATGTGTTGGGTTTATCTGTGCTGCTTTACTACCTGAACCATCCCATAGTATTCATTATCCTACTGACAGACTCTTTATGTTAATTTACAAAGAGAAGAACTCAGGGACAGGCATAAGCTCCCCCACAGAAGCACCGATGAGGAAACAACTTGGCATTGGGTGTGCTCTCTGTATTTTCCTCAGACTATCTCAGGTGGTGGCTGCAAAATGAAAAAGCTCCACTGATAAACACTTGTGAATGGTAGGTAAAAGAAGCTCTCATTTCAGGTGCAAATCCGATCGCTTCCCCTGCGATTGAAGGGAGAGGATTAGTTCCTTTCTCCACACGCTTCTCTTACCTCCACCCACCCTCCATCTCCGGGATCTATAGCCGAACTCTCCATCTGAACCAAAAAGCTATATCTGTCCCTTAGTAAAACATCTTTTATTTGCCAACTTGTTTTTCCCACAGACTGCCGCTCCCTTTTGTGTTTGCGCTAATGTTCCGAATGTCTACACCGCGTAGCCGATGATTATTTGTGAGACAGAGTGAGTTAATGCAGATTTGCAAGCTGTTCCCATTTGTTAAATGTCAGAAAAACACATGCAAGTCACTGGCTTTAGCACTTAGCTGCCAGCTGGCTCTTCTGAAAGGAGGGGACAAATGACAGTCTATCAAACAGCATGCTTTCAAAGAAAGAGGAGACCTGTTCCAGAACTGCAGCTTCAGAGGCTCTTTTAACAACATAAGCAAAACTGGGAGCCAACCTCATTTTTTCCCCCTGGCTGTAATGAACACATAGCTTAGCTACAGCATTCCCCCACCCCCAGTAAAAATGAACTGGGATTACAAAGCTTATGAAGAAAACAAGTGTCTTTTTTTTTTTTTTCTTTCTCTCTCTGTTTTCCCTTCCTTTTCCTTTTTTTTTTTTTTTTTTTTTTTTTTTTTCTTCTCTAAATTTCTTTTTGGCTCAAAAGTAAGACCAAAAATGTCAAAAGGGAAAGGAGTGGGTTTCTGAGATCGGTCTCAAATCTCAGAAGAAGATTGCAGGAAATTGTGCCAAATGGAAGTGTTTATCCATGGGTAAGTGCCCAGTGCAGATTAACATATTTTAATTACGGTCTCTGGGTTTGCTGCGCTCCCTGAAGAATACATGGTTTAGGCCTCACTGGTGAGCCGAAGTTTTCGGGGGGGGAGATTATTTTTGGTTGTGCATGCAGATGGGGAGCTCTGGCCTCGCTGCGCCCGGAGAGTCGAGACGTGCCTTTCTCCTCAAGCAGACACTGCAGGAGTTGCAGCGGTGCCGGTTCCTTTATACCACCCGACATGCTCCGACCCTGACCCGGAGGCTGCCGCTCCTCTGCTGCGGCTGCCAGCGCAAAGGCCCGGGCGAGTGCTGCTTTCCCGGGTGATGTCCACCAGGACCTCCAACATCACCCGCTCATTAGGATGTCTCTGAACAGCTGTCATGTGGTGCTGACTTTTTGTCACGGTTGACAGCAACGAGATTAAAGCAGGTAGCCTGAGGCTGAAAAACTCTGTGTTTTGTTACGAAGCCCTGAGTCATCTAGTCCCGTTATAAATATTAGGTGTCAGATTTGGATCCACCACTGAGTCACGCGTAGCCTTGGGTAGATCCCATTGCACAAACGGTCCAATTTATTGCAGCAGGACTATTTGTATACAAGATTGCCATCATTGTCAAGATGTCAAAATGTGGCCTTCCATGTTTAATGCTTCATAATTAACAAGCTGTATTGTGCTACTGAACATCTTACAATTATACAATAAGGTTTTGGAATGAGTGGTCAGTTTCCAAAGTTTTCTCTGGCTTAAACTCAGTGCCAGTTAGGAGAGGGCTTTGGGAGTAAAGAGCATTGTGTCAATCAAGATTCATATTTTCTGCCTTCCCGTTTCTTATTCTAAACTGAATATCCAGGTTCCTTTTCATAGAGGAAAGAGAGAGAAAACTACGAAGAAGGTAATTCATGCTGTGTAGCTTACAGAAGTCCCTTCTGCTTCCCTCTCACAGGAGAGAGCCCAGGTGACTACAGGTAACTCCAGGGTCAGTGCTACCAAATGAAACAGGAAAAACTAGGTGAGATGAAACATTTTCTAATTGCAAACACTGCCTGCAGAGCTCATTGCTCTGTCACTCAGAAATGCATCTCAGGAGCACTCCCAAAGAAGCACCTTGGTGCCAAATGTAGTCTCAAATTGTCATCCAAACCACACCTCCTTTCAACTGTTTAATCCGGGGGAATCAAACTCTCCGGGTGTCCATGCTTTTACCCTGAAAACATACCCTGGGCACCCCTAAATTTGAACAGTGGGTTGGCTAACTCTTTCCTAAATCCTGGTGAGATCCAGGAATTAGGAAAAGTTAAGCCTCTGAATCTGATAGGTACAACTTGAACTATCACTGACGTCTTCAAGTTCAGCACAAGGCCTTACTTCAGTCAAGGCCCCTTTCATAGATAAAACAGGTTTAGCTATTTAACCAGAAAGTGATATATCCCAGGTTCCAGGCTGTCCTCATTCAGATGAATATGAAATAAGAGACTTCAATTGCTCTAAACTTCTCATTATACTCTCAAACTCTAGACTTTGAGACTATCTGGGGAAAAGGGCTATAAAAGTTATTGTTCTGCAGCTGGAGGAATCTAACCCCATTTTGAAATTTTAGTGCTCAGGGTCTACAGAGATATGTCCACAGAGATATTCAGAGATATTTAGGCACCCAACTGCTATTTGTCTCAGTGCCTTCATCAAGAGAGATCACAGTCAGCTTGGATGTAAAGAGTATCAGAAAATGAAAGCACCAAGCAGTATCAGCCTGTGGAGAGAGAGAAGACAGTTTTTTTCTGAAAATTTCCTTCACATTAGATTCTTATTATCTTTCCTCTTACACCATAAACTGTTCCCTGCAATTGTGCTTTCTGAAAAGAAAGGCTCCCCTGTCCATTTGCCTGGCCCTACTGTCCAAAGGTACCTCCTTTTCTTTCTCCCTTCCTTGGATCTGGCTGGTGAAGCCTATCAAACAGCCTTACAGTATAGTAGCCTCTCCAAAGTCTGACTCCAAATACTGAGATCACTGAATTTTTTGCAGGTTAGCACATGGCAGTCCTGCATTTTTTAGTAGCTTGAGAATATTGTTAGGGAAAGACCGAATTCAGCAGCTCAGCAGAGCTGAGGCTGACACAGATCCATGTCCCAGGGCTGACCAGTAGGGAAGCTGAGCATGTAATCCCAGTAGGCACACACAAACACACCCGTACAGCATACATATTTGTATATAGATGTATTCATATCCATACAGATCACAGACACACAGAGGACTCATAAGCACAGTCAGCACCAACAGCCTCATCATGTCCCCTCTCTGGCTGTTCAGAGTGAAAGTCTTGTCAGTGCAAAATACACACCTATGTATAAAATGTGGATCCCCCAGTATCTGGACTCGGACACTCAGTCTGCCCATTAGCTGCCTGTGGATCCCAGTCTCCTCCATGTTGCTGGCACCTGGACATAGGAGGTCCTGAGGCTGCAGCTCCACTCCAGGAGGGTACAGGGCTACAGACACCATCACCCACAGCATCACACACAGCATCACGCACAGCATCACACACATACACACACACACACACACACATAGTGGATGCAGACAAGAGCACTGGCCAGCCCTATTTACACAGAGCTAGCCATTTTATCCCCTTCCCCTCAGTTTTCCCATGTTTGGCTCTCCCAGACCACTTTGATCTCTTCCTTTCCCACCTTTTTATTTTCTTCCTCCCCTGTACACCCTATAGTAAGTCCCATTCAATCCTAAACACTCTGCCCATACATCACATAATGTGTCCGTGGGCAGTGACCCCTCTCTGTCCCTGAGGTGCTATGGAGAGCAACTCCCGTGGCTCACCGTGGCGGAGTGGTGCTTGGGGTGGTGATGCTCTCCTGGGAGAGCCATGGGAGAGGGCCACATCAGGGGCACATTTTTCCTCTGAAGTTATTTGGGTCCCCATTTCCCTGTTGTTATGCTTTGTGCTCCTGTGTGTGTGTGTGTGTAGATGAGCCTTTTATCTCACAACCTGACAGATACCTTCTTTCTGTGAGATTTTTTGTTGCCTGGGTAGATCCTCCTTTGTCTCTGAGGGATATAAGCTCTGTCATACTCATTACATGAAAAGCATTGGGGTGAGTAAGCCCTTTCCCTTCATTTTCTTGAAGAATGTTGGGCTCAGATTTAAGCAGTAAATGCTGCTAACAGCAAAAATGTCATTAATTTGGAAAGATGCTGAGACAAGACCAGCCTAATAAATAGGGTAGGGTGTATCTGGAGAGGCTCTGGGATTCTGGTCATCTGCTCATGGACTTTCAACCATGAGAAAGTCAACAACCCCACTTGACAAAAGGGATTATTAGTGCTAGGTTTCTCTTGGGGCATCGCTGGCTGTAAGCAATGCTAGCAAAATACTTCAACAGTTAAGAGTGTCAGACATGCACAATGGGATCTTATTTTTAAGTGCATACAAGACTTAGATTCTGAAGGATGCTTAGATTAGAGATCATCAGATGAGAAGAAAGATTTTCAAAAGTTTTCATGTATTTCATTCCTATTAACTTCAGCAGAAGCTAAGCATGTATTCTTAACTTCAGTTACCACTTATTAGTATCTTTAAGTATCTAGATGTCTTTAAAAACTTATCTGAGAACTTCTAGATAGAAAGTTCTTCACTTTAAAAATGAGCACTGAAAAGCATTTCTGCCAGAGCATTTAGGAGTTACACTGCTGGTATTGCAAAACAATGCTTTTCCTTTATCTAGGGAATGGTTATTCACTTAATTACTGGCTAAACTGAATTTTTAGACGTGATGAAGGACCCACGAAATATGGCAGAAGACTTGAGAAGAGGCAAAAGAGAAGGCTATGTCTTACTTTCAGATTAATCCTGAACACTCTTTTATCAGCATGGCAGATGTACTTTAAGACTGGACAGTGGTAAAATAAGGTTTATTAATGGAAGCATTGTTTTCTCATTTTACTGCTTCCTGGGTAAATTGAGGAAGGTTATCCTGGGCATTCATGGTCATATTTGGTCGATACACCCTGGAGTGCTGTACATTGAGACAGCTCTGAATGAGGAGGCTGCAGGACCTCAGTTTACCAGCATCAAACTGGGTTGGCCAGTCTGCTCCCACAGCCAGAACTAGCATCTCTTCAGGTGACGATGCTGCAGAGCAGACACTTGGCTTTTTCAGAGCCAATTTAAATCTCTATCTCAGTGATGTCTTATGCAGAGCAGGCTTATGGTTAGAGCCTGATCCAGAGCCCACAGAAATGGATAGGATGCTTTTGACTGTGCTTCAACGAACTCCATCTAAATCATTAAATTCTCCCCACCTCACTTCCCTTCCTTGAAACAGGGATAACAACCTTTTCTTAACACAGAACTCGCCTTGCTCAACACAATAGATCCCTAATCATGCAGGGAAGAAAAGAGGAGCAGGGAGGGAAGGGCAGATGGTATCATCCTAATGCAAATAATAAATAATCAGATTAATCCCTGCATCATGACAAGAGTTTCATTAGGTGCAGAACTAGGGAAAAACACTGCTGCATTCCCTGGGAGCAAGTCAGCGAGAGATGTTATATAAAGTGCTCTCAAGCTTTTATTTTCCCCTTTCTCTCTTTTTTTTTTTTTTTTTCTCATTTGTATTTGTGTTATATAGAGGGTAGAGCGATGTGGGAGGGCAAAGGCAGAAAATTATAGTTCTGGAAACCAACTTCTGTGTTTAAAAGATTTTTGTCAGCATCTCATGAGCAGGGTGACCAAATGCTCACATTGTAGGGGTCTTGTTTTCGTGATCTGCATCCATATGTCACACACTTAATCAGAGAGGCACAATTGTGGACTAAAGCAGGCAGATCTGAAATGTCAGTGCTCAGGTAGGAGGAAAGCCCTCTTTCCCCTGACTTCTTTAGTTGAAATGTTGAGCACTTTGCACTGCTGTTGCTACTTCTTGGTTGGACTGTTTCTATTTCCGCGGTGTCCTCATGCCTGTCATTGCCTGGACCTGGTTCAATAAACACATTAGCCACATCTGAGAGTACAAATATTTCTTCAGAGGCTTAAATGTCTATTTGAACATGTGACTGCAGTAAGTGCACGTGCCATCAGAGTCAGCCCTGTATACAGCATCAGTACTGACATGTCCACATTTAGGAAGATCCTCCAAAAGAGGAGGAACTACACTGGTGTCAAATGAGCATCAAGGGGTCTGCCAGAGGTGGTCCTGTAAGTAATGTCAGAGGTTGAGTGGGATTGCCAGTCTCCTGAAACCCTCCATGCAGAGGATGCACATCACTCTTCAGGATGTGGCTGTGCTTCTCCTGAGCATGGCTCTGCTCCCGCTTGCTCCCAACCACAAGCTGCGGGTGTCACCTCTTGCCCTGTTGCTGTAGCAGTGGCACTGGGATGCCGCGAAGCAAAAGGCCCTTGGTAGCATTTGTCGGCATATTGCAACCCAAAACTTCAGTGTGGAGAAAATTCCCCATTAACAAACACAGACATGAGTGGAAACTCAGCTTCATTCCTGAAGGCATCTTCCACACAACACTCCTTTATTTTGCACTCCTGAAAAAAGGGGTTTCTTCTAGTGCAACTGCTGCTAGTCGATACATGCTTTTGCAAACAACGTGAATTGAGCACAGTGAGTATTTAATATGTAAAGAATGATTTATAATGTGCCTTATAGAAAAGTTTTCAGCAAGTATGAATTCTCTATTAAAAGCTGCTTGCTTCATTACAGAGTTACCAAAATAGGCAAAGAAAATATTCCTTGCTTATCCCAAGACTCCTTAACTCCTGACAATTTTAATAAATCAAGGAACATTTGTAAGTACTAAATGTTAAATGTGTATTCACAGTTAATTTTTAATCAACTAACAACGGTGATGTGTTAATTGAATGCCATTAAGAAACCATAACTTGATGCATTAGCTATTTTCCTATGCAGAGGAACTTTTCCCAAGGCTTTCAGTTGTTGCCCAGGCTGCTTTTGAAAAAAGGTGTTTTAAATGTGTTTAGACCTGGACTGTTCAAACCCTAAAATTGAGCCAAGTTCACAGGGTTCACTGAGGTTTGTAGTTTTATGAAACTGAGCTGAATTTTAAACAAGCCTGGGCTAAGTTTCAAGTTATCTTGTGCCTTAAGGTATGGCTTACAACCTACAAAGTGATCGTGTAGGCTCAGCATGTAGACTTCTGGCTCGAGTATGTATTACTGAATTTTTGGGATGTCAACCAAAAGATCAAAGAGAAACTCAGAAGGGTGACATTCACCCATTTCTGAGACGTGTGAAACTTGCTGGTTTTGCATCCACCTTATCAGCTGTCTCCTTGTCAGTGTGAAATCAGTAGGGCTATGCCACTTTTATTCTAAATGAGGTCTTGCACTAAGGCCTTGATCACACATCGCTGTGGCTGTAGTGCAGCTAGATGAAGTAGCTGCTGCTCTCTGTCCTACCCCTTCTATTCACTTTCTGCTCTTGCTGGCCTGCCAGATGGACCATTTGTGTTGTCTGCTTCGCTGTTTTTTTAGTGAAAATGAACTAGGTTAGCTTAACCAGTCTAATTAGAAACTCTGCTAACTTGACTGAATCTGAATGATGATAGGGAGTGTTCACATAAGCATCTGAGAGAGCAAATGTCATGGGACCGGCAGAGAAACTGTGAATGGACTGAGGCTAGTCCTTTGGCCGGCTATGGCAGAGATAGAAATGAAGGTGGTGAAGCCCTCAGATTCCCCTCTGTACATAGTCCTTGCATGAGTGCTTTACATATTTCACCAGGGTCTGAAATGTCTGATCAGAAATGCAAGAAGGAAAGGGGGAGGAGAGATGTGAGACAAAAACAGCCAAGTTATAAATATCTCTATTTTTAGATACTCAGATGAAATTTGCTATGGGGGTTTTTAGTGATGGTAATCAGGAGAAGAATGAAGGGCATCAGTAAAGATGATTGAAACCTATCCAACAAAAATAATCTACTGCAGTTGGCTCATTTTCTTTCTGGTGTTGTGCTCAATGAAATGAATTTAAACTGTTTATTTTACAATTAACATGCAATGTGCATTTCCGAAGTAATTTATGAGAAACAATTTTCTTTTTATGTGGGGCTGCAGCATACAGAGAGCAGAGCTTCAGTTCACAACGGCAAGGTGAAGTTCCAGGGAGGGGGAAGGTGCTTTCTCATGTACAGAATTTGCCACTTTACATGAAAGTGGTGTGCTCTTTCATGGGTCTTTGCCACAATAACCTCAAGGTGCCTGGAGCAGAAGCTGGAGGAGGAGGAAGGATGCCCGGTTCATGGGCACCTGGTGCTTGCAGTGTTGGAGGTAGCATCATCTGTTCCATAAAATTTAGAGGACAATCAAGGCACACATTTGCTATTACATTAGCAACAGGTTGAAGCAGATTTGTGGGAAACCATCATCTGCCTCGTGAGAGGCCAGAGCCACACATTGCTGAGTTCCTGAGCAGTTTGTGCCCTGATAGCCAGATCGTTTCTGTTGTGCCCCAGCTGTCATGTACTGGTCTGTGCGTGAGTGAAAGAGGCAGAGGTAACACTGTCCTTTCTCACAGTCCCACCTGTAAAACCCTCTCTGCACGCTGCATTAATCATAGAATCATAGAATGGTTTGGGTTGGAAGGGACCTTAAAGGTCATCGAGTTGCAACCCCCTGCCATGGGCAGGGACACTTTCCACCAGACCGGGTTTTCATTTTCATCTCCATTCTCCAAAGTGCTGTCAGCAGCCTGGATGAGCTGATGATCTGGGCATTATCCTGAGATTTCAGAGCGTAAGGTTTTGGTTCCTTGCTCTGTTATATATTTCCTTTGTGACCATGTGCAAGTTGACTCCTAAGGGAAATATGCTGGGTTGTAAAAGGGTCTTGAATCTTGAAGATAAAGTCTTAACACGCGTTAGTGGCTGGAAGCCAGACAAATTCAAATGGGGAAAAAGGTGTACATTTATAGTGGAGAAGGGAATTAACTCTCAGAACAAACTATAGAGATGAGGACAATTCTTTTGTTTCTGATGTATTCAATTGAAGACTGAAAAGTAAATGTAACCAAATACAGATTGTGTTTAAGCAAAACCAAGTGACTGGGTTTAAAATTGTGTGGCAGTAAATAGCTGATGATATCCAAGTGGTTAGACTAGGTGAGCTAATACTATTTTTTCCAGGCTTTACATTCCCTGAGCCTATAAAATAGAAAAATTTTTGAAGGACTGTGGCCAGTTCCCAACTCAACAATTAAATTAAGCATATACGCCTCCTTAGAAAATAGCTGGTATGGAATTCATCTCACCTCCCTTAAGTTAACTAAAAGTAAGGCATCTAGTAATTAGTTATCAAGTTTTTTGCTAAAGTTGATGGCAAATACTGGCATGTGCCATGGGTGTTTCAGCCTGTCAATAGCGGATACCAGGTAGCTAGACCCTGTGGTCATGCTGTCTCTCTCCGTCAACTAGAAAGGAGCCTAGATGATTAACATGGACATGATGAGGATCTCTGAGGTGGATGAAGCTGGATGAGATGAACTCTATCCTGTACATGCCTAGCTCAGATGTTTAGCAGCTGTACTGTTACCTTCACTCTTCTTGTCTCATGGCACTTCTTATATTTATCATTGTTGCAAGACAGTCCTACGTTTCATATCCACCCCAAAATGACTTTCACTTTACCAAAAGCAAGACTGAGCCTGCGGATTAATTGCCCTCTGAAGATGTTGACTTCTTTCTATTATCTATGATGGAGCCTAGGTGTCTAACTCAGACTTAAATAATTTTCTGTCCTGAAGGGTAGGTACAGTGTTGTTAGCAATTGATAAAAACCTGCTGTGTTTCATCCTAGTTGTGCTTGAGTTTTAAGAAGTGATTTTTCAAGGAAATCTAAGATTCACCCAGGTGAGTCGAAACATGCATATAATAAAAAAAGAGAGAGGAGCATCAGGTGTCATAAAGTTGTAACCTTAACATCTGAGGCTAGTCATGTTAGGCTGACACCTCTAGAATTGATGTCACCAGTCTCAGATGCATGTCCCAAGAGGAGGTCAACCACTGTGCAAATCAGGCTAAATTCACTGACTTCAGACACACCTTTCTACTGATCTGCAACAGATAAGGAGAGGCATTGTTTTATTTGGCTGATCAAGGAGTTTGGAACTAGGGACCAAATTCAACTTCTAACTTTTTAGCCAGCATGCTAAATAAGAAGTAATCCTGTATTGGCTGCTTAGGCAGGGGATAAAATAGGTACCCCCAGTGGGTGATTTAACCTAAAAAAGGTCAGAGTCACCTTCTCAAAGAATAACTTCCTCTCTTTTTCCCTCTCAGCTAGAGAAATTCAAGGGTGACCAAGTCCTAATTTACAGCTATTAACTAAGTATATAAAATTAGAAAGGATTAATCTGTGCCAACAAATCTTAAAAATGAAACCAAATGAAATTTTGTTCTGCATCCTAGTTATTTTGTTGACATTACTGGAATCAAGATGTATTTTAATGCTTATTCAAATCTCTCTATGTAAAGGTATTTATATATTCATCTGTAGATATTTATGTTTATTTATATGAATATTTGTATAGTCATATAGATAGTCACATAGATCTCTCCACCAAGCAATTCTCTAATTAGGTACTGTCAAAGAAGAGCAGTATTTCAAAAAGAGTAGTTAGGGATTTGGGGAAAGTTTGCATGACGTAGCAGTCTAGGCCCCAATCCTGCAAACACTTTCTGTATATTAATAGCATTACAGCACAATTCATGGTAGCAATTGTGTAATTAACTTTATCTGAGTAACAATAGATCCCATCATTCTCGTATACATATATATCATATTCAGCTATAAAAAGTAAATATAATGTCATATTGAGGAAAGTCATATATGACCAGATGGATTTCTCTCTTGGTGTTGAAATTTCCAGTAGCATTTTGTTGTGGTCGGGCATGATATTTATGTTGTAGTTATTGGTTGGTCATCCTTTTGCCATCTGACGTAACAAATGATAATCCAGCATATCTGCTGACATAGGCTTTAAAATGTTGTCTGTTTATGAGCCTCCGTGTTGTTTTCCATTTCAGTATTTTAATTGATAGTCTCTCCTTCAGGCAATTATCTCTGCAAAAGTCTCTACAGCTTCAGCCTTAAGTTCACAGACTTCCCTTAGGAATGGAGGTGTTTCTCCACCTGGGTGACCTCTGTGAGAAGCAGTAAACCAGATTTCCAAAACAATTCTCTCATCGTATCTGCCACCTTATTTCATCTCCTCTATGGTCTACAGTGGAAGACCAAGACTCCTTCTTCCAGTCCCTGAGACACAGTCACCCTTCCTCCAGCATTTCTCTTCTCCTCAGCATCAGATCTTTTCTCACTGTGGAGCACACTTTCTTGTCAGCCACATGTGCCTAGAGTGATGCAACTCCTTGAACAGAGTGGTCTGCTTTCATTTCCTCACTCAACAAGAAGAGACACCTGGCTCTACTATAGGGTTAAAGAAGTCAGTCAACCCCTTTTTCAAACATCAGTGATAGATGTGATTTCAGCAGTTTGCATTTTATCCCCAAACTAGCTATTTTGGCCCCATATATAACCTTCACTGGCACTATCATGCTTGAGTTGATGTAAACCCAAACCACAATGCATTTGGAAACGGGGGTGTTTTCCACCTCCAAAATGAACAGTGAAAGTGCAGCTTTCTGGATGTCAAGGGAGGTAGGAGCACTTGAGCCCAAGATTCAGGGTCAGAGAGTATCTGTCTCTATGTAGTGGGTAGGATATAACTTGATCTGTACGATCGATTCACTGTAACATGCCATGGGTTGCAATTTTTCCACCTACAAAAGCAAGATTTAATAGTGCAAGGTCCTGGTATGCCTGAGCATTTCAAAGCACATGTTAAAGGTCCATAGCAGTTAAGCTGATGCCCACCTTAACACTATGGGTATTTTCCACAAAGCTCAAGGTCTTTCATTTGTGGAATAATGCAGGTATGCTGATGGCAAACTTTGATTATACCTAATCCTCTTTTGTCTGCAGGGGAATAAATCAGGAGGAACGTGAAGCAAACAGCAAAGGAATATCTTTTTTTTTTTTTTTTTAATCTGAGGAACATTGTGCTCTATATTTGTTACCACAGCAAAGTCAGGGATAAGCAGATTTTACCTTGGTTTGCATCTTTACCCGGAAAGCTGTGGATAAACTGCCAGGTCTCACTGCCCCTGATGGGAAGAAGGAAAAATGTCTCTTCCTTGTATTAGATTTTCTAATATTGCTTGTCTGACAAAAGTTATTTTGTCCTGGCATCGTTCCAGTGAGATGAAGCTTGAGTTCATTATGAACTCTTTTCCTGTGTCCCTTTTCTTTGGCAGTGATATTAACTGATACAAAATACCATGGTTTGGATTTAAAAATAACCTTCTGTTTTCATCCACCTTTCATGCTTGAAAGGAAATTTGTAAATTGTCAAGTTGACTTAATTTTTCCTCTGGACTTGCACCTATTTGCTGTAATAAGAATTTCCCCCTTGGGTTTCACTCATCTCCAGTGTGTGGCAGGAAAAAGGGATTAGGATTGTATTTGTCTTCTTTCTGAAGCCAATACCCTTTCAGCAAGTCTGCTATCAGTTCTGGCTGCCAAAACAGCATCTTAATGCCTTACCTGAGGGTCAAGTATTTTATATTAAGTTAACTTTTGCCTCTGCTGACTTTCAGTATTCTATTTACTTTGGAATCCTCACTCCTTATGGAGTTTACTATTGTTTTATGTGCACTCAAACCTGTATTATGCTCTTTGGTTCCTCCTGCTAACCTGGCAAAGAAATGGGGAAGGAGTCTTGGGGCTTCTTCTTCCTCCAGTAATGGCCCATTTTAATGAGTTTATACTCTGATTTGGAGAGACTCTTAACCCTTTGGCACCAAGAGATGGGATTTCTTGACACTAAGTGCTCTGCAAATGCATTTTTGTCAGAGCTACGGACCATTGGTACCTGGGGGGATTTACACAGTACTTAGCAGACCCATTTATTTGCAATACAAAATAATGTCTTGTTTACAGCATCTTCCTCACAGGACATTAATCATAAGTCACCTCATTCCAGCTGCAGATTGTCAATAATCCAGGGGGTTTTTTTTCTCATTTTTTTGTCATGGTATAGAAGATCTCTTATGTCTTGTGTTAAGAAGAAAGATGTGCCTGTATGAAGTTCTATGTGGAGTTTCTTCCAAGGTGACTTGCATTTTTGGGAGATTTGTAGGTTCTAGCTCACAGATGGCTAGGTGTACATAAACCAGTTGGCACTGTTACCCATCCCTGATGATACAGTACTGTCACAGGTTGTCAATGAAATGTCTGTCACAGTAATTTAAAACTTGACCATCAAAAGGGCAAAACTTTCTATCAACAAACTACTGACATCTATTGTTTTACCTGAAAAATCAGCTGTAAACTATTACCTGCTATAGCAATTATCTATTTTGCTGAAGGACATAAGGCAAAGTTGAGCAGTCATGATTTCTTCCAGGGTGTGGCAGATGCACCCACCCAATGAAAATAGGACTTCTTTTCTGCTGAAGTGTAGCAGCTCCTGATAGACTTTGTTCTCAGGGCTTCACAGTAGTTGGGCCATTTGGCCAAAGGGAGCCGCTACTGAGCACAGATCAGATTTGGCCTGGGTATAAATGGAGTCCCCTGGGAAACCATTTTGAGTTTGTCCCCTGGAGCTGCGGGTCGAGGACTCCCCCCTTGGGTTGGGACTTCACCCAAGGAAACTCCTCGAGGTGACTTAGGTCAGGACGGTGCCCTGAGAAGGTCCTTGAGGTTGAGAGCCCTCACTTGTCAGGTGAGTGATAGAGGGGTTATCGTTAGGTTGTCATTAAAGGAGTTGTGCTTTGTTCTGAATTTTGGGTTGTCATTAAAGCCTAGGAAGTTGTTCTGTTCTCCACTCACAGACATGTGAACATTTAGTTTGCTGAGAGCTAGTTAATTGTGTTGACAATAAATTTTTAATTTTTGGTGGTTTGTTGTTTATTTGAGATCCTCTGTAATACAAGCCTGAGTTTTACATTCCTTCTAATCTGTCAGTTAAAATATTTTCCTGGTATATAGCATCACTTCATCTACTGACCTAAAGTGTATCAATACATTAGATAGATAGGTCAATGTATTTTATTATTTTGTGTCTATAATTTTGTCAATGGATTAAATAGAATTTTCCAAGTGATGAACTAGAGATATTAGTTTTCATTTTTTGAAGGTGAATGAACTGACACAAGAAAAATCGATGTAATTTTAGCTAAGGTGATACAGTCTGAGTAGTATCCAACAGGGCCATTCAGGTACCTAAATGTAGGTGTCATTTTATACTGTCTTTGGCACTGAAGCATCCACATATATGACACTACCAGACTCAACCAGGCACCTGAACCACTCACTGGGAGCCTTCATCTATTGTATTCTCACCTCAGCAGTACATGTTCTATGGACTTATCTATACTGATTTGACTTTTCCTTCCAACACATAATCAGGATAGCACGTGGGCATATAGGAAAACAAGCTTTAAAAAACAGCCAACAACCAAGCAAAACAATCCATGTTTCCTTTCTTTTAGGTAAAGAAAATAAATGAACTTGTTACTGTGTTATGGGAATTTTGCAGTAAATCTACTAAAGAAATAAAATAGTTCCTTTTCCTTTATATTTATGACTTTTCCAATCAGATTATTTTTTTGTTTATGTGAGATTTTTGTCATAGGCGTTTTATTAAAAGTGTTCAGCTGTAATTTTGTTTTCCTAATTTTACTTCTCTTTTCCCCTGCGGGGAAGGGGGAGGATGAAAGGTAGAAAGAGGTATAAAAAAATGGTGAAGGGGGGAAATGGACATTTCAAAAAAGGAAAATTTTGAGGAGAGACATATCATTATGAGGCAAACCAGTTTTTTTCCAAAGCCGTTCCCTAGTTTTGAAAATGAGGCAGTTTTATGAAAAACATCTCTTGTTTGAAAAGTTCTGTCTATTTTACTTTTTGTTCACTGTTGATTTCAGCTACGTCTCAAAACCTTCCCCTTGTATTACCTGTTCATGCAGTCCTGCTGTACTGTTGAAGCAAGATGGGCTTAGATAGACACTGACTACTCTTGTCCATCATACTTTGTTTTCTCTGTTTTTATTGAGCTGGTCCTTATATAGCCCCGAGCCTTGCAGACTTCTCTTTGCTACAGGAGGATCAGTGAATTGGGCTGACAGTGTACCAAAGTGTCTAAATTGTACCATACTGCACTGAAAAATAACAAAAAATGTGTTTATCATTACCTAGACCAGTAGTGTTTTTGAGTGATAGGCTGAGATATGTAACTTTGGAGAACTTTTTTGCATGGGTTTAGCAGCTACTCCTTGTGGGTTTGGAAAGACCGATAGCCTCCAGTTTTGGGGCTTGATGCTTTATGCAACATCCCCAAGCAGGATCAATCCCTGAGTGTCAGCATTTCCACAGCCTGACAGTAATCAATGTACATTTTAATTGGATCAGATTTTTTTTTTTTTTTTTTTTTTTTTCAATTTATGAGTGACAATTTCTCTTTCTACGAGATCAAGTTTTACATTCACCAGTTCAGGAAGCACGATATCTGCTACTCGGTATGTCATACAGCATCAGGACTGTCTGCTGTCTGGCATGAGGTTATTATGACAGGTTCCTGTGTTTTTGTAGCCTGGCTCCATGAAGCATGTCACATTTGATGAATGTCTGACAAACGTGAGTTGCTATTTGTAGGCTTGATTTAGATGGGAAGGAAGTTTTGCTGGGAGAGCTGTTCCCCCTGGATGTGATCTGATTCCAACCCTTTCAGTTCAGGACAGTCAGTCGGCAACCCTGACTGAATGACGGGTCGATATCCAATAACTCATGATCAAAAGCTGAAGTCTTCTTAGTCAGCAGAGCTTGGGTTTCCTTCAGGGGATGAGAACACTGTGCAACCACTCTGACAGAGACGCTATTTCCATTTTCCTTTAATCTAAGGACACTACAGGCAAAGCTAACTTGGCATGAAACATTTCTTACATTAATTACCACAGCAAGATAAAAAATAATAGAATATATATTTTGGTGCCCAGCCAGTTAAGATCAAACCTGATTCATTTTAGGTCAAAGCTATGCAATTAGGGTTGGGTTTTCTTTAGGATGTGTGTTTTCCACTTAATTGAGCTACACTATCTTCAAGTTAACTTTTTTCCTCCAACTATGTGGAGGAATATTAATAAGACATCACAGAGTTTTTATTTTTTCATGACTAGATTGCTAAGTGTCATGATCCTTTAACTCAGTGTCTCGGGGAGAAATGACAAATGGATCTAATCTATCGCCATTCACTGTGGTATCCAGGTACAGAGCATGAAAATTTATGATGGTCTAAAGATTTCACCATAAAAAACCCTGCTGTCTGCTGCCTAGTTGAGCCAGTGGTGGAGATTTCTCTGTTTTCCCTGTTGGTATGAGTTAGGTGTCAGGCCTGACTTCAGCTTTGTTGTGGGAACAGGATCTTTCAAAGGTGTATGACACACAGAGTATCTTTGCACTTGGTCAGCTTCTTCCTAAACTGTTCAGACCGTATTAATCTTAAATTGCAGATTTGCCTTCTCCTTTCACGGATTATTTATTTTACAGAAGGCACCTTCTATTGTTTAACGATCAAGTGATTTTTCAGGCATATCATTTGCAGTATTCAGCATTATTTATAGAAATTTGTCGTTTTTCTGATACTGCTTTGTTAAGCTCATCTTGGAGAATTAGTCCACGTGTCTGCCAGTTGAGGATAGGAGAAAAGGATTTTGTAGAACTTTTGTCCTTCTGAGTCCTGGGCCCTCAAAGGGAAAACAGCACCATGGAAAACTTACATGTTGCAACACAATGACGAGGCAAAAAACCTTGATGGTCTGAAAGCAAAAAGCAGATAGCACTAGCCAGACCTAAACACAATCTGAGGAAATATTTAATGACCCAGATTTCTGCTAACTTGGAGGAATATCATATAATAACATCCTTAGTTAGTCAAACACTGAACCTACAATTTAAGTATCTTTGTTGACCAAAGCCATTCCCTCTTTTCAACAGATGGAAGGGGACCCCATTAACAGTATACCTTTTGATCACTTAGTTTTCAGGGTACGTCTGGGATAAAGGCAGTTCTCCCATGAGAATTAGTGCTCATCTTGTTTGTACCTGTAAACAGACCACAGTCTGACATCGTTGAACAGCTAATGCCAAAAGCCATCTAGCTTTGCACCTCGTCCTTTACATTTCTCCCTGTTTTTAACTGTTACTTATTTTTACAGCACCTCAGGTGTGTAAGGTTTTCTGAGCTATCATAAAAGTCAAACGGTCCCAGTCCATTAGTGACGCGTAAAAGCTGTTTGCAGTTTTATGTCTGCTAGTTTAATCGACTTTTCTGCAGACTACCACATGGTGTTCCTTCCATTATATCACACTGAGGTATAGCAAGAGAGCATTCAGCATCAATAGGATCAAAGCACAATGAGCAAGAGCTATATGAAAACTGAAGAGCTGCTATATGAAAAGCATTTCCCTTTTAAACTGGTTTTAAGAGGTTTAAGACCCTCTCCTGCCTCTTGTTGTTAAAGGTGGATCTGAGCAGGACGCTGAAGTCTGGCATAAAAATCAGAAAACCTCCCAAAGAACAACAGGTATCACATTAGAAAGAAACCTACAGTTTGCTCCATAGCCATTCTGGCAGCAAAAAATGGTATTGGATAACTAAAAGAGATGTTTTAAATCTAAAGCCTATGTTAAAAAATTAGGCCACTGACAACATTGTCTCAAATCAGAGCCATGTCCCTGGCTGAGAAGAATGAAGTCAAGTCAACAGACAACTTCAGAGTGGGAAGAGGAGGATGACATGCAGCTTAATGACTGTGGCACAAGACTGTAGGTCATCCAGTTGTCTTCTTAGAGAAAACTGAAGTCAATCATGTCAATAGCAAGCATTACATCATCAGTCTTGGAGACTCTAATGTGTCTGAGAAGTCCTAGAAATCATGCCTGGGTCCGTGGCCGTATATGGCCTCCCTATAATTAGAGAGGTCCAAGCTACCTACTAAATAAGGAAGAATATATATATATTCTTATAGTAGTTATAAAGATGTTTAAGGAAATACTTAACACTCAGGAAGGCAGTCCTCAAGTAATTTTAGATATTTCTCTGAAAACATCAGGTCAACACTTAGCAGTGGTTGGAATGGTTAATAGCATGTTAGTAATGAATAGGAAAGGAAATGGTAACTGAATGGAAAAATCCTATGCTTGCAGGATGTTAATAGATTTCCCTGATAAGTTCTGGGCAGGAGGGGAAATTGTAGGTTACAGGTCTAAAATGCTGCATGCTGTTATGCTGTTTTACTTAATGCACTTAGCTGAGAGCACACTCTACCATTCTAATTCAGCAGCACAGTCTTGGGAGTGAAAATGTGCCTGATCAAACTCAGTTCACTGACAGCCTCAGATTTAAAGATGGCCTACAAATATCAGCAAAGTAGTAAAAAAAAAAAAAAAAAAATCAAGAGAGAGCAATCATTTGAGTCAAGTCTTGCATAACTGAATTAGCAGAATGGGAGTCAGCTGTAGAAAATGTAAGATGAATATTTTTCATTTCAGCACTGCTAAAACAGGCAGAGTAGGCATTCGAAGGAGAAATATCAAGAAATATGCCTTGATACAGAAATGATGAAGATTTTTCCTATCATGTAGGTAGATGGTAGGAGCTCTGAGTCTGGTTCTCAATCTGTTATGACAGTTTGCATCACTGTTGCTCCATTTACTCCAGATTTACGCTTCGCTTAGCCTAGACAAGCATGAGGATTCCCAAAGTCCTATCTGCGTTACTAAATGTTCTCAGCGTTTCTGCATTCACCCATGTGTGTCTGGTGCATATCCTGTGGTTCTGTGGGCTGAGATGCTTTAGTGTTATTTCCCATTGAGTTGTTTCATTATTTATCTGTCCCTGGAGGAGGATTTGTGGAAATGGCATTGGAGAACTGTCAGCACTTATATGTTCTTGTTTGCATCCTCTTGGCAAAGTGAGTTCCAGATCAAGCAAAGCACATCTCAGTCTTGAATTCGTATCACACGTAAGCATATTTACAAAGAGCAAAGACTACACACTTCAGGGTTTTACATGCGTTTGGGAGGTGGGAGAAAAGCAGAGGGTGTAGGCTGCAGGTTCATTTTTAAGAGCAAAGCTATGATGTAACCTTCCATGGGGAAAATCAGCAGATGACGCATATTCTTCCTCTGCAGTAAGGGTAAAGCAAATGGATTTTCATTCTCCTGGTTCATTTTGTTTTGCATCTCATTCTGACTTCTGAAAGTTCAGAAGAATCCTCAGGAACTTTAAAACTGTATAATTGGTCTGGACAAAGGGTAGGAGAATCTCATGTAGTGATAAGTGTTGAAAGGCTAGATGAACAAGTCCTTTTCACATCTCACCATGTGGCAAAAACACTTGGTACAAGCTGAGAGATTTGTGATCCATATTTCATTCTCACCTTGGCCTATAACTTTGGCCAGGTACCCCTGTGGACATTTCCTTTCTTATCTTTTGTCTCACTTGCCTGTTTAGTGCTTTAGGGGTGCTCTGACTCATCACATGTAAAGCTCTTACCACCATGGCTGTGCTGGAGTTTGGGGAACCAGTCTCTCACATCCCTC
Source organism: Athene noctua (assembly GCF_965140245.1). Taxonomy (NCBI): domain Eukaryota; kingdom Metazoa; phylum Chordata; class Aves; order Strigiformes; family Strigidae; genus Athene; species Athene noctua. The sequence goes on from NC_134077.1 coordinate 6,966,464, forward strand.
AACAGCAAACTCCCTTAAGACCCTCACCACAAAGGATTTAACTCTTGAGCACAAACATGATGAAACAAGTAAAGCAACAGACATTTTGCACATGCTGTAATTTTGACATTTATCAGAAAATTTACTTGGTAACGAGGGTAAACAGAGACTGACCTTCATAACTGTTATGAAGCAAAACAAAAATGGGAAATTTCCTCCTGAGCACCATCTGAGCCTAAATATTACTTAAACTCCAGGTATCTAGGAAATGGCTTATTAGTTTATGTATTTCTAGGGGATTATAGCATATCTGTAATCTCCTAAAAATTTGTAAACATCTACATGTAGTATTAAAAAGAGATAAAGTGGGAAAGTTGAAAGATAAGCATGTTACAATATGGCATGACCTCCCTCAGCCAATGGTAGTATCAAAGTTGAGCTGAATGATTTTTAAATGGGGATGACCAGCCTCTAGAGACAACCAGAGAGACATTTCAGAGGAGACTTTCTCTGGAAAATAAGCTAATTCTGATGAAAAATGTGTCTTCCACACGTGGAAGTGATGCCTAATGATTTGGGGGCAAGAAGATGCAGGAGATTTGGATTCTGCTTCTGTGCTGGTGACCCCGAGTAAGCAACTGAGCAACTGAGCCTCTCTAGGCCTGTTTGTCCAGCTTTGTGAAAAATAGTGTTAATAAAACGAAAGCAGGAGACAAAATGTTACGCAGACTATAAGCACACAATGAAAGACCGAGACAGCTAACTTTGGCATCTCAATATCTGAAAAAATAGATGCCTGACAGCAGCAGTGCAATCCAAGGTGGGATTCAGCTCTAGATTCAGACCCCTAGATGTAAATGTTTCCATATGATCTGTGGGTCTGTATGTCTGCTGCAGTCAGTACAGTGCAGTCAACGGAGTCTTAAGAGCTGTTCTTTGAACTAGTTCATACCATGTGTGGTGAACTACTGCTAGGCAAACACCAGCACCCACCTCAGGGTGCGTTGAATAGGCTCCATATGATACTGACAGAATTGCCACTGAATATAGTGAAAGCTCAGGCTCCTAAGCTCAGCTGTAGGCATTTCCAGCTAGAAACCAAGCATGAAAGCCTAAACCTAGCCTGATACATATCCCAGGTCACAATAGCTGCTCAGCGACTAGAGGAAGATAGGGTATCTCTGTCCTGTGATGCAGAAGTCTGTTAAGTGGCAGGCACCAAGAGCTAGCCAGAAGAAAAAATGCGATGCAGAGTGAATCTCCAAGGTGTCATCCTGCCAGCCCTGGATTTACAAGTTGCCCCTCTTCACTCAGGATGCCCCCCCCTCCCTTGGCAGGGAGTTGAGGGTGACTTCCTACTTCCAATTTGTGACAAGCTCTCCCAAGAGACAAATGTTTTCCTTTCTAGGCAGCGGAAGACCCCATACTCCATCAGTGATTCCCTGGCTTGAGAGAAGCTGATGATATACACTTTTGATTTCTGTGGGACAACATCTCCACCCTACGCATTAACTTAATGGCAATACTAACAACAGTCAGTTGGTCAGTGTTAGGAGGCTGATCTATCCAGTATTGCTGTCAGCATGTTATATATCATGTTATCTATGTTGGCTCAGAACAATCAATACATCGCTACCAAATTTGCTTAAAACTGTTGGAGTTGAACCAGTCATAGCAAGAGTGGAAAACATTTACAAAACTTCCCCTTAAGGTATGCAAACTTAAGGTACTCTCCCCCCCCCTTCATGGAAAGCAATGAAGATAATAGCTAGATTCCTGTCTCACAGGTGTTTAATGAGGTTAATGGCCCCTTTACAACCGGTATGAGATCTTTGAATGGAAAATGTTACTGCAGACCTAGGCATTGCATTATTATTATTCTTTCTTTTCCTTTTTGAAAAGGGAACATACCCTTCAGAGGGTTTGTTTTGCAACTGCATTGTTATGGTTGTTGGTGTATAAAATTGGTGCTTGGTGTGTATAATTTATAGCCTCTAAAAATGATAAATAGCCTGAGAAAGAGGAGGGATTTGTGAGTTGAAGTCCTAGGAGTTTCAAGAGGAAAGAATTTGTTCGGGAAATTGTCTGTAACTTCCAACAAACTATTATTTAACCTGCTTCTTAGCAGCGATGTTTCTATTTACACTGATGGCATTAAATTTTGAAGGCATCCTATCTCTGATCTGGCTGGTGGAGACTGTCCAGGCCTTCTACAGTCAATAGGAATGGAGGATCCTGAACATCTTCCAGAAGTCTAAAACTCTAGGGGTTCAGATGTCATAGGCATTACTGGTATCACCAAGACCTTTTTGGTAGGGATAAACTAGAAATTAATCTATTTAGCCTGGAAAAGGTGATAAGGACTGTATCTGTTAGAGCAATATGACTCTGGAACTTGTCTCCTGTTGAAGTCAACTAGACTCAGCAAGACTTTAAACAGTGTTCAGTACATTTATATGTGGGACTAAATTATAATCTTTCTTGAGAAAACAAGGAACTGGACTGGATTCTTTCCAGGCTAGATTTCTGATCTGATTCATCTACATTGGATACTGGTCCTTACATTCATGTTTAATGGGCTGTGTGCATTATGTTGTACTTAATAAAAACTAGAGCTGCCCGAGTAATTATTTGCACGTAATATATTTGGTGATTGTTGAGGAACAGTGTCAAAAATGTATTAAGTCATGAATCAGATGAACTTTACTAGGTTCTCTAAGACCAAAGAGGAGTAAGGAAGGCAAGGCCAGGCAAGACAAGGATTTAACTGCAAACTGCCGTCAGTAACAAATAAACATGCCATAGGTTTTGTTTCTTCTATTTTGGAAATGTCTTCAAATTCCTGTACACTTTCAATGTTATTGCTGTAACTAAAACATTAAGATAAGATTTTAGATTTCATTGATATTGATCTCATAAAATGCTGAGCATGTCTTAACATTAATGGAAGTTGAGACTATTCAGCAGCTCACAAGTTCAGGCCCAAAATGGTTGCATTTGGTTATATAAAATGCATCAACATCCTAAACTCATTTTACAAAAGTTTCACATTGTTATGGAATCAGCTTAAATGATTCTGTCTTAATGGAGCTCTTGAGTAGTGGTTACCAGAAGCTCTTTCACAGGTCAGCAAAACACGATTATATTGATGGGTCCTGCTGACAGAGACTAGCAAGAAACAAGTCTTCATAGAAGATAAAATGTGTATTTCATTGGAGGAAGCAGAAATGTTATTTTCTGTTTCAACTTGCTCAGACCTACACTGCAACACTTAACCCCATGGAAACTATTCTTCTCTCTATAAAAGCATGGAGTATTCACACAAAAAGCAGTTGTTTTGTCATGAAAATAGGAAGAATATATGAATCCAAAAGAAGTTTTCTAGTCTTGCCAGCATCATTATTTGCAGATCTTGGACAATTCTGATTATAAGAAAAGGTATAAGGGCAGCTGCATTGGCTTGTCAGCTGCAACTGGTATAAAAAGAGCTTCCTACATTATCGTGTTAGACCTTGTACATGCAAATCATGTATAAAACCACCTACTGATGTCAAAGCCTGTTAGGAATTTTTCTGGTAAAATGTTCTGTTTCATCTAAAATAAGACTTTTACAGGAATCTACAAGGTTTATGTGGATCAAGGTTGGAGAATGAGCAGATGTCCCTAGTCTGTGAGGTTCATGGGTGGAAGGGGATTGCATGACATACCTCATCTAAGAGATATGCAAGTGTTCATGGAGGTGGGGGCATCTTCCTCCATGAGACTTTACAGGTCCGCAGAGTAACCACTTTCCATCTCACAGACACCTCAGGGCATAAACAGCTTCCAGCACCCTTCCAAAATGACCACATGCATCTCAACATCCAAAGGCCATGACAACTGTTTTGTTACCTCAGCATTTTGTAGTGTCCAAAGAAGACTGAGACTTCATTAGTAGTAGCATAGAGCAATTCAACCTTGGAAGCAGCAATTTAAATAAACCAAACTCATACAATGCCAAAAAAAAGCAAAGGTGGGTAAGGGATCGTCAAGACTTAAATCAGCCGGTCAGAAGCAAAACCCAGCTTCCATCTTGCAGAGCAATATTATGAACTCCGGACAGAGGTACCCCAGGGAAAAGGATCCTACAGACAGCTCCACAGAAGCATTTAGGTGCCAATTGTCATTTGAAGCCCACAGAAGTCAATTGTCAATGAGATGCCTAGCCCAGAGGCAGGAGTCTGCATGTCTTTGAAGGTTTAGCTTTCCAAGTTCATTCCAGTTTCTTTCCCCTGGGTGCTTTGAATCATCAGAGACAATCTTGAGTGTTTAAGAGATCCACATCACAGTGTCAGAAATAGTCCAAGATTTATGGGGACCTGTAGTTTTCTGAGATGGCAGTGAGAGGCCAGGGGCATGAACTGGGGCATTTCAAATGGACTCAGATTTCCACACATGAGAAAATGAGTTTAGTTAAGAAAGAATGCCCTTGCTTTGCTCTCTTCTCTACCATTAATAAAGTACAATGAGTGTGTTCTGTTGCTTTAGCAAGGACTGTATTTCAAATATAACTTTTTTTTTTAAATCTCCTGGAGGTCTAAAAGGTAAAATGGAACTTTCTTATTCAATTGCTTGGGCTCAATATTTACTTGCAAACACAGGGTGTGATTCTTTTTCTTTGGCCACAGGCTCACTCACACCAGTGTACAAGCTCTAATTTAGCTGTTCATATTGTTGTCTACATATACATAGATAAAAGGAAAAAAAAGCTGGCCTCCTGTTTCTGGCCTTGTTTCCATTCATTACTTGATCTCTTCTCCCTTAGTAGGAATCACTAAACAACAGTAACTCATTTGTTCTTAAACTTCAGGTGACCATGAACAGAGTAATAAAAGAGAACTTTTATAAAATGACTGTATTCAGAACCTGCAGGGGAGAGGGAATTAACACTCTTATGCCACTGACCCATTTATATTAATGGTTGTATGTAGGTAACATCAAAAAGTCAACAAAGGCTCAGGAAACAAAAACAGGTAAAAACCCAATTTGTTCCTCATTAAGGTGCTAGAAAAGTCCAAGATAAACCTGTTTAAAATTGATCTGATAAGCTGGGGAGCTCTGATTCACTGATGTGTTTTTCTCTACTAATGGTCCTTTGCTAATATTTATCCATTGCTTTGAGTAACTATTAATCTCCTAAACTGAGAAACTCTACAAATGCAATTTCTAGAGCATTTAACCTTTCATGTTTGCTGCCTCCAGAGTTTGGGTTGACTTGGATACCAAGCACTGCATTTTACTTAGTTTTCATGAGCTCTAAATTGCTGAAATAATGGCACAAAGACTATTTAAAACAAGTTTTTCTTCATTTTCTGACCTCCACAAAAATATTATTTCTTGCTTTCCCACTTGCTTGCTTCTGTCCATTACTGAAGCCCTTTCAATTGCCATGTGCTTGCAAGTGTCATTTTTTTTCCTCCATAATTTGACATCAGAAATGGCCACAGAGGTAACAGCTCAGCAGCATGAATGTCTTTCTAATGATCTCTTGGAAAAAAAAGGGGGAAAAAAGTGTTTCACTACAAGCTTAATAATTCTAATATCTGGCAATAGATCTTGATTTAAAAAAAAAAAAAGAAAAAAAAAAGAAAAATTTCCATAAACTTCCTCATATATATGCAGCCACTCAAATTTATCTTTTCACATCAGAGCTTTTAATCCTTCTCTTTCTCTCTCTCTTTTTTTTTTTTTACTCCCCCCCCCCCCCCCCCCCCCCCCCCTTTCCTATTCTGGCCATGACAACTAAAGGCTTTTGAAAAAATGGCCAGGGCTTTGAACAAAGCCTGTTGTTGCAGGTAATTGTTGAAATATCAAGGGTATTCCGTCCTCCATTACTTAAGCTTTCATTTGTGGCTTTCATGGTTTTGAGGAATGTTTATGGCTGACAATCCTTTCTTTACGGCTCTATCCTTCAAGCTCTGGCTGATACCGCTGAGAATGACCGCATGAGTGACTGATAAAATGTCAAGATGCCATTGTTTCCAGGAGAGTGTTTGGGAGCAATAAGATCCGTTTCAATTTATCTCATCCACCTGACTTTAAGGCTCCAGGTTTTACTTCTTGGACTGCTACAAGGGAAAACAAAACAAACCTCCTCCCCTGCAACAAACAAAAAACTTACAGCTTTTAAGTGCTCCAATCTAATATTATGCAGATGGGTTATAATGGCAGCAGTGCTGTGACGTTTGAGTCATATTTCACAAAGTACGTCGGTACAATATTTTGGACTTAATTAATAATCTCTGTGAAAGCCGGTTTATGGATCGTAATAACCATATTTTAAAACTTGTGAAATACTGCAACAAAAATGCAATTTGCAAGGCAGATGGTGAAGCAGGGTCTGTAGAGCAACAGAACAGAGAGCTTTACAGTGAGTTTCAGAGTCTTCTGCTAGGATTTAGCCCTTGCCAGAACTGTACCACTCTTCAAATGGTCTGTGAGGATCGCCAGACTACTGATAACCTGGGTGAAGAGAAGGCATCAAAACAACCTGCCAGGTGAAATGAATAAAGATATGAATTCATATTTTGCATAGATGGTTTTCCAGTGCAATTACTCTAAAGCCATTGCACTCATTTTAAATTAAATAGCAATCACTTGATGTAATTCAGCTGTAAACTTAAATCACACTTTTCTAGGACGTGGATTGGAGTTTACACAGGGACTAGGGCACTTTGGGTTTTCTTCCTGTCTGATACTTGTGGGATGAACTGACACAGTCATAATAGTCTAATAATAGTAGAAAAAAAACCCCAGCTATTTAATGTGATACTGCTACTTTAACAACTTTTTGGGCTCCACTCCTAGATGTCATGAGGCAGTTCTTGATCCTTCCCCTGGGAAGTCAATGACCAGCCCAGCTGAGCCACTGCCATGACTGAGGATAGTACTGGGGAGCTGATAGGTTCTCAGGTTTGCCCTTTGTAGGACAGAAAGTTGGTTTCACATTGAGGAGAATACCTGCTGCTCTGACTCAGCTTTTCCAGAGACATTTCAGATACATCCTGTCCAATGTGTAAGGTACTCATATGCTACAGCGATTAATCTGAGCTGCAAGAATGTAATTAACTGTCATTTAACTAACAACTGCAGTTAAACTAGCATTTAAATTTGCTGAGGCATAGATTTGATAAAAGGTCCTGAGGTGTGGCGAAACTGCTGAGGCTGACAAAAAGCTGGTCCCAGTCTGGTTTAAGTGAACCAATCTGGTTTTAAAACCTCACTCTGGTTTAACCTTATTCTATCTAGACTTGCTGGGAGGCTGTGCTTCAGACCAGCTTCTAGCTCAGCCCATTTTATTAAGATGTTTAAAATGGTGCTGAAGTCTGAACACAGAGCATATTTTCCAGGAAATTTTAAAGAAGGCATGTTTTCCTGAAGCATCCGTGCAAAGATACTTCGGGCTGCTTTTTTTTTGTTTGTTTGAAAACAGAAGGAAAATCAGAAATGGAACTGGGAAGGACAGAAGTTCCCACAAGTCCCTTTTGACAAAAATACTTATTTTTCCTGAAGCTGTTAAGCTTTTTTATGAACGAGATGCTTTATAACAGGAAGCTTGGGCCACCAAGCCCAAGATTAACAAGCGTCAGCCTTTCTTAAGAGTATACTTTTAGCCATACAAATCATCTGTGCTGATTCAGTACTGCCCTACACAGTGAAAAGGAGATAGAAAACACATCTAATAAAATTATTTGCACCCACTGTGAATTCCCTGCACCAGGTAAATGTCATCAGCAATGGAACAGCAGGGCAATGGAAAGTCAGCACTAACCTATCCCATCACTTTGCTTTTACATATATCTTTATAAAGATATACGAGCAGAACTAAATTTAATATTTCAAGCAAGGGTACAGGATTGCCTGAAGCATTAAAACAATACTGCTTTTATCTGTCTACTTATTTATGCATACTTACATGTTGTAAGTACAACTATGCAAGTATCTACACCTTTTTCCTGAGTGTTGTGGTGGGAACTGATCAGAGCTTCACCGCTGCAGGCAGCCCAGATGGGAGCCAGGACCAGCCCAGCACATACACAGGGACAGGGACAGCCGGAATAGCTGAGCATCTGCTGACTTTCATGATGGTGGGGAACATTTATAGCAGATGTGACAGAAGACTTTGACAATTAGTTCTGCTGAGAGGGACTAGCTCCTTAGATTGGTAACTGCTGACCCCTATTACTCTTGGTGCTGCAGCAGCTAGACCTGGTTTTCAAAGATTCAGGAAATAAACAACATGACTTTGGCCATTTTGCTGGACCCCCAGTGATCTGCTGCCTTACAGAATTGCTACTTGCTCACAGCTGGCCTTGTTTACAGGTAATTTGACCGATGAGATTGTGGAAGAATCATGAAATAACTCAAAATCTTCTCTTCTGCCGGAGAGCATCATTCTCTTTGCCAGGTCTGAATTTAATCTTCTATCTTCACCCACACTGCCTAATGTCTCTGAAGACCCTCTCAGTCCTCCTGAATTTTGACTTGCTACTCTGTTAAGTAAAACTTACTCTGCAAAAAAGAATAACAATTCAGGCAAGTTAGCTTTCTAGTTGTAAAAACAAAAAGATTGTTTTTCCTGCGCTCATTTTAGGCACTCCAAAACTGTTTTTATTTTGTCCTGCTTAGAACACTAAAACTTCAGTTTCGGGACTCAGAAGGACATATGAGGTGATCAAATTCACTTACTAGATACCATTTTTACCTTCAGTGACATTCTTGGCAGCAAGTAGAAAACCTGTCAATATTCGTAGAGAATCTACTCATAAATTTCTGGTATGATTTTGCAAACTGAAGCAACTGAATACACATTCAATCAGAAGACTCATCTGAACCTAAAATGGACTCCTAATGGTTATTACTCATAATTGCATCAAATAGGCTCCTCTGATATCAGGGGCTCACTTGCTTTAGTAGACAGGTCAGATGAAAGCTGGTAGGGGTAGTGAAATTGGTCACAAAGCAGATTAATGACAGAAACAAGATTCCTGACTTCCACTCCTGTAATTTGGTCACTGGAGCATTACTTATCTTCCAAAACCAAAAGCCTGGGCTCATGATAACTCCTACTTTAGTGATACAAATGTTTCACTCGGCTTGACCTATACTGAGGCTATTAATGAAACAAAGGTATAGATTAATCAGTAAAACAGAGCTTCAGACTTTCTAAGGATCATCTATTGCTGCTGCTGGGTTTGATTCTGCCACGTATGTCCATGCGAGTCATCCTGGCTAGTTAGACTGGCAGAATATGGTCCAGGAACAGTTAGCCTTATGCCAGACAATAATAACTTACTTCCTGGGCATGTGTCACCTCTCTAACCAGATGCACTTTAAAATAGAGCAGTCCTTTATACTACAAAAAAGGAGATTTTCCTTATGTGAATAAAAAAAAAAAAATAATTGAAAACCACTTACCTGGTCAACATTATTTCATAGGGTGCTGAAGTATAAATCAGACACAGTGCGACCTTCATAGAAATTTCAGATTTATTTACAGTGGTTTGCACTGATCGCTTTATCTACAAGGAGCTCAGTTTCCCCTTGGTGACTCATAAGTAATGTGGTCCACGCAAACCCGTGTAAATAGATCCAATATTTCAAGGAAGGTCATGCTATATACTCTCTTTGTTTCTCAAGAATAGATGATGGCTTACTGCGGGGCTGATACGACATTTATCTTCATGAGTGAGGAGGTTGATTGTGTGGCCCAAAGGGCAGTAGTCATGGCTGGTGGGCACCCAACGGGAATGAAACACACCCCATAAAACTCTCTCTATGTTTGTGTCTACGTGATGAAAGCTCCTTAGTCTCCAGATAGTCTGCAGAATACACTTAATGGTAAAGAACAGTTTTCTTTCAAAATGAGCAACAGAAAGGATATAAATCCTTATGCTTCCAGGCTTGAGAAGACCTCAACCTGCTGTGGGAAAGGAAGAAAGTTCCCTTTGAGAGAAATTTCTTGAACCTTCTGATGTCTCCTTGTTCCTGCCAGACACCATACTGAATCAGATAGGTGGTTGGCTTCATGCAGTCCAGCACTGTCTGTATCCCCTCTCTTCTGCAGACAAATTCATATCTATAGGTAGGCTATATCACCAGGAAAAGTCCAAGTCCACAGAAATAGATGCAGTGCTATGCTCTTGGGCTTTTATTTTGGGTTTCATATGCATTGTTGTGATTTTTTTTTTTTTTTTTTAGTCATACCTCCTCAAATAGTATGACAACACAAGACACCATAACACAACAACAGTGTGCTGAAGAGTTTCCATCTCAGTGTCCCAACATCCACTGGTTAAGAACGTGGACCAGACCATGTTCTGAGAAGGAACATCTAAACAGTGATGAGTGTAAGCATCCGTTATCTCCTTCTGCTATGTTTTGGAATGGATGTGACAGTGTCAGACTCCTTGGCACCGGAGATCTCTAGGTACAGCTACAGCACTTGATTTCTGCACATTGAAAGAGCACATGTAATACTGGTGGCGTTGTATGGTTTGTAATTACCCGGCCAGGGCAATTTTTCTCTCACAGGGAGTCATCTGAATAGGCTGAGCCCTCATACAAAAGATGAATCCAAATTATCCATCAGTTAAAAGATACACCTATGCCCTGTAACGATTTTCTCCAAGATATCTAGATGGTATCATATTTCATCATCTGGGTGATATCACATTTGTCCAGGCATTTCCATCAGTAATCCAAATGTTCCATCTTGTGTTATCTCTTAATTTTATCTTCTATATAAAATGATGGGATTGTTTTTTTTCTTGAAGTAGCAGTCCAGGACTCTGGAAATCAGGATTGAAGTCTTTGTTTAGCAACAGTTATTCCAGGTGAGCTTTGGGAAATTCTTCAAACTAGCTGGAGAGAGCATTTCCAGTTGGCTGGCACCCGCAGCTAATTTCTCTATGTCTCAGTTAAAAAAAAAAAAAAAAAAAAAAAAGAGAATTATTTTATTTCCCTTATTTCCATTCCTATTTAAATCTTAGTGTTGCCTGTTAGACCTCATCTGTGCTGATCCTAGTATAAGAGAAGATAGTAATAAAAATATCTTCCACCCAAAATAGAGATTTTGGAAATGAGCAGTGGTATACAATTACGAGAATATAAGTCCTCATCGTGTTAACAATTTAATAGCTATAAATAAGATTATCACCATGTTCTGAGGCCTTTCTTAGAATACTTTTAGGACTACACCTATGAAAGAAATAAGATGCATAAAGCCATTGCTAAACTGTTTTTTAAGCATTCCTTGCTCTGTGTGTTTTCCCATCATTGACTGCAGCACAGACTCCTAGTGTATGAATTTTTGTCACTTGGTCTATGTTTATTTTTAAGAGAGGTAGAGGAAAAAAAAAGAAAGTCACCACAAGGCAGTAATTCCGTTGTTCAGGAACTTCAGCCAGGTCCTGACAGCTGGTGAGGAGAAAGGTCAGCTCCTGCTGACTTTTGCAGTGGGTGTGAGAGAGGCATGGGGAGCACGAAGATCAGAAGGTGAACGAGGTTCCCCCAGAGACAAAATATATGACTTTAGGGTGAGGGAATGTAGAAAGATTATTTAAAAAAATAAATTCACATAAAAACCCAAGACTGCTGTTCAGGAGCAACCTGAGTGACCTCAGAAATGTCAACAAGTAGGAGAGAAGTGGCCAAAGTAGGCAGGTAGTCATTAGAGGATTTCTCAAGATGCAGAGTATGGTACGCAGGGCTATGACAGATCTGTTAGGTGGTGAGGCTGTTGGGACTGACCTTGCACACACGGCATCTGCTGGGAACTCTGCTTTAATTTCAGTAGGGAATTTGTGTCTTATTTAGATTCCTTTGCAAAGTAAATGGAGCTCTATGAATTCTGCAAAGTGTTTTCTGTGACTAGTCCTTCAGAAGTTGAGTGAATGTTCTGCAGCACCAGTTGGCACCCAATGGAGCTTGTTGTCTGCAAAAAACATGAAAAATTGAGTTTCACAGGCACAAACATTTCTCTTTGGGGTTTTTTTGTTTGTTTTTTTTTTGTGTTTTTTTTCTTTTTTTTCTTCGAAGTGGGCGTGTGACTCTTCTAGTTGACAGGTTTGTAGACAAAGTATTGTGGGCAGGTTTTTGCAAATGGCCTGTTATGGAGTTTCTGAAGTGTCTGGTCCTGGCGACTGTTAAAGAAGGGATGATGGACCAGATAGATGGCTGTCAGGTATGACAATCTATGAGTCTGGCAGATGAGATTTTGCATGTAAGTGTAACTACATAAATAATGATGCTTTACAAGCCAGTATCCATTGGCAAGACTAGTGGTCACCATGACAACATTTTAAAATAAACATGGGTGGTTCTGAATCTGGGACGATGGGTCATATACGAGCTCATTATGAGTATGGAAGGTCCTGGGGACAGAGACCCTGACCACAGCTCGAAGGCCAGTGCTGGCTGGCATCCTCCTCCTCCCATCCCTTGTGTGAAGCCCCGTCACAAACTGCAGCAGTTTCACAGCATCTTTGCTGCCCTGTGACCCCGTGCTGGACCCACTAGACCGTGCTGGGCTGTGGGGTCACGGTGGTGGACAGAGGCTGTGACAGCATACTCCACTTAGGTGTCAGGAGATGAGGGGTCAGGAGATGGCTGCCAGGGATGCTCTGAACCCTGGAAAGTCCCACTAAGTGCCATCCTGCTTGTCCATTTCTCAGCACTGCAAACTCTTCTTTCACCAGGTTATTGCTTTGAGATGTGATTGCCCTTGCTGGAAAAAGAGCAAAAAAAGGGCGAGAGTGCGACTCGTTAACAGAAGCACTGCCCTGCTATGGCTGACTCCCATCCTGTGCCTGCTGCGTCAGTGTCAGCTCCCTGTCACTACTTGGCACTGCTTTGTGCAGAGAAGATGCATCTGAGGAGATTCAGGAGCATGGTCAGGTGTCAGAGTGGGTGCATCAGTGCTCCAGCTGTGTCCTGCTGCAGGACCCACCAAGCAGAGCTTTGCAAAGCCTTACACAAGACTCATGCTACCTTACAGCAGTGGTCTTTTAGTTATTAGACGGTTTTGTCTGCTGTGGAGACTGGAGTTGATGTCACAGGAATACAGGGCAAGCAAAAGACAGATTTGACCCCGTACATCTTCAAGGCTGTGACCGACACAAATGTCTCCCACAGTCTAGAGCAGATTGAAAAAAACAAAACAAAACAAAAACCAGGAAAAAAAAAAAAAACAAAACAACAAAACAAAACCAAAACAACAACCTCTGCAGAAGCAAAGAAAAATGAATGCACAAGCAGAGCACGGGGAATGCTGAGCAGTACAGCCCATACGGACATCATGGATGTGCTGATCAGCAGGTAGCTGCATGCAGGAAAGGAATGTCTTGCCACACAAAGATGTTTTCCTGCCAGCCTGTGGAGCGTTCAGCAGCAGGCGGGTTAATTTAGCAATGTTTCACTCAGAGCATATCCAAATGTTCCACTGGTCGCTCTTGAGTTACTCTGTGTCTCAGATGTACTCTTCAAGTATTTTAAAAGGGGTAATGATTTTTTTTTCCTGGTAGCGAGTACATCCAGGCAGATATAATTTTAATATAAAGGGGAAGTTTACTAGAATAGAATTTAAGAATATTAAAAAGGGATTTGGTTCCGAGAGAAATATTAGCAGTAAAGGCAAGGATAAGGATTTTGGAGAAATTTAATTAAAATTTAATCTTCTTTCTAATTAAATTTCCTTTTAATTAAACTTAAAATTAAATTCGCTTTGTTTAATTGGAGGAATTTAAAAAGTATTACCTTAGAGTGTCAATCATTTTTTTTTTTCACACTATAAAAAATAGTTTACCCTGGTTTGTCTAGTCTAAAAGATGAGATTTCACACTGAGTGAAAAAAAAAAAAAAAAAAAGTAATAAAAACATAACATTTAAATGTAAATCAATTTACTCCACAGTTATCTTCTGCCTCCTTCCCCGCTCCCCCCTCTCATCCCTCTCACCTGCCATACTGTAAATGAGGACAAAACATTTTTCCCCCTTGGGAGCCTGTCTGGGTAGGCAGGGAATGCCCTAACCCTTTTGACACCTGGGCCACATGCTTATTACGGGACTGAGCTCTGGGCTGTGAAAGCACTTTGCTCTGCGTGATGCCATTAATCATTTTCCGTCTTTGTCAATCATAATTTCTCCTTCTTTTGTTTGTTTGGGGCTTTATTTGGTGGGGGTAGTCTTGGGAACGGGAAAAGAAAAAAAGGAACAGAAGGCTCTTCTGAGCTAGCGATGCCTCAGGGTGGCTCTGCACCAGTGTGACTTGGTGACAGAGAAGTCCCCTAATGCCCTGCACCTTCCAGTTACCTCTCAAACTCCCCAACCTCCCTCCTTTCCCTCCCCAGTCTCCAAAATTATGGAGCATGCCTCATCTTGCCTCAAATTCCGCTCCTTCTGCTTTCCCCTTTGATCACCTCTCTGCTGGCTCTCAACTCCTCCTCCCTGCTGAAAGCTGCCTGGCCAAGGCCATTACTGACCTGTCCTGAGCTAAACCAAAAAGTCATTTTTCTGGTCTCAATTTTCTTCATCTCTCTTGCTCTCTTCACCTACTGCCTCCTTCTCTGCTTCCACCTTACCCATGTGGATGACTCTTGTTGCAGATCAATGGGTATATTTTCATGGCTCCTTGAACCTAAGTCCCTGGCTTGTAGATTTGGCATCTTGCAGGTTTTTGCAAAATGCCCTCTTTTCACACCTTCCCTCCTCCTGGCCTCATTCAAGTTCACGGTTATAGACATGTGACAACTCCCACCGTCTCTGCTTTTTGCTGTTCCCCAGATATAGCCCTTCTTCCTCACAGACCTCTCTTCATCTGCATTTCTTCTGCTCTCACTTTTTTCCTCATTTGTTCTTAAACCCTTTTTTTTTTTTTTTTTTTCTTATTTTCCTTGCTCTCCTCTGTATCCCTGTGTTACAGGGTATATGCCATCACTGCAGTCAAAGGCAACGATATGCAGCAAAGGTTCAGGTCATGGATCTGGTGAACCTGGGGTAATCAAACAGAGAGGTCACTTGCAGCCTGCTCTGTGCAGTGACCTCTCAAACCGTGCAAAGGTGCAGCCTTCCCACTGCTCTACAGACAAGCCCTTGGACCTCAGTAATACCTTTTTGCCTACCTCCTTAGCTTGAGAAACTCTTGAAATAATCTCTACTCTCAGAACAAGAATGATACTTCACTTTTCATACCATCAAACCAAACTTTTTCTCAGCATCAGTGTTGTCCTGGGTATAAACTGAAGAAGGTTTAATGACACTGAAACTGAACCCTTGGAAAACATGTGATAGACAAGGAATAAAAGAGGCAGGACCAGAAGCTGAAATGTCACCAGTAAACTAATGGACACTCATTTCTGTGCTTTGCTGTTTGTGCTTTGAATGACTGATACCATGGAAATATGAATCAGAGTAAGGTGAGCAGGATGTCACAGTAATCAAGATGGGAGATTGTAGAACTGGAGAGTGTCTGAGCCTGAATTTGCCAAATCAATTGATAAAAACCAGTTTTCTCCATAATAATATAATCAGTCTCCTCTCTAAATATTTCGGGTGCTGAAATTGCCTTCTGTACTTGAATGTATAATAATAAGAAATAATAAAAAGCTCAAGCAAAAGGATTAAGCAAGAATGAGCTACATGTAGATGCTCTATGCAAATTGGTGACACCTCTGTATTAATAATT
The DNA here is from genome assembly GCF_965140245.1 of Athene noctua. Taxonomy (NCBI): domain Eukaryota; kingdom Metazoa; phylum Chordata; class Aves; order Strigiformes; family Strigidae; genus Athene; species Athene noctua. The sequence goes on from NC_134077.1 coordinate 6,982,164, forward strand.
CATTGCAAGTGGTTGAAGGTAAATAGATTTTTATTTTTATTCCCTGTGAATTTCTCATATAAGCAGGAACTATCTCTTTAGAACATTTCCCCCCTCTTGTTTTATTTAAGTTGAGAAAGAAAGTAAACAAACAGATGACTGTAGCAGCTCCTGATCTCACAGTGTATGAGATGCTGAGTCTGAGGCTGTAAGACCCTGTTCAGCTGAATCCTTTCTTCTTGGAGCTCTCTCAAAGCAGAGCTGGGGCTGGGAACCCGAGGACAGGACAAATAGGAGGGAGACATCCCCCCAAATTGTATTTGTTTGGAAGATCATGAAGGGGAAGTTATAAGAGAATGGTGTTTAAATAATTAACCCAAAACCATAAAAGCAAAGCAGACCATGAAGACATGCAGAGACACAGCTAGGAGAGCACAGTACATCCTTAGTAGGAATGTTATGTATAACTGGATTTGGGAGCAAGAAAGAGAAAAAAAAAAGACAAAAAACAAACAACCAACAAATAAAGACTTTTATCTTGATGACCCTTAAATGAAAGGACAAGGGAACAGTATGATCAGCTAGCGAAACATTGGGAAGATAAGACCCCTTTGTCAGCACGGAGGGCCTGATTCTCCCTTCCTTTGTCATTTGCATCTGTGCAAGGAGAATGACAAATTGCAGCAAAGATGCTACCAAATCAGATCAGTTTAAACCAGTTGCTGGCTTTGCATGTGCTTTAATGACAGTACAAGGTGAACTGAATTGACTCAATCCCAAAAAGCAATCAGTTGATCTGAAACCTGAGCTACAGTTGTGTTAAGTATTAAAATCTAAATTTTCATATTGCCAGAATGGAAACAAAACCCAGTACTGCAATATAATGATAAAGGGAATATTGAAATATCATTAGATACTTTCATAAATAGTTCCTCAAAAGTACATATTTAATTTTCAGACTTCTGTTTCCTTTTTAGTACCTTAGGATAGTAAGGTATTTCTATCATGAGTTGCTTTCTTTTTCTCACAAGTTCAGTTTTATCTCAATTATCCACCAAGTAAAAACAAAAAAACAAAAAGCCCCCCAAAGCCCACTGTAGTATTTCCACAAGACTAATATAAAGCAGATGTATCCTGCTGAGTTCACAGTATATTTTAAACAAAATGACCCCAATGTTGTTCTGGATCTTACAAGTGCTGATATATATGAATACCTTTCCATGGGGGAGCATTCTCAGGGGTATCCAATGGGTCAGGCTTTCCCGGTTTGAAATGGTAATCATATGCATGGGGTTGTTTTTCAGTTTCATTTAGTTCCTTTTTAAGTGTTTATTTTTGCGGCACATTGTCCTATATTTTGGTATTTTTCCCGTACATTTCTCAAGGCAACGAAAAATAATGCACAGCAATATTTAACTCTTGTATAGCATTGACTGTGACAGTCCTCAGAAATATAGATGCATATTGGCTGCTGCTGTGCAGTAAGTCTCCAGACATAAATCATTGGGTGTATATAAGGCATGAAGGAACACCTGCCCAATTTTCGAAAGTAATGTAAGATCTAATGCTAAAAAGTATATGAAGTGTAATTTGTAGAAAATTTAAGTGCCATGAGGGCAAAATCCAGAATTTCTTCCTTCCTCCACTGCCAGCTTCCTATGGAGGTCACTAAGGATGGGATTCAGCCTGAGTGAGAATTTAGGTGTCTGTGTCTGCACCTGAATTTAGATATCTACAGTGTGTCTGAGAGTGGTATGCAGCTGTATAAATCTAGCTGAGTTGTGCCCAAAATGTCTGAATGAGATCACTCCTCACCATCCCCACCTAGGCAAGGTGGACATCCCAGTTTCCACCTAACCTCTGCTATGATCTAGAGCCAGTTGAACTCTGCTTAAACATATCTTTATTTGACACTCAAGGAGAAAGAAATATTGTCCTTTTTTTCCCCCAGATTTCTATTTTTTACCCATCCACGTGTTCCATTCTGAGATACTTGGATGTCCCAGCATACTGGACTTCAGGACCTTCAAAATCCCATCACTGAAACAGGAGAGCCACAGAATTGCCCTCAGCTTCTGCAGTAAGTGGTGTCCAACTTCGGTGTCTAAGTGAGGCTGGCTTTATACACACAATGGCAAACTCTGGGGGCTGGACATCACAGTCACCCTGGCCAATACTCCTTGTGGAGAAAGCTGTAGGTGACCTGTCTCCAAATTCATGCTTAAAGAGAGAAATTCAGGCACAGAACATGAAACCTATTTGTTGCATCAAATACATAGTTGCCTATATTGGACCAACCATAGGTATTTAGGGAATTTAATCCTCTAAGATTTATAAAAAGGCAGTATTGACTTTGTGCCCCATCCAGGGAGGAGGCAATTAGTGTGGACTGGCTTGTGTCCATAGCTTTCAAACTGCTACCAACACTCAGCACAATTCAGACACACTGAATATATTGAGTTTACGATACAGATGCTTAAACTAATTATCTTTTCTAATTTATCTCTTTTCTTATTGAAAGAAAGTCTTTGTTTGTGTCCCAAATAATAAGCTGGCTATCAGTCCCTTGGTGTGAACCAGATCGGCAACAGAAAAAAAACCTCTTTGAGTTTTCCGGTATTTCATTTACTTTGAAGAATGGATTTAAGTTACCAAGTTAATGTGAGCATTTTGCTGACTATTACTTTTCCTCTTGCTGATCTGCATCCATACTCATATCAGCTAGAAGAGGAAGAAGGATAGAAATTTAATTTTGCATGTCCCGGCTTTGTGCCTTAATTGCAAACTGAAATGTCCCCTCCCGTTTGGCAGCGTACGTGGAGGTGGGGTTTTGACAGCAGCCTTTAATAGACTTTCTGAAAGCACGACTGGAAAAGACCTATGAGGTCATCTAGACCAGTTCATAGCCAGAGCGATAATTCAGGCTGTTCTCACCAACAGAGGTGATGGTACTCGGTGGCAAGTCAGACATAAATTCCGAGTCAAATATCCCTAAATTTTGCTGCATAAGATTCAAGAAGGTAGAAAGTCCAGAACAGCTTCAGTTATTTCTGATACTGGTTTTTATTAAATTATTTATACAACCATGGATAGGGCAGTAGAAAAGCAGCTTAGTATGTAACTATATTTATTTGTCCATTTAAGTATAAGAAGGCTTGTTTATTTGTTTGCTCATTTTATTTTATCTAATAATTACTGGTCATGTGTTTGGATTATGAGGGGCAAAGACGGAAAAGAGCGAAGAAGGCACCTTGAGTGGTGTGGCACTTCAAGTGGTGTGGCAGGGAGCTGAGGACTGAGGTTCAGGGATCGTATCCATATTGGACAAATACTGCTGTATCCTGAAACATAAGTTTAATATAGGTTATATTTCTGATGTTTCCAAGTTTTGGAGCTGTCTGTCATCATGGACATGTCCAGTTCCCACTTACTAAAGCTGATGTGTGAGACCACTGAAGATGTGGGCAGGGGTTACTACATCTGATGCCACTCATCTTTCATATCAGTTTTTTGTGTGGCTTTTTTTTACCGTTGGTTGTGAGCTTTGAAACATTTTATTTGTAAAACCAAACTTGGACAACAGAGTGCAACTTTGTACCTTCTGGATAGCTATTCAAAGGCCTTATGGGTCCCCATGCATGCTGGCTGATCCATCAAACCTTTGCCTCTTCAGAGCTTAGCTGTCCCAGCAGAAGATATATATATATTAAAAAAAAATATTTTTCTCCATATGTGTGCAAGGGATGAATCACCCAATCCACAGCCAAGTGAACCTAACCCTTTCCCAAGTGAAAAAGTGGAGAGGAGGTGAAGGAGAGGGAAGAGCTCCTTCTCGCCCCCACTTTGGAAGGAGAATGGAGGGCGGTTCGGTGATGCGGTGGTGCTGACATGCTTGGCAGGAGCCCCGGCACGGTGGCAGCATACCCACGCCAGGCTGTTCGGGGCTGAGTGGGTGTGCTGCGCTCTTTCTTTGCCTGGGAATTTCACATTTGTTGAAATGAGCATGCATATTTAAAAAAAAAAAGGTGTGTGTGGGGGCTGATGATTCACATCTTCTGTCAAAGACTCCAGACACTGAACTGGAGCGTTGCTGAGTGTCTGGAGCTCTTTACTCATCTTCAATGTTTCGCGGGTTTTAATCTCTCACAGAGTTTTCCTTAATGTCATACAAATGTTCCTTTGATCAACTGCTTTTCCAGCTCTTTCGCTTTCACCCACCCAGCCCTGCTCCTCTCCCCACCTCTCCAGAGGCACTTCCTGATGTTCATCACCCCCTCCTTATGTGCCATCCCAGCTACTCACTTAGTTATTCTTCTACAGAAATGCTACAATTAAGGCCTTATTCAAAGCTTTGCTTGGTGAGACAATATTACTGATTTACAAGTGCGTGTCCCTGGAGCTTGTGTAGGTGACTGGTGTCTGCTCGCCTCATGCTGCACCTGCCACGTTGGGGAGGATGCAGGGAAGGAGAAAGAAGGCATAAGCCAACCAGAGACCAGTTAAAGTCTAACCTGCTCCCCAGCTGCAGTTCTCCTGCCCAACTCTGACTCACAGACAGAGATGGCCCCAAAGTAGGGAGGTTTAAATTGGTTTTCTAGAGGATGTGCACTGACAGCAACTCGCGGTGATGGGGAGGAAGGGTAAAGTGGATGCTGTTTCCCTTGAGGGTCCTGTTCCAGTTTTGGGTTCATCTTCATGGCCTCTGTTGATGAAGGACACAGAGAAAGCTTGTCAAGGAGACGAAGTTCTCTGAAGGGCCAAAACCAAAATAACAGAACTATGACTATGGTGACAAGCTAATTTAAAGGCAATATAAAACCCTTCCAGCCCAGGCTGAGTGAGAGATGTGTGTCAGCATCTGCCCCTGAAGCTGCAGCAGGACAGCAGCACCGACCCTGCTCTGAACAAGGTCTCATGTTGGAGCCCCGTAATGAGACCAGGGCTCAGACTGTCACTGGGTAGGTCTCTCCTGGGCCATGGCCATGTGTCCCACGGCCCTGGCAGGGCTGGCACATTCACTCTTTAAGAGATATGAGCCCTTCAGTTAGCCACACAGGCAGATTAATTGGTCGTGTTTATGTTACTAAATTAAACAGTGTTGGGCACCACAGCTTTACTATCTGTGCTGATAAATTGATGGTGCGTTTTCATCTTGAGCAAACAGCCACTCCCACAGACGGTGCCCGTACACTTTTTAGGCATTAGTGTGGGGCTGGGGACACTCCTAAGAGGCAGTCAGGGTGCAGCCACCTGGCTGCAGGGGCTGGAGGGTTCAATACTGACATGATCTGCTGAACGCCAGCTGGACTCATTGTCAAATTGGGGACTAAGCCACATTTAATTTGATAGCATGGACAAAGCCACAAAATCCAGCTTTTCGGCAGCCTAATCAGTCTGGACAGAGGACAGCTCTTGCCTGGCTGTATTGACTCCAGTTTAGAAGATTCTGACTTGACTGGTCCTGTCTCAGATCTCTGCTCAGACTCTGGTGCTGTGCAGACATGGCATTGTAGCTCCTGCTTTCCATTTCCACATCTAAACCCAGAAGTCAATAATTTTCTTCAGATGGTTGGGATGTGCCCTTCGCCTTTTGCCTTTGACTTGTTTATTAAATTATTGATTTTTTTTTTTTATTTTTTTTTTACCAACTGTGGACACCACTTAAAGGCAAGACGTGACTTTAGCTTGCAGTCCCAGGGACAACAAACACCAGCTTTTCTGCAGGGGAGAAAGATGTTTTTCATAGCAACCTGTGAGGCAGTATCTGTCTCAGTACACACAGACTAAGTGCTGTTTTAATGGCTTTGACTTTTGGAGCAAAGGCTCAGTGAGTTGTAATTAGAGCTGGCCATTTGTTTTTAATGAAATCATTTTCCGGGGGGGGAAAAAATTACAGCTTTTCCCAAATCAAAACATGTTGTGAAAATGTGCTGATTTCAGTGACATTTTTATGGGAGTAAGTCCAAATGAATCATTTCAATCTTCTCATTGCATTTTGATAATGTCAGAATGTTTCATTTCAAGAATATTGAAACATTTCATTTTAGCAATGCAGTAGGAGAGAGCTGTGGAGCGCCAAGTAATCTTGTCTTCAGGATTTGTAAAGAGTTTAAAGTAACAAAAGATGGTAGGGTCTGAACCTGTTTCTCCAAAGCCAATTCAGGTATGATTATCCCTGTATGAGGTAGATGGGGTCCTTTGATATATCTTGGGAAAGCTACAAGGAGCGAATGCAGAATTACTGGAATTTACAAAGAGAATTTCATTTTTAATTGAAGAAAAGTAATAAAAAGCCAACTACAACAGAGAACAAGCAAGTAACAGAATTTTCACTTTGCAAGGGTTTCTCTCTATGTACACATGTTGTTATTTTTTCCTTAATGAACCTTACTTTGAAAGGAAATAAAACGAAACAGACCCATTTATTTCAGAAGACAGGGAGCTACTTAGATGTAGCCATTGACCTTCAACCTCATGTTTTACCTTAGTCTGAGTTCACTTTCCTGCACAAAGAAGACTTTTTGGCCTCTTTGGCCATCCTCTCTGCCAAGCCGTTTCAGGAAGTTTGACATTGTGTGAACACCTGCAGATGTTCTTATGTAGGCTGTGGCTGTGTATGTTGCTGCCCAAATCAGTGAGGTTTCAATGTATTATGTGTAACCAAGATAATTTCTAAATGACCGAGAGTCTTATAAAAGAGTAAAGAAAAACCTAAACAATTAGAAATTAATGGAGCTAAGTGACCTAACTGCAGTCCTAGAAAACCGAAGAAAGTGTTTAAACTCTGTAATTTAAAGGAGGTTATTCAAGGACTGTTTTGAACAAAGTAATCAATGAACATTAGAAATCTTAAATCACGATTAAATTCCATTATTTGTCAGCATTTACTCAAACAAGGTTGTTTTCTTTTTAGTTGCCATACTTGAAATCATTTGGAATCTAATTGGAAACGCTGAAAATAAATTAAAATACAGTATTCCATTTATTGCATCACACAGGAAATTAAAAAAAACAAACCAAACCAAAACAAAACCAACCAAAAAAAAAAAAACCCACAACAGAAAAAACGGTTCAAACAAACTTCACCAACAGCATTTGATAAATTTCCTAACATCCATGAAGTTGGTGGCTTGGCATATGACTATTGGTGGCATGTCATGTGTACTCACGCATCTCCAGGTTACCTCTAAAGAAGCAGCTTACTCACACCTGGGGAGTGCACAGCTTGACCTGCTCTTATTTCAGTGTCTCACATGTCTTTAGTGATCCATGTTTAATTTAGTGTTGCCACAGCTGTATCCCTGGCAGGATCCAAGCTAGTGAGTTTAATGCTAGTTTAGGCACGATGACATGAATCACACAGAGCTGTAACTGCAGGGCAAAACTGGCCTTGATCTTGTCCTAAAAGCAACATCAGACAAGAAAGTAGCTCCTTCCTCGTGCTTTGTCAAGCCTTCTTCATCTCCTTGCTTTTTTTTTTTTTTTTTTTTTTTTTTTTTTTAATAAATGTTGGGAAATCAGAGGAAATGTGTGAGATGAGAAAATATTGGGCTGAAGACATCACTACACTGGAAAGATGGGAGTAGAGTTTTTTGTTGGCTGGAATCAGAAAGGTTTACAAGCTCCTCTTGTACAGTTCCACCAGTGGAGCGACATACCTCTTTTTGGATAAGGGGGGGGGTGGGTGGGATTTAGATATGAGCTTCTGTCATACTTGATTGGTTTGGCATCTTGATGGGATAGTCCTTTCCGAGTTGTCAGTTTATGAATGTATAATCCTTTAAGGCACATGTAATAGGGAATTAATTGCTTTTGCTCTTTGGGCGGACACATTCAGCATATCTTTAGAGTTTTAACACTTTCTTCTAATCTTTCCATTTTCTTTTCTATTTAATTCCATCAGTTTTTAATATGAGTTGAAATTCTATTTGAAACAGGCCAAAATACTCCTTTTTTTTTTTTTTTTTTTTCCCAAATAGTCTTTCTAAATATGGATAATTGTTAGAAAATTTCAGACCTTAATCACCACTAATGTTATTGTCCATCTTTAGCATCTACAGAACAGAGATTCTTTATTCTCCTAAGTTTAAGGAAGCTATTACTATACATACCAAATGCATAATTAATTCTGCTATGAATAACAATATGCTAATGTTCAAATAACTTCTTATATTAGTAACTAATGATCACCTCTAATAGCACTGCTATATTTGTGTGTAAACCACCTTCCTATTTATGTAGCAATTACATCATGTGTCTGTTATTTGAAACTTGCATCTAAATACAACACATTTCCAAATAAGCAAATATATTTATGTAGCCAGCTGCAAGCAGACACAAGCCCATTTCACACACCGGCCAAACTGGGCAGATGGTGGTTCACGTGGCACTGGGCTCTATCTGGTACAAGCTCATAACCTGGGACAGACTGTATGCTAGTATGGCTATACAGCTTGTATACCTGACCTGGCTTGCTCTGGCCACTCGAAGAGTGACAGTGGACTTACTTTTCCTTTCTGTTGGTCTACAAGAAAGAAGAAAGCTATGATGTGAATGCAATGTGATACGTGGAGTCACTAGATGCTCCCTCTGCCATCGGAGTTGTCTTACAGCGAGGAGAGCTAGAGTCACATCGTGCAGGAGCCATTCATACCAGGGCATCACTTTTGCTGCTGGTCCCGTCCTGTGGAGATGCAGTTGGTTAATGACTAATGAGCATATGATGATGAGGAGCCAGAGAGACACCATACTACTGCAGGGATGCTGTGGAAAAACAAGGCTCAGAGGGTAATGGAGAGGAGCAATTATCCGTGTTTTCCTTACGGTTTTAGGAATGAAAGCTTTTGAGTGCTTTGAATCACTTTTAATAACATTGATAGAGCTTTTCAAGAAATTTTACAACTGTTTTCCTTGTGAATTTCATGAGGAGAGGAACCAGGCAGAAAAGAAAACTCAGTCAGTTCCTGTGGCCTTGGAAACCATATTCTATACATTTTCTGTCTATGAGATCCTAGCAAAAATAATTTAATAACATTCCTTAACAAAAATGAGATTTCTTCTTTTCATGTCTCTGGGAGGAAACAGAAATTGCCTGTGAATTTCTGTAATTACCCCAACCTCTCATTCAATGGAACATTTAATAAAATAATAGCAATTCTTCTAAATCTAGAATTACATATTTATTATTCCTTAAGCATCACATATATAAACATATTTATAAACATTTCTTCAAATTTAGGAAAGGGCCACGTAACATTGTCCCAGCCTACAAATAAATCATTGTAATTGTGTTAAGATGCATTGTCACGTCAAGAAGGAGGGTTAGGCCTCCTAAGAAAGCCGTTGCTTTTTGACTTTACCGTTTTGAGTCATTCAGTTTTGACTTTCAGGTTATACTAAAATACATCTTTGATATGCTAGACAGAATGAGCTGCTTAAATCTCTCACTGCAAGTCATTTCTCTAAACTCTCTAATAATTTTTTCTGGCTCTTCAGTGCATCCTTGACAATTTTTCAGTATCTTTTCAAATGTGTTCTGATATCAATCTCACCAATGCTGTAAGCAGAGGTAAAAATCACCTCTCTGCCATGCTGATTTTGCATGCTGACGAATTCTCTGCATGCACCTGTTGTTTCCTATTTTTGCTCCCTGTGTTAGAGTGGCTTCATGAATACCCCAATACACCTGAAGGGCTATGATTTGCCACATAGAAACGAGAAAGAGTGCAAGGCAGGAATTCACACACAGGTTTTTCCACCAGAGCCAGAGAAACTATAGCACAAGGGGACTAATTTCAAAGTATAGTGCATCGAGCCAACTCCAGCATCATTGCAAATGCTCCAGGATCTTCCTCCACCTCCCACTGCCACCTCAGAGAGGTATTGCTCTTCTCTAGGTCTTATATGGATGGTTCCATATGAATGTCTCGGATACCTTAGTGCATCTCAAATGTCATTAGCCTCTTTTATTTCAGTAACCACACTCAGACCGTTGGTTTCCCTGGCAGTCAGAGAAGAAACATAACCAACTCGAAGGGTGGTTTAGCCTCCACTGCTATTATTTACTTCGCACCTGCCATATGTTAGCCTCATTTGCTACTTCTCAATACTAGTGTTAGAAAGAAAAATTAAGTCTTTGCTTACCTTTGCCATGTCATCATCGCTGATTTTAAGACCAGTAGCATATATTCCCGTACTTTTTTCCCTCTGAGTCACAATCTTCTTTGCATTTCTTTACATAAGAGTTGTTTCATAACTTTGATCATTCTTGTCATCCTTGAGCATTCCTTGTCATCAAACTAATAGTCCCTCTGAAATCTAAACGTGATAATGAATTTCAGTTGTCTCTCAGATAAAAATAATATATAAAAATCAGTAGTAATATCACTTTTTGAAGGAAAAAATCAATAGCACTATCACTTCAGACTCCCCTGAACCCACAGGAGTCCTTGCCTTGACTTGAGTCTATGAGCTCAGTACATAGAGGCATACAGTCTGGTCCCAGAGTGAAAAACTGCACTTCAAAAGTGTAAAGAAAGCAAAAATCTGAGAATTTCCCATTATGGCTTTAATTCGGATCCTTAGACATTAATGATAGTGTTTCTATTTACATCAGGGTTTGTTGGATGAGGCCCAGGCTGTCTGTAAAAATGCTGAGCATATCTTTTATTAAACATTTTGTTATTTAATGTGCCATTTTCTGATGTATATTTGATAAACAAATTTGTTACCAGAAGCGTTCTTGTTACCGGTGACATTTAAACACAAATGCAGATTTATATATGAGTAATTGTGTTTCAAGAGTAACTGTGTGCATAAGTCAGCATTTTTCAAATGTTAACAAAAATGTACAAGCCCAAGCAGAAAAAACTACTTGCCCATCTTCTGCTACATTTGATGTAATGAAAGGTAATTACATCCTATTCACATATTAAAAGAAAGCACTCATCTTGGATAAGACCATGATTGAAAATCTGTTGAAATTAATGAAAGTATTTCACTTGGGTTTGGTGGAACGTGGCTCAAGTTTTCAGGAAAAAAAAGAAAGGTATTGTGGAGCTGCTAAGAGATCTCTTGGGTTTACAAATGAGAGATTGTCACCACAGTGTTCAGGTGCTGTAGAAACATCTCCTCTTCTGAAAGTCTTGCCTCTGGCACTCATCTTCTTGTTGCACCTAACAGAAAGAAAGTGCTGTTGACTAATATCTACCAGAGGTGAAAATCCAATCTCACATATGTCCTTGCCATATAAGAACATTTAGAAAAGAAATACATGTCCTTAAAATTACATCAATTCACCTTACATGACTAAGAAAGAGGCCATTTCTAAAGGATATTGATTAAAATGGAAATACATTCAAATAAATGGATTCTTGGCTTGAAATAACCTTTACAGTAAGTGAATGGTCTATTTTGAAAGTATGATGGGTGTTCTGCAGGGCACTACTGTATCTTAATTTTATTTCATTGCTATAGAGAGTTTTCTCTGTTTATGAAAATGTTATGCAAAGTGAGATCTATGGATTTCAGAATGGGGAGGAGCAGGAAATTTTGTCTTAAGAAGACATTTGCTTTTCTATTTCTCATCATTCTTTAGTATCACCAAAGACCAGACCCAAAGACTCAAGGAAAAATGAGGTTTCATAGGCACTATATCACACACAAAATAAAACCCAGTCCCTTCCCATGAAAGCTCATATTTTAAATGAGTCTGACAAAGAATGGGGCCAAGAAAGTGGTAAAATTCTTGCTGTGGTGACAGGTGACAAGAGATCTTCCTCTGGTCAAATCCCAAAAAGGAGTTAAGGACCTTAACTGGGCAAATCTCAGTTCTACTTACAATAAAGAGATTTTACAGCAAATGACTTGATAAGCAGAGAAAAATCTAAAGAATCCATTAGACAACCATGGAGCTATGGGGGAAACTGAAATTTAGCATCTTCTGCAACTTAAGCAAAATATTTTTGAAAGGCCAGTCACCGCACCAACATAATCCCCATGGTCCCCATCATCTATGTCCATCTCTTTTGCATTCAGAGCTGAGTTTTGATGTTGAGGTTGAACTGCTGCATAGGTACAATGCAAAGATTGCTTCTTAGAGGGAGCAAAGCCTAAGGCTGTTGCTTAGCAGTTGTGGCTCTTGATGGTGAGTCCCAAGTGTCTTCTTCCAAGGTTGCTTGGTACTTCTCTGAGGAAAACAGAGGTGCTTGCATATTCACAGACAACTGAGCTGTTAGAAGGATGCTTTTGCATCTGTGTCAGACAGGAACCTAAATTCTGCAGAAGCTGTCTGATAATTTGTTCATTTTTTCCCTAGATCAGGCCTCACTTTGCTTGTGGAAGTCTATACAAGGACTAGGAGCTGGTCTCACACCTTCCAACAGCTCTTTGTACAACATGCTAAAACCCCAAAAAGCAGAAACAGAAGCAACTCTGGTTATAGGTAAGAGAGATTATTTCCCCTTGCCCGTTAACAATACAGCATGGCAACAAGAATACAAGAATGATTCCACCTGTGGGTTTATTTTTGCCAGAGATTAGAAATGGGCCTATGTGACTGACCTTCATGCTCAGACATAAGCTATTAAAGGTTTATGTTAAAAAACTGAAAACTGGACCTACTGTTACATATATCCACAAGTACTATTCAAGAATGAGTACTTTACTGCTTGTGCCACTAGGTGTTTGTCTGTTGTTAGTATATACTGCAGTAGCTTGGTTGCTTGCTTTTCTGCAACGTGATATCCCCTTCCTGCAAAAAGACAAGGAAGATCAAATGTGGAACGTTCTAGATCCTGAACAGGAATATGAAGGTCTCATGCTGAGACTAATGCACATTTATAAATTAGAGTTGAAAATAAAACATATGTTAGAATGAAGGAATGACAATTGTCAAAAATATGTAAGTCCACTGCTTTCTCCTCACTTTAAGAAAGTGTCTGCACTTAGGAAGGGTTAAAAAACTAAATGTATTTTCCAACCCACAAAATACAAAAATCTTCATGAACTTTAAGGACAACCCAGGCAGCGTGGACTCTAGAACACTTTGTGGTAGATTCTAGATGCTCTAGAATATGTAAAGGCATTTTGCATCTATGTTTCCTATTAACGTGGAGAATCCCCAAAGATTTTACAGATCTCTGACAAAATACAGATATTGCACACAAGAGTTTTTGCTGCAGCAATAGGCATTACAGAATTTAGGAAAATTAAATTTCACTAGTGAATTTCCCAGGAAGTGAGTTTGCTGATGGCAGTACTAAGGGCTGCACTGAAACTTTGCGTCTAAAGGTCTAAATGCTCCCATTCCATCCTGTTGTGCTACTCCTGGGTGAGACTTTCCAAGCAAAGACACAAACTACTATACTTCCGGCCAGTTTTCTCTTCTCTGGTTTTTCTAGCCAAAAAATGGACCATTTGAAGCAAACACTAATTAAGGAACAAAGTGTATTTGGCATTTTGTGTCGCATTAAAATATAAATATGTTTGTACATATTTATGTATAAACTGGTAAACTGTTTCTAGACAGATCCTTAATCAGTGCACTGGTCATGAGAAAAGTTGAAAGCAAGTTCTCACAGGGAAACAAAATGCAAATTCGGCTTTAGTTTGAAGGCACACCATAAGAAAATGCACTATCCACTGCAGGATGCTCCTGTGATCATGATGTATTTATCCCGAAGCAAACTTGTACACCTACTGTGATCTTGGCTTTTTTTCTGAATTTGTTATTACTTGGCAGGTGAGTTTCTTTGCCAAATAACAACACTGCTCAGTATCTGCTTATTTAGTGATGCACTAAACAGAAACTATTATTCTGAATTTCTGAGTTTGCAAGCCTTAGTATCACCATTTCAGAAGTAGAGAGACACCAAGAAACATTAAACAATATTTCCAAACACATAGAATGTATCGGTGACCTGATAAGGTGTATACTCTCACATTTCTAATTGTGTACTTCAAAATCTTGCTATCATTTTGTCAAGGGGAGCAAAGATAAGTGCTGCAGTTTTAGCAGATGAGTTTCCTGGAAACAAAAATATTAAAATAATGTTTCATAATGACAGGAAGAATCTGGGAAGCACCCTTGTTAAATTTATGAAATCTTCCATATGAATCCCATATGAATAAAGTGGCTTATGGGCAGGCAGATAATAATCAGCACACAAGCTTTTGAAATAAATGCACCTATGATTGAAGGTGCTCAAAGTTGTTCTCTGCACTTCTTTGCAGGAGGGGAAAAGATGGAAGAGAAGAGAAAGAGAAAGAGAGAAGAGAAGGGAAGGGAAGGGAAGGGAAGGGAAGGGAAGGGAAGGGAAGGGAAGGGAAGGGAAGGGAAGGGAAGGGAAGGGAAGGGAAGGGAAGGGAAGGGAAGGGAAGGGAAGGGAAGGGAAGGGAAGGGAAGGGAAGGGAAGGGAAGGGAAGGGAAGGGAAGGGAAGGGAAGGGAAGGGAAGGGAAGGGAAGGGAAGGGAAGGGAAGGGAAGGGAAGGGAAGGGAAGGGAAGGGAGAGGAGAGGAGAGGAGAGGAGAGGAGAGGAGAGGAGAGGAGAGGAGAGGAGAGGAGAGGAGAGGAGAGGAGAGGAGAGGAGAGGAGAGGAGAGGAGAGGAGAGGAGAGGAGAGGAGAGGAGAGGAGAGGAGAGGAGAGGAGAGGAGAGGAGAGGAGAGGGAGAGGAGAGGAGAGGAGAGGAGAGGAGAGGAGAGGAGAGGAGAGGAGGGAGGAGAGGAGAGGAGAGAGAGGAGAGGAGAGGAGAGGAGAGGAGAGGAGAGAGAGGGAGAGGAGAGGAGAGGAGAGGAGAGGAGAGGAGAGGAGAGGAGAGGAGAGGAGAGGAGAGGAGAGGAGGGAGAGGAGAGGAGAGGAGAGGAGAGGAGAGGAGAGAGAAGAAGAGAAGAGAAGAGAAGAGAAGAGAAGAGAAGAGAAGAGAAGAGAAGAGAAGAGAAGAGAAGAGAAGAGAAGAGAGAAGAGAAGAGAAGAGAAGAGAAAGAGAAGAGAAGAGAAGAGAAGAGAAGAGAAGAGAAGAGAGAAGAGAAGAGAAGAGAAGAGAAGAGAAGAGAAGAGAAGAGAAGAGAAGAGAAGAGAAGAGAAGAGAAGAGAAGAGAAGAGAAGAGAAGAGAAGAGAAGAGAAGAGAAGAGAAGAGGGAAGGGAAGGCAAAAGAAAAAAGAAAGAGGAGAGGTGTTTGGACAGATCTCCTGGGGTTATACACAGGGGATTTTTTTCTTTAGTCCTTAAAACACAGAGACAATACATACTTTAAGCTCTGCTTTATTTTCACTCATAATTCAACTCCTCCAGCTCTCTGCTCTTCTCTGAACTCCCTCTAGTTTTCCAAGATCTTTTTGATAGCTCATGCCCAAGAGTGAACCTACAGACTCAGTTGTGGCTGTCCCCCTCAGTCTTATATATATATACTGAAGATACAGATACATACTTCTTCCTGATATATTATCTTAGTGCAGCAATTGCTGTGTTGGTCATAAGGCTTGAGCCAGGAGCTTTCAGAACTAGTAACATAAGCTTTTACAACTTGCACCATAAAATGGTTCAGTACCACAATATTCAGCTTTTCAGCATCTGAAAAAGATGATCAGTCCACAGCACTCTTGCTCTGGTGCCTCAACTTCATGTAGATAGCAAAGGGAAAAGCAGTGACAAGGAAGCACTGAATCAAGGGATGGGATATAAACACATACCATCCTTGGAAAGAGCAGTCTGCCTGGGTTTCTGAGCCAAGGACTTTACTACCAGTCTAGACAAGCAATGCAGGACAGTCCTCTCCAGTGAAATGCATCAGCAAGGAGGCACCTTGACTGCCCAATAGCTTAGAGTTAAGGTATTCATTCCCCATGGAAGTAGTTTCCAGGTTCCTCAGTGAGGAAGGTGTTCTAGTTATTGGACTGTAGGAGGAGCCTTGGGTTGGTCTTTCCAAGTCAGGAAGGGAGAAGGAAAGTTTTGGAGAATAGGGTGGAGGAAATGGGAAGGGAAGCTGCATGATATGGCTTAATCTCTAGAAGGTTAATGTACTTCTCTCAGAGTTGTGGGTTCAAACCCATCACAAAATCATTGAATTTTGTCCTTCTCTTCCCTAGTGAGCATTGTAGTCATCACTCGGAGGGATACACATGCAGTTGTACCTTGTTCATGCTTCCACTCGTCGGACATATGCCTCTCATCTCTGTTCCCGTGGGCACGGTGGAAAGCCCACTGTATAAAATTAGAGAAGGTGTGGGCCCTTGGAGGGGAGCGTGTATGACCGGGGGCCTGAGGGCTGTACTCTTAGAGGTCTAGTGACCTGCCAGTGCTTTGAAGTTAAGGAAAGAAGTCTTTGGGAAAGAAGCCCAAAGTTACAGGCTTCGGCACCTAAAGATGTAAGTAACACTAGCGCTTTTGCACCTCAAAACCCAGACTGTGTAGCTGGGAGCAGTAAGAGATTCATATATTCTCTGGCCTGGGAGAGGGATAGATAAGGTGAACTGAACTGGCGGCTAAATTTCTACATATGCCACTGTTTTCATAGCCACATCACATTGCAAACAATGTTTATTTCCTCATCCATTATCCCCTCTAGACTTATTTCAACATTACGGCTTGCTTTCAGCTTTTCCTTCCAGCTGCCTTTGTGTTTCAAATTGTCTTCCCCAAGATTGATCTAATTTTGTTATTTTCTTCTCTTATTTCTAATTTCTCTAAATCTGCCGATATTATTGCTCTACTCTGACAGGGCTCACTACTCCTCCCAATTGAACATCATCTGTAAGCTTCATTAGCGTGCTGTTTGCTGTTTTGAGCAAGGGGCTGCTTATTTTCTTTTCTACCAAATGCTCCAATTTCCCCCATCATTCCTTGCTGAGCCGTAACTCACCCTTTGCATCTCCAAAAGCTGGAGCCAAGGAGCAAACTGCCTCCCTGCCACTCCTTTAGCAGGACATCTGTACCTTGTCAAAGCCCCTGATGTTATCGCACAACAAGGGAAAGTAATGCAAGTCAAGAGTGAACCTTGTCAAGTTTGGACGTGTAACTTGGGGCTGTACCAGGATTAATTATGCCTTCTGCTGCTTTACACACTCATGTCATCAATAAATTCTAATAAACAGGAGTAGGATGTTCTTATTCATGTCATTCCAGAGGAATTAGAACACAGTAGTGTTATTTAGCAATGCAGATGTTTTATTATTGTGTTGTTTATGTGAAAGTGGATATGACATGAAGAGGTATATCAAATGAGCAATAGAGAGAAGCGAGCTGTGCTCCCTTTTTGATTATGCATATTTATTCACACTGCAGAAGTTACTGCACGTAGCTGAGTCTTCTAAGATGGATTGCTCAGTTTGGAAACCTAGCCTCCTCTCTTCCCACCTCCCCCCCTTATTTTTTTTTATAAAGTTTAGACATGCCAATACTACCTTTGTACAGTATTTATGAGTTCCTTCTTTAAATTGCACCTTAATTGGTTTAGTCACCACAATTGCAAAACAGGAACCTAATCACCAGAAGCTAAGTAAGCAGAAAAAAAATAATGATTTGGAGCTGTCTGTCTACTGCTGCCGAACAGACACACTGGGCACGGTTTAAAGCTATAATTGCATTGTGGCACTGGCTTGCTGTTCCCAGCACATGCATAATGTAGCTCCCAGTTGTAGACTGCCACATATCCTGCTGTATTTACCCTCAGATGCCAGCAGAGCACATGCCACCCACAACTGCTGCTTCCCAACAGTGTAAAAATGTCACACTTTCAATTAGATGCCCCAAAGCACTTTATTGCCCACTGGAGGCTACAGTCATATCTTGATGGAGGAAGATTATGGGCTAAATGCATCCATAGTAGTTCTCCGCAGGCTGCGGCAGAATTACTTTGAGAATGAATTTGGATGAATTACCCCATTCGTTCTATTGATCATAAAACAGGGCTATGCACTGCTTCTTTTCGAGGGCACAAATTCTTGACCACGAACAGTTGGGCCAGTATATGACCTTATTACTTCCCTGAAGATACCCACAGCCAGAGAAGACAGAAACTACAGGTAGCATGAGATCTTGCTGCCCTGCCTGTACCTACCTGCAGCTGGGTAATGCTGTGCAAAGTCACTGCAGAGACAAGCTCTGCCTCTGCAGACCCTGGGCAAATCTGCCCTTCCACTTCATTTTATTTCATCTCTCAGGTTTGTGTCTTTGTGTGCTGCCTGTGCGCTGACAAAACAGAGGCACTCCGTAGAAAACTTCCATGGACATCATCTAGGCTTAGAAAAATGATTGTATTTCAGGGCATTAAAGATGTACTGCACTCCAGTAACCCCTCTTAAGGCAATGTTAAGCAATGCTAAGCCAGCTCACATAATCTCATGGCTGGAGAGGGCTAAGAGCATGCGTGTGGATAGGCAGCTGTTAGCATGTGAACAGCCACACTGGCAGATGGGTAGCAATTTGTTAAGCCAACGTAACTTGACTGCATGTCTAAGTCTGTGGATGCAAAAATTTAAATAATAAAGTAAATAGTGTATACCTTCATGCTGAAATTTTGGGTAGCATGTAGCCAAAGAGGGAGACAATATTTTGAAAAAGTGATAAGAGAAGGATGTATAAATACTAATCACACAGAAATCTTAGTCACACTAAAATGAACGCCACGGAGCCCAGATTTAAGAGCACACATAAGCATGTGTAGTTTTAGGAATAGGCAGAGCCTCTTCACCTGTGTTGTTCCAATCTGAATACTTAATATTTGCATGTGTCTCAGGTTCCTCAAAGGGAATTTCAATTGAAAAATTCTGTAGCGACAGGCATGGCTCAGCTCCCAGTTCTTATACTTAGATGGGTCTATGTACAATCTGTGTCTGCAGGTAGGTATGCATTGTGTCTGAGCTCCCACTGGAGTCAGTGGAGATTTAAGCAGTGAAAACCAGAGATGTTCATCTGATCAGCTGGTAAACGTCCACTTCATGATGAGCTGAATCACTCTTGGCATGCCTTTACCTACTAGAACTCTGTGAAGAAACACTAGGTAGACACCTCTCCAGTAGATGTGCACATGTGATGATCCGAATCTAGAGTTACCAAAGGAGTTTGTGAAGGCTTTGTCTTCTTTTCCTGTTTGTTTGTTTGTTTGTTTGTTTGTTTTCTTTTCACCCAGGATGGCATTTAGCCATATAGCTTCTCCGTGGTACCACTTCAAGTTTACTTCAGTAATTAATTCAGACACCTGAACTATGTCTTAAGGGTTGATATTGCTGATGTACTTTGGAACTTTGCTAAGCCAGAGTTCAAAATACATGTTTAAGTCCCTTACAAGATCAGGGCCTTGCTTAAATAAATGTGTGTGTTAATTTGAGCCTAATTGGCTTAGTAATAACACCACATGACTATTAAGAATCAATTGATTTAGGTTTAACACAGAGCATCACGTACATATCTAATTTAGAAAGCTCGAAGAAATTGAATGCAAACAAGTCTGAGAGTGTAACAGTGAAGTTACAAATTTAAGCACACAAGAGCCAGGGTACAGAAACAGTGCGGTTCTTCCAGTGTAGCAATAATAATTCAAACATATTGTATCTATATAATATTTTTATTACCAGTCAGACTATTAAATGCATACTTAAATCTATGCACGATATGCAATGTGGGCAAGTCTATTGTTACTCTGAAAACTATAGCTTTTTCATTTCCTAATTGCAGTTTCATGGCACTGCCAAGGTTTTGTGTTTAATTTATATAGGGATTTCTGTGGTCCTTAGAGCTGTTAATAGAATGGATTCACAAAGACCCCTACTATAAGCAAAGCAAGACTGGTAAGAAAGCTATTCATCATACCACCTTTCATCAGCAGGATTAAAAGAGTTTTTATCTACATTTTGCAAAAGGGAATGGAGTCACAAAGCGATGACCTCATTTACCTACTGCTGAGCAGCAGGCCAGTGGAAGCACTAATAATAAAATCAAGGCCACCCAGGTCCTAAACCAATGCCTCCAGTGAGGCGCAGGATAGGTTATGAATCAGCTGTCTATATATACTTATATCTGACTCCACAAGGACAATATAAACGTGCAGGGCCAGGGCCAAGACAGGTCTGCTCCTAGGACTTGCTGGCTTCAGTAAATATAGATGTAGCCTCTCAGGCTGGCCGGCTCCTTAGGTGCAGATGCAGTGCTTGTACAGTATCAAACGTCTGCCTGCATGGGTCTCCACATAATCCATAATTGACACAATTTCAGCTTTCTTTTGAAGCCCCCCCCCCCCCCCCCCCCCTTTTCTGTTTTGTTGGAAAACAGCAAGCAAGAAAGCAAACAAAATCCTTTCCAAGCATGACATAAATGAAACTTGCATGTTGCTGCAATTTCACGTTTCAGGCTGTCTGAATGACAAAAAATTAGCTGCTAGCAGTATAGTTTCATGGCCTGGCACCCATTAGCAAAACATCTAGAAACATACCTTCCCTGATCTGTGCAAGTAACAAAGCTATGCAAAGGCTTTCTGGAAAGTCAGGGAGATGAGCACGAGCCTAATAAGTCCCAGGAAAGAACAGCAACCATAAAATATCTGTGTGATCACAATGAAGAACTTGCTCAGGGATTCTCAGAAGTAAATGGGAAAAAAAAAAAAAAAGGATTTGTAATCCCAAAGCTAAAGGGTCAGGGGCAATCCACAAGTGACCCAGAGAGCTGTGGGGGCACCTTCAAAACACTGCATGACAAGTATTACGCAATCCCACAAGTCCCCTCAGATATCCCATGGTAAATTTGCTTTGTCCAGTGAGACCCATGGTAATCTTGTTTCCCTTTTCTTACCAGTTCCGGCTGATTGTCCTCAAAGCTTTGAGGAGTCCCTTCAGTGGTTCATCCATCGGTCAGTTATCTGAGAGCTTGGGTCATTGGTATTGATGCTGTTATCTACCTACCATTCCTTTGAGTTTGTGAATATGGGTGTTTGATTTGTTACTTCTGTTTGTTGTCCTGAATATAATACTGAATGGCATTAACCAGGTACCTGCACAAACCAGCCATGCTTCATTACACATAACTGTACCACACCTACCCCAAATTAAGACCAGTGCATGTGGGATGGGGACAATGCAGCCACTTCAGGGGTGAGGCTTGATGCTGTACTAACACTGCAGTAGGTTTTCCAGACTGGTGTTCAGTTGGACTGTTTAGATTAAACACAATAAAATAGCATTTATCTCATCCAGATGCAGACAAGAGACCATATATCTCCCTGGGGTGACCTGGACCACCTGGAAAAGGAGTTAGCCTGTGCCTCCAGCTTGCTGTTTAGCCTCACAAGTGTGAGTGAAGGGATGGGCTAAGAGCTCATCAGAGGAGCTCCCATCTGGCCAATGTACAAGCATGAGCTCAGACTCGAGGGAAGAGAGATGGCAGCATCTCTGAAGTCAAAGTAGCCCATCTATCATCTTGCCTGAGCTTTCCGAGCTTGTGACTTGGTGCTGCTCCAGTACAGAGCAGCTCAGTGCTGCAGTACACCCCGGGCAGTCGTTCTTTAGCAGAGCTGCTGTGCCAATGGTTAGTTCAATGCTCAGAGTAGATTAGCTCAGCTGGCAATGGTGCCAACTCCTGGGCTTGTAGCAACCAAAAAATCAGCATGTGTGATTCATGTCACCTAACCTTAACTGTTTGAAGGGTCGGCATCTAGTTTAAGATAATCATATGAGCTTCCTTCTCTGGGTTCTTTCTCCTTTCCTTAGAGGACAGAAGGACCTTCTGGTGACTCATGGCATCCTGAGGGAGGTGATATGAACCATTTTATGGAAATTATTCTCTTTACCTTGCTTATATAGGAAGAGCTAAAGTATTAGCTGTGACTAGTTACCTTATTTCACAGTGGGTAGCAAAGTGAGATGAATCCCACCCTAATTGGGAAACAAGTTTTAAAACTGGGGGAGTCCATGGCAGCCTCCAAATCTGTGTGCTTTTTCCTTTGTTTAATCATAATAAGGAGCACACTGCTGTATTCCCTATAAGACAGTGGTTAACATTTTGCTATGCACTTCCTTTCGATTAGTAGCCTAAAATAAATAGTTATATAGCATAGTCACTGTTGCACCGTACCTCTATTTTGGTCAGGTTTTCAGAAATTTCCTGGGAAATGGGTTATAGCTGTAAGATATGAACATAGTCCCTAAGTTCAGCCTTCAAAATGGGGAGAAAGTAAGAAATAATAGGTTGTCAGCTCTCTTTAAAAAGGTGCATGCATCAGGAGAGAAAATAAAGACGCTATTGCTGTGCATAGGAGACTTCAGAAGCATTCAGATAATACTTACATCTGCTTTAATGATTCCATTTAAGCTGTCATTTTCAGCATTTACCTTGCAGCATTCAAAAGCAACTATACTTACATGTTCTCAACAGACTCAGTGCCAGTCTCAGATAGAAGAAAAAAAAAAAAAAGAAGAAAAGAGAGGAAAATGAAAAGTGCCATACAGTATGTTTCAAAGAACAAATTCCTTTCAGGAAATTAGCAGTAATTTTGGGGCCACCGCTGTTGAAGAGAAATAAGTTTCAAGAGAAAAGTGAGCACACTCTCTTTTTTTTTTTTTGTAAGCAGTAACAAAAGACCGAAGTAAAGACAGGCTCATTACGAGGCTTAAAGGGGCACAGGCAAATATTTTGGAGCATATTCTGGTATCAGGGTGCTCTTCTCTGTAAGACCCTGCACAAATCACTTCACCTCCTTTGCCCCGGTGTTTCTGTGTGGTTTGTAGTGACAGGAACAGTGAAGCCATGATCAAGTTGGCGCTGAGGAGCTCAGGTGGAACCTTGCGGATGAAGGTTCAGTGTTGACACAGCTTTCCTCCATGGCCTTGGGCAAGCTGCTTAATCTGCTTGCTGCTTACAGCTTTGACAGAGGCACTCTTGACAAACGGTGTGCTGTGATTTAAGCCCTTCCACCCTCCTCTCAGCTACAGATTGCTTCTTCGTGCTGCCCAGAGCCATGAGGGAACGTGTACCTCGCTTCAGCCTCTCTAGCTTGCATCCCAGCCTCTCAGCTTAACCCTTCACAAGGGGGTTTCTATTGTAACACCAGGCTGTAGGTATGCGACCTCTTCTGCTGTCTCAGCTGCAAGAGGAATGATATCTAGAGTAAAGGCCAGCCAGGAGCCAAGGGGACACATGAGTTAGATAATGCTATCTTTACCAGATCTAGTTGGTCTTCGGTATGTCACCTGCAAAAACAGGTTGAGAAAAACATCCCCTTTGTCAGGCTGCTCTTCATACACCACAAGACTTCTGGGAAGACTCTGTACAATCAATGTAAACCTTAAGGGAGCCCTGGATATTCAGGGGTGGCTCTGTGAGCTTGTGTCCCCTAAACTTACCTTGCACCATTCATGAAACAGCCTGGAGGTGAGGCTCGGCCAATTTCTGTCTTGTTTTGAGTCTGTTCATGAGAACATTTGCTTTGCTTTTAGGGAGTAGCTATTTACTTGCAGCTTTCTAAGTAGGGAACATGAGAGAGGAGAAGTTAGTCCTCATTTTAAAACCAGGGAAATAGGGGGCTCAAATGCTGTAAGACAGTTCTCCTTATCTAAATAATAAAACAGATGAAGAAGGTGGATATTAGGTATTTATTGAAAAATTTACTTACCCTGTATGTCTTTGAAGAGTTCATTTATATCCAGACATTTTGGAAGCTGAAGTCCTGTGTTTATGGAATAAGTGGGATAGCTGAGGCTGAATGCCCAGGGACGTCCTTAGGCCATGGGGACATTAATGGCATCCTGCTGCCTGCAAGACACACACTCCAGCTACAGAAATGTGTGAAATTAGCAACACCACTTTCTTTTCTTTCTTTCTTTGGATCCCTTCCAAATTCACCTCCGCCTTCTCTCTCTGGATGCAAACCAAAGACAGTAGATGCTACAGTGTGTATCCTCAGGAGCACCTCTGCAGATTAAACGCCCGCAGCTATTGTGCATCCAAAGTCTCTGCTGAAAAATCCTTTCTGTGACAGAGGAAAATTAAAAATCTAAATTCAGAATGGAGCCAAATTACCTACTCTTGCTACGGGAAGTCCGACATATCATTACAAACTGGTTTACTTGTCCGTGTCCAATTTAATGTGCCTGGATTTTCTTATGAAAAAGAAAAAACAAAAAAACCCAAAATCAAATGAAAAAAGAAACAGACAATCAAACCAAACCAGAAGAAAATCGAGTAATTATTTGTTATCTTTATAGCAGGTGCGAAGTGGACGTTGTAACGCATATTGTTGAGGTTTCCACTGAGGGAGACTCAGGTAGAGACTGTGGGAACCAGAGCTTTGTATTCAACCAGATAAGGGGTCTGAGCCACTGCCTGGTGTTTGCCCTGGAGTGGCCCCTGGTAGCTGCTTCAGAGGCAAGCACAAGAAACCCTGCAGAAGGCAGATATGAAATAACTGGCCTACAGGGAAGTTTCTTCCTCAACTTCGTTAATTAGAGGCAAGCTCAAGCCCTGAAGCATAAGGGTTTATATTCTGAGACTAAGCAGTGACGAGAAAGAGCTGCTGGTCTCTGACTTGGGAAGTGGCTTCCCAGGCAAGAAATGTCCCTGAAAACCTTTTTCCTGTCAGAAAGACTGCTTCTCCACCCAGCAAGGTATGGTCAGTCCTTCCAGAGGGAATGCCCGAGTCTTGGTTTTGGGTCTCCCCCATTATGGCTCTGCAGAAGGGGCTACCATGGCTCTCATCTATGTCTGGCCACTCTGAGATACAGAAAATGGGAATCTGTCGGGTCATCAAGGGCTCATTACTTCTGAAATGTCCTATACCACCATGTAACTGACCGTGGCAAAGCTGTTGAGGCAGTTGTCTACAACAAGCAAGGATGATCTCTCCCTGTTCAGCGTTCATCACCCCATTAAGGGCGAGCTATGCATTGCATGGCTCTCATCCCTGTTGTCATTTAACCCCAGGCAGTAGCTAAACACCCTGAAGCCCCATGCTCACTCCTCCCCACTCTCACTGGGCTGGGGAGGAGAAGTACACAGAAAAAAGTACAAATTGTGGGTTGAGACAAGAATGTCTTAATAACTAAAATGAAGTAAAATAAAATATTAATAATTGTAATGAAAAGGAATCTATTAAAGACAGAAATAAAAGCCAAGCAAAGACAAGTGTTGCACAATGCAATTGCTCACCACCTGCCAACTGATGCCCCAGCAGCGATCTGCCCCCCAGCCAGCTCTCCCCAGTTTATTTGCTAAGCATGATGTCATATGGTCTGGGACATCCCTTTGGTCAGCTGTGACAGCTGTCCCAGCTGTGTCCCCTCCCAGCTTCTTGTGCACCCCCAGCCCACTCTCTGCTGGGATGGGGTGAGAGGCAGAAGAGGCCGTGACTCCGTGTAAGCACTGCTTAGTGATAACGAAAACATCCCTGTGCTAGCGACGCTGTTCTCACACTAAATCCAAAACACAGCACTGTACCGGCTACTAGGAAGAAAATGAACTCTATCCCAGCTGAAACCAGGACAATCCCCCATAGTATCCTGGGTCAGAAAACTCTTTAAGGAAGGTATTTTAGTTTTAGATGTAGGTAGACAAAACTGCTGTTTTTCATCAGAAAACTTGAGGTCAATATAATGACATCTTGATGAAGCACTTACTTAAAAATGAAATACATCTTTTCAATAACGTGCAGGCAATCTAGTCTCAGATTTTCAGAACAGGAAGCAGTTTTTATTCTTTCAAAGTAACTTTTCACAAGGACACTCACTGCTATTGTAAAGCAGCATTTCAAAATGTGTAGGTGTCTCTAAAACAAACTGAATAATTTCTATATATTGTCATGAAATGTTTTTATTGACCAAAAATTAACTTTTGCTTTGCTTTATTTTTAAATATTTCTCTGGAAAAATATTTTTTGGGGGAAGTGAGAGGGGCTACCTGTAATTCAAAGGAGGAAATTTACTGTTGAAGACTTGCAATGTGTTTAATAGAAGAGGACATCTGGTTTCCATGTAATGCTTATTTGAAGTGGAGCCTGGAATGAGAGCGGGTGGTGAGGAGTGTGGGAAGCACAGAGGAGATGGAGGAGTGTTAAGGACACCCAGCTCATGGTAACAGAGAACTCTCCTTTTAGAAAAGAAAATATTTTTTAACAAGGATTTAATCTGTGTTTCATCAGGAAAAGTTTTTCCAAAACTATCTGATTGACTTTTTGGAGAACTTGGTATATAGCTATATAAATATGTTTAAATCAATTCTAGGTTTCATCTGTTTAAACTGAATGCAGACCTCTTTAAGAAACTTTTTTCTCTTTGCCTTCCTAAAACAAGACAGAAGAAAAGTATGAAACAGAATAAGCAAACAACCTCCTTTCTCCCCTAAAATTATCCTGAAAACTCACTCTTTCAGTACAACGAAAAATTCTGCAAATGCCTTTTTAACTAAACCCCCATATTTTTCTTGGGAAAACACATATAGACAAAAATACACCAGCCAAACTGATAAATACAATTGACCTGCTGTGATGTTAACTTAGAGCTCATCGATTTCATTTCTGATGTGCCACAGGAACATTCATTTTCAGCGAGTGCTAGCTACGACCTTTTCATTAGTGCTGCAGTGGCTGGATTGCAGCTTTGGGCTGGTCAATGCAGATGGGCACAGGCTGACCTGGGATCTTCTGCTCCTGTTCCTGTCTGGCCAGCTGTGAGCTAATTAGCTAATGGCAACAGGCTGTTATCATGAAAGGCAGGACATGTTAGACCAGGTACAGTGCTGAAATAAGTACAAGGCTTCTGAGCTCAAGGTCCGTGTTGTGATGCGATACTGAAAAAAAGGAAAAAGGTAATTTGAGTTAATCCTGGTTATTTACTCTAAGCAGGAACTTATAAGACCATTTTCAAGATTGCGTTCAAGCATCTTCCAGTAATGAATTATGCATTTCAATAAATGGCTCACTCTCTCCTCTGTGATGGCTAATTTGGGATCTGGGTCACAAAATTGAGCGTGACCAATTGGGAGTCACTAACTCTGACAAACTCAGCTCTGCTGGGGCATTTCTTCATTCAAAAACCAGGATCTGAATGGGTCGAGGCAGATACAGCTCTCACTGAAATGAGCAAATCATCCCACACAGGGCTTCGTGAAAATGGTGAGTCCATACTCCTGCATCTCACAGCACCAGGAGGCAGTTGGGTCTAGGAATGGCTTCAGCCCATTTTGTTTTTTTTCAGATAAAATTGTCGATCTGCAAAATGGCACATCTGAATTTAGGATGGCCTTTAAAGTTTTCTGGGGTGGAGTGACTGCATGCTTGCTCCCTGTCCTCTCTCTAATTTTGTTAATCAGGAGCCTGCCTGTACCACACCATTCATAACCGCCTGGGAGAGCTGTGACAAGTAAATTTCAATCTCTCAGCGGAGCTGATATTCTTAGAGCTGCAGGAGCAGTCATCATGAAGGGGAAAGCTGTGAATGCCAATAAATTATTGAAGAAAGCAGGAGAAATATTTCCTTCTGTTGACACATCGG
Organism: Athene noctua; assembly: GCF_965140245.1. Lineage (NCBI taxonomy): Eukaryota > Metazoa > Chordata > Aves > Strigiformes > Strigidae > Athene > Athene noctua. Next base: position 7,009,610 of record NC_134077.1, read on the forward strand.
CATTCACCTTTGGGAATGTAATCATGGGAAAGGTAGGCAATCTTTTGTCATAGGGACCTTTCACTCGGAGAATTCAGTCTTTTTAAAACCTTAGTAGGGAGCCTGCAAGCTCTCAACATGGAAGGGATATTCAAGCTATAGGACATCCTCAGACAGGCACGTTGCTCAGAAATGACAGTGAAACTGAATCAACTCTGCTGCACATTAAAACCTGCTCGATGATACAACAGGAGGTTTGTGGGGTAGGCAGTAAACCCCTCCAGCTCCCTGACCCCTGGGACAGGATCTGCTCAGGAGTGGGATTGTTTTCTACGAATAAAACAAGGCGGCCTTAAAAAAAAGGCAGAGTGTAAACGTAGCAGAAGGTAAAATTTGGATGAGAGCAGGAGGTGGAAACCAACAGAGATCTTCACTCTCGGGATGTGCCTCAGAGGAATGGCTGGGGGAGGACTGGAGAGCTGGGATTGTGCAGGCGCTTCTCGCCTGAAACTCTGGCTCTCCCTCCTTCTGTCACCACTGACAAAAATGAAGCTGCCCAGGCCCGGCAACAAGGAGGATTTGTTCCTCTGAATTTTGAATTCTGCTTGGAAAGCCATCAAATTAGCACTGATGTTTTATTCCAACATCAGAAACGGCAGGGAAAAATACCCAGGAGCTCCCTGGATTTAAATCCACAAAATCAGCTCCAGTTTTGTTTAGACAAATGACTGAATAACCCCCCTCCTCAGCATCATATTTGGCTCAAATCACCAATTTACTGGTTTACAGAAATCTAAAACTGTCCCTCTGGCAAATTAAGGGATTACGTCAATCACTCAAGTCCAGTCTACCTGACAACAGCACGCAGCAATAGGGCAAAAGGTTTGTTGCTCTGCTGGAATGTGATAAGGAGAAAATGCCAAATGACACATAGGCAAAGTTATTACCAGCGAGATGAAGACAAACTGGAGGGAGTTCAGAGAAGTGCAACAAAAATGATTAGAGAGCTGGAGGGGTTGATTTACAAGGAAAGTTTTACAAGAACAACCGTCAATATGCACAGCAGGGCTGAGCAACATCTGAGGGGGGAGAGAGAGCCCACTGCAAACATCTGAACAGCACAAACACCCAGGGAGGAACAAAATTACCCAAGGGGGAAATAACTAAGATAATGGGTTGAAATTAAGAGAAAGAGGATAAACATCAAAATAACTTCTCAGTGGAAAGACTGTGGAATAATCTAATATGGGAAGATGAAGAAGTCCAAATGAAACAAGCTATAAATTCCTTCCCAGAGACCCTGCAGATAGAAACATCAGCCACAATTAACTTCCGAAACCAAATGTTTCTCATCAACAGGTTATCAGAGCTTTCAGAAAATCCAGGTGCAAGGAACCTTTTAAAAGGGATGGTTTCCAGATAATTCAGTGACAACTTTCTTGCTGTTCAAAACCATGTCCGAGGGGAAGTGGAGAAGGCGCTTGCTTTCAGTTTAGTAGGTGAAGTGAGCACACTGCAACCCCCCAAAAGTGCAGTTTTGGCAATCTGGTCACTAGTATACTCCTCAGTGAATAGTTTTCCATTTGAGACAGTTGGTTTAAATCTGCCTCTGGTCTGGAGTGACTGGAAATCAACAGCACATAATGGCTGCTTGGTAGAAGATGTGACATGAATTACTGCACTCAGTTGAATTTCTACTGGATATTGGACATGTGCTCACCTTAGAAATGCTTTGAACAGCAGGATCAGCATTAAATTAACATCTATGCTGACAATCTTGCCAAAGAAATCCAGAAGGGGATGGACATCAGTAATGAACTGCATGTTCAACTTTGGGGTGAAGTTGTTAGGAAGGTAAAGTTTACTTCATGGCCTCTGAACCTCATCTCCACCACCACATCACCTGACGCCTGTATGGGATGTCAGTTTGCAAAGCAAATCATTTAGCACATTTCTGCAGCATACTAGAAATAGCTGCAATTAAAAAAAATTACATTACAGAAAGTTTGTTTGACATTATTATAATTTAAGTAACTATTTTTAAGCTGTTTCTTGATAGGGAAGGCACGACCAGTTTGCTGGGTGTGACATAATACATCTGGTTGTATAGAAAGCAGTAATAGCTGCAATGAGTAAGGAAGCAGCATGGGAATCTCCTACAGAGTGGAATTTGAAGGTCTGGCTGAGCAAAGCCACTTAGGCCGTTTCTCGTTTATTGTTGTTACACTTTGGTGTGGCTTTCCAGTAATTTATAGGGGTGTTTGTTGAGTTCATGAGCTCTTGAGACCTGCATCCAATAAAATAGTGATGTACTTTCTCTTGACTGAAGGCAGAAGCATATATCATTGCATGCAGTGGATCTGATATCATTTTATGCCAGATGGGGAAAAAGGCTGTAAGGCTCAAGCTTAGTCAAAAGAAGAGGAAAAGTAAAGAAAAATGTTGATAAAGGACACTACATTGTGAAGGGCATCATTTTGTTTCTAGTTTTCTCAGATTGACACATTAAGTTAGCAAGCAAAGAATTTGGTAGGTTAATCTTTTCCTTCACTAGACGATCCTATGTTTGTTTATGATTTCTTCCTGAGCTTGATATAAAGCCAGAGAAGTTAATGGGCAGCTATTAGATTTATCATTATATATATATATATATATATATATATATATATACAACAATATCCTTTTAAATTTAATTAACATTTTTAAAAGTTGCCTCTTCCTCTACCATTAGCCTCTTCTCCTCTATCAAGGAGTAACTGTTGGATCAGACTTGGCTGGTCAGCTGAACAGAAGAGAAAAAAATCACCAAAGGACTGAGGTTTATTCCTAAAATAACTCATTTCTTTCCACCTACGGATTAGTCTAGACAAACAACGGTCAGGCAGCATGCACAACAGTCCTATCATGTAGGAAACAATCCAAAAAGAGTATCAGTTCCTAAAGCGACTGTGTCTCTATATAAAATAAGTATAAAAATGTCCTCCTTGCAAAAGACAAACCCAGCAGTGCCTTTGCCAGTTTTCTCAGAAGTCTAAGCTCACTCACACATCAATAAAAAGGACCCGGGAGCCTCTCTGATGTGATATCACCCGGTGGTGTGGCCCACAACAGTGATTTAAAGACAATCTTCAGACGTAGAGACTATTGGATCCCAGCTAATGACAACCCACCTGGTGACCCTGCAGCCACCTACCACAGAGGCTGGAGCAGAAGTGGTGTGACTTCGCACATCCACGAGAAATACCAGGTAATGTCTGTGAAGCAAATATTTCTGTTGGCCAAATATTTCCATTAACTTTCCATTGCCCTGGGACAGAGTGACACGGAGGCATTGCAACCGCACATCAGCATGGGCTCCTCCATGGCATCGGCAGAAGGTGATGCCGGCTGGGTCGCAGACCATTCCCAGCCCGCCTGGCTTTGCCGGCGGTCACAGGTGAGCAGGTCTGGCTACCGGCCATTTGGAGAGAGAAGAGATGAGTGGAAAGTTTTGTTTTGTTTGTTAAATTCAGCTTGGGATTTCCCTGTGACTGCTACCAGCGGAAAGTGTTATCATATGAATTATTTAACATAAACTCAGGGACTGTAGTAAGTCTTCTGACTGTCTGACTTCTGCGGAGATTTCTTTAGCTGACAGTTTATATTCCTCTGTGACAGAAGCGTTTCCCAATCCTAGATCGTACCTTGTGCTGGCCCAAAAAAGGCAGCTTCAGCATAAAAGCAGGGAGACCTTAAGTGAAAAGGGTTCTTGTCTAGAGATATGTTAGGATTTAAAGCTCATAATTGCTATTGTTAAATCAGTTCTAAGAAAGAAATAGATCATAATTCAAATTAAAAGTCGTCTTCATTCTGTCTCTATCTCCCTGCTTTCTTGTTACTCCCTTTGTTCAGGAAGGGAGTAGGACCCATGTTATTACTCAGATGTAAAGCCTTAAACGGAGCACATCCTGTTACGAATTCTCCAGCTGTATTTTGCATCTCCATCTGAAGCCAAGGAGCCTTTCTAATACCAACTGCAAACACAACTAAGTACAAATAAATGTTGCCTTGAAGAACTTATAAGGTAAGTGGACAAGAGGTGGAAGAAAGGAAGCTGTTGCTGAGATGGGGAACCGAGGCGCAACAAGGTTAAGTGGCTTTTTGGAGGTCACTCGGGAAGTCTAACACTGAGCCGGGAAGAGAACCAAGCTCTTCTGAGTCATCATCCCCTGACAAGCCCATCCTTCTTCTTTTCCTACTAAATGGAACAATCCTGCATTGGTTGTGGTATAATGGTCTACATGACCGGGTAGGTCTTTTCCATTTCCAATGTCTATGATGAGAGTAATTCTGCTTAATGGGGATGCAGTCAGCTGGTGCCAATGGTTAAGTGTTGCTTAACCAGGTGTTAAATAGGTATGAAATTCCAAGCTCCGGGCTTTGAATGCAGAAGTTGCCAAATGAAAATGAAAATAAAATAAAATAAATGGCAAGGGGGGGGGAAAAAAAAAAAAAAAAAAAAAAAAAAGAGAGAGAGAAGAAAAAGAAAATGCCCTGAAGTATCAGATCCACACGCTATTCAGTCTGGTGTTTTCCTTCAATTCCCATATTTCGAAAGGGGTTTAAATAGTATGTTTACTTAATAAGGTTAACAGACAATACAATACTCAGCTCTGTTTAAGTAGATTCCTCCCCCTTTCTCTCTCTCTCTCTCTCTCTCTTTTTTTTTTTTTTAAAAAAAATATACTTGATAGCTGTTTTTTTATCATCTGTCACTTCTCTTGCAATGTCACCTCTTACTCATTATTGAAACTCACTGTTCTGGTGAAGTGTCTCTGCTTTCCATTTGACGTGTTTATTTAATGTCTAGTAACAAGACTAGAATTGTATGCAGGCATCAGGCAAGTAACAGACTCCACCTATTTGCCTTAAATTATCATTCTCAGTGCTTTATTTAGATATCTTAGATGTTTGTATAGTAAGTATATCTTTACACATATTATTTTTATAAAGGATGCATATTCATCTGATATATACTATTAGTCCACACTTGATCTATGTCCAAGATGGCTATTCATCCTTACTGATTTTTCTTTTTAGTGGGGAGATCTCACAAAGTCCTCTTCTTACTGCTTGGGAATCTCACACTTGTCCATTTCTCACATTTCTTCCCTTCAGTGCTTTAAAGTTTGACACATCTGAAATCCATAAATTATTTCACAGCCATCAATGTTTCTTCCCAGGTTAAATTATTTAATGGCATTGTTTTATTGAAAGGTTCAGATTAGCTGCTGACACTTATTGACAGGAAGAAACACATCTTTCCACTGGGATAAAACATATTTTTTATTAAGGAAAGGAATGATGCAGGATTGGGTTCCTGTCTTCTCACATGAGAAAGAAGAAATGAAGACATTTGGCCCTTTAAATGACAGTGTGCCATGGTGACATGTAGCACTGTCCTTTATTCTCTCCCTCTCTCTTTCTGTCTCTGAGTCCTTTAACATATTCATTTCACTTCTTCCATCCTCCAGGTTCTAGCCTTAATCCCAAATAGCAGTTGCCCCATGGAGAGCACGAGATTAAGGGATCTCCACTGAAGAATGAAATTCTAAGCTTTGATTTCGGTGGCTTTCATCATGTGGCTGGAGCTGACTCCCCAGGATTTGCAAAGCCCGGCAGCCCTGGCGCTTGCCCGTCCCAAGCCAAACCCACACCAGAGGGTTTTCCTTCTGCTGGATGGATCAGGACCCAGATGCACAAGTGATGCTGTGAGTCTGATTTGTATTCTGCTTTTCCTTGACAAGCAGCAGTTTGATCTCAGGTTGCTCCAGGATTTTACTACTCTTAAGCGCATGAGAGAAAAAAAAAAAACAAATAACAAAAAAACATAACACAAAACCAAACCACAAAGTCCCCCCACAAGCTTAAGCAAAAGAAAAATAAAGCACACACATGCACACACACTCATTTATATGTAGGCATCTGTATACATACAGATACACGCGCACACACGTATATAAACATGGGCATGTAATTGTAGCAAGCAGCACTTTTCCTCCTTGATTTCAGCAGACCCATTCCAGCTTCACTGTGCAGAATTCAGCACTCAGCTGCAATGCTACAGAAAATAGCACAGGTCTTTCTCATAAGGGTATTATGATTTCTGTTTTTTCGTTGCTTCTTTCAGAAATTGCCTTGAAAGAACGGGCTGAGTTCAGAGACTCACCCCAAAACACCTCCAGAAGCACTGGGGCAGAACCCCAGGGGATGTAAACCAGCACAAACCCACAGATTGGAGTGGCAATGCTCTGCTCTCAGCTGAGGCTCACGGTGGCAGTGTCCCCTCGTCGAGAGGGGTGTGCTGGGGCAGTGGAAGCCTTTTCAGGTGACTCAAGTCTGTGCGAAGAGGAGAGGAGCGGGTTTCTGAGGGGCAGTGGTGGTGGAAGAGGCAGCTGTGGCTGGCCTGGGCATCGCTTTGGGATCCCAGCCTCGCTTCATGGGACATAGTTTACTTCGTTATTAGATGGACAGAAGGAGGAAAGGTACAATGCCCTACCCTCATCCTTTGAAGCAGTATCTGCTGCACCTGGAACACTGATTTTGTTGCCTTCTGCCCATATGGTTTATCTCTTCCCAAATAATTGAAACCTATATGAAGCTGGAAGTACAAGTAGCAGTAAAGTTCATGGTGGTTTTGCAGCATCTTGCTGCAAAACACCTCTTGTACAGACCTTTCATACTGCAATCTCCCCCTCACCAAAGCACAGAAATGACAGAAATTTATTAATTTATTAGTAGCCCTTTTGATTCAATATTATTAACAACCCTTTTGATTCAAAAAAGCCATGTGGAAAAAAAAAAAACAACAAACAAAACAGCCAAACCCACCTGAAACTTTTCTACACAATTTTTGTCCCTTCTCTTGGCCCAAGAAACATTTTGGCTGGTGAAATAATCTTTCAAGCAGACACTTCAATGACATTTTTACAACACAGAAATTTTTTTCTTCTGCAAAAATCTGTGCAAGAATCTGGGAAATAGTTCAATTTGAAAGCTACAAAAATTTTTGGTCCCCCAGTTTGTTTGTTTTGTTTTGTTTTGTTTTTTTACTTAAGAAAAAAAAAAAAAAGAAAAAAGGAAGAGCTTTCTGATCTTGTAGCTTCAGGAAGATGGGGTCCAGTTTCTTCTCTGTCTGAAAAATATAGGGGCTTGATGCTGTGTGCCCCATCCATGTCAGAGTGTTCTGGATATGGAGCTACTGCTAACCCACATGCTGGGTAGAGCCAGACCCATTCTTTTCCTATTAGTCTGGTGAGAAATTTTACCCTTAACCAAAAAACCACCCTTCCCTCAGCGCATTTTCATTAAAAAGCAAAACAACAAAACATATTTGTCTGAAACGTTCCTGACTATGGGGCAGGAAGAAGAGGGGTCCCTGGGTGATGGCCCAGCCCTACAAGATGCTGAGCTTCCTCCTCTCCTTCTGAGAGCAGAGGATTCAGCCACAGCTGAGCAGGGTGCCTGCGGTGCATGGTACACTGCAGGATGTGTCCCCGAGAAGAAAACCGGGGAAATGAAAGAAGTGGAAAAGGATGCTAAAGCTGCTGTCTCATTCTCCACTGATTATGTCTGTTCTCTCTCTGATCTGAAAGGAAAACATCTATATTTCTGTAGGACAGCTTAATGCATCTGTGATCGGATAATGTGCGTTACAGCCTTCTTTGCTATTCTCAGAAGAGTGCTCTAATGCCCTGCTTATACACAGGACACACACATCTGTGAGGAAAAATACTGTGTCCTTCGGATTCATCTTGGATTTGTTCAGAAAGTAACTCCATGCTTGCAGCCTGCCTTGCAGGAGGACAAACGGGAAAAAGCAGCAGAGCCTGCATCACCCTGACTTTTAGGTTAAAAATGACATTAATATGGCAAAGCTTCTTTCAGGACTTCATCATTTTCACCAGCGGAAACAAGACGAAGGCCCCAATCACATATGTGCTCTGACATGCAGAAGCAAACGCCAAAATGAATTAACTGGAATAGCTCTATTAATTTATGCCTCGGCAGTAATGACCTTAAGACACAGAAGAATTATATATTAATTTGTTTCTAGTGTATAACACTGCTAAGTTAACACATTTAGGAGAATACACTTCCCTCACCTCCTGCTGCGGAGGTAAATGAGGCAGTGTCTGCTGGTGACAAATCAGACCAGCTTTCCACTAGATGGCAGCTGGTGCTTGCACAACCTCAAGGCATATTTTGGTGCAGCAAATCCTTTTTCAGTGCTAATCATCTCACAAGCTGGAAAATGGGCCATTTCTCCCCTCCCTCTCCCCCTCTTTGTTGCTCACTTATTGGGGAGGAATGGGAGAGGAAAGGGGAGGGCGGGGGATCATTTGACCGGCGCGGTTTTGTATCAGTCCTCCATCTGCTGCGGAGCTGGCCTGCTTTTTTTAAGCCAGCATTGGCACCGCGCGTGCAATGGGAGAGATAAGAGCGTGCGAGTGTTTGTGGGTGCATGTGGGCAGGGGGAGAGAGACACTGGTTCTGAGAAGTTTTTCTGGAGGTGGTAGCAGTAGGCTCAGCTCCTCGGGGAGGAAGAGTTTGTACCCGGGTGAAGGGATGGGGTGGACGAGGAGAAGACGTGGGATGAGGTGGGGAGGACTGCCCCTGCACGATGCCCTGGCATCTGCCTCAGCCTGAGGGAGGCCAGTGTTACAGCAGTGGAGTCGAGTGTCCTAAAGGTTGAGATCACACAGCAGGGGACATGCATCAAGATGCCGTCCCCATGCTTTGTCCCGCTTCTGGCCAGGGAATGATGGGGAAGGGAAGCTTCGGGATTGATACAGATAACTTACTGCTTCCCACCAGGCCAGTATAAAGCATTCTAAACTCACTTTTCCCCTTCTGCCCAGGCTGCCTTCCCAGTCCTAAATAATAATAATTTCTGCAGAATTTTCCACTCGAGGATCTGCAGATTTGTAATAGCATCTAAGCAGCCTTGTGCATGATCTCCACCTTGCGCAGAGGGAAACTGAGGCACAAGTCAACACCTTGCCCAGAGATGACATACAAAAGTCTTGTGGCAGAAACAGGGCATAGCCCCGTTTTCCTGTTTCCCTCACTGCTGTTTGAAGGGCACTGCAGCAGACAGAGGTGGTGATGTCTCTAGTACTGCAGCCTGGGGCGGGGGACAACAGTACAAGACCATGAGGCAAAAGCTCATGTTTGGAGGAGGTACACAAAAGTGTAATTTGTCCAGAGTATTTTGTTTTTCTATGTTATGAGAGATCAGGAAGGTTAATTTTTCCTTCTCCGACAAGCAGGTTGCAATCAGCAGGTTTTGTTCTGAGCCAGTGTTGTCTCCAGCCTCCTCTCCCCCCAGCCCCCCCCCCCCCCAGCCATGCTGAAGTTTCTCCCTCTCTCTTTGGACCTGCTGCTGCTGCATTGCCAACACCGGCCCTTTATCTCCCGTCCTATGCGTCACCCTCTGCAGCATTTTTTCAGTTAACAGATTGTTACAGTTTTACTGGCCTTACCTCCTCCTCCTCCTTCAAAAAAAACCACAACCACCAAACCCCAACAGCATCTCTGCAGCTTCGGGGTGGCTCCAGCTCTTTGGCTGCTTCCGAAAAGTTCAGTGCATCAGGCAGGAGATGCTGCGACACGCCGAATCTCCTCAGACTAATTTTGCCTTGACTTTCCCAATTCTTCCCTCGTCTCCTGTCGTTTGTAGTTGAGTGCCTTCCACTCAGTCCCAAGACGGCTGATTTCCCCCCTCGGGGCATTGCCAGCTGCCATATATGAGTTTCTCCTATAGAGATTGAATGAAAACATATACTGTGCTGGAGTGTTAACTTGTAATGCAGCTATCAGCAGAAGTACATATCACTCTGGGTGGCATTAGTCAATTATGACAGAAAGCCCATTGGCGACACAAGTCAATTGATAATAAAGCATAATCTCTCTTTCCCCCGTCACATATTTACCAGCCATGAACTACTGTAGCATATTTCCTATTCACAGATGAATGCTCCAGCCGTTCAGATGGGTATTTTTCAGAGCTGAATGCAATCTAGAGGGTTAATGGCTCCAGTGCAGTGGTCTGAGGATAAAGCCACTGCAGGTGCGCAGCTAAACGGGGAGTTAATTGGGTAGCAGGTGAACATAAACAGAGAGCACAGAGGGTGTGGAAAATGCTTTACTGAGGAGGAAGGACTGGTGGGAATGCTGAGCCTTAGAGCCCCAAAATAAAGACGTATTGAACTTTCCTTCCCTGTGCCGCAGTCTTTGTTGCACACAGTCTCTGCTCTTTGTATATCGTTTGACTCTCCAAAATGCTGCTGTTCTTGCTGTTGGGGCTCCCAGCCTGGGATACAGGCAGGAAGCATCTTAGCAGCTGCTGCTGGAGGACGGGGCTTACGGGGCTTATTGTCGGACGATTCATCTCGCGCCACGGGGACAGGGCGTGCGGAGGGGAGGAAGGCTCCCTGTGAAGCCAAAGATGGGCTGGCTTGGGGAAGCAGAGTCCGAGACTGCTGTGTTCTGTGCAGGGCATAAGGCTGGAGACTGGAAGCTGGAGAGGGTAAAAAAGAGGCAGAATCAGGTGAATGGAAACATCTGTCCTAGCCTCTCAGCCACAAGGCAGGCAGGGGTACAAACGGCCAGAGAGGTGAGAAGTCAACGCAAAGAGAAGGGAAGGGGAGCTGACAGAAACTCCTTTCAGCACGGCCCTGGAAGAGCCAAACTGAAGCATCCCCATAGATAAGAGTACAGATGGTATTGCCTTAGAGGATCAACCAAATGAATATGGATTCAGTCATCCCTGGGGAGGTGGGTGCTCTCCCCAGGCAAGCTCAAAGCGGGAAGCCACCATTGCAAGCTGTGGCCAAAGCGAGCCATTGCAGAGGTGGCTCACCCGCTTCTTGGACCCACCAGCTCCACACCTTTTGCTGTCCCTGCCACCAGGGATCAGGGGCTTCAGGGTCCCCCCCGTGCCTGCTGGAGAGCAGCAGTGCCTGCTGGAAGGGCCAGCTGGGCCCCCAGACTCCCACCTGAGCAAACCTCCACAGACAAGCTCAAAGGTCATCCCTACCCCCGCATCTGTGCTGAGCTTTCTATGCCTTTGGTGCTTTGCTGCTAAATCCTAATTTCCCAAAGCCTGCGGAAAGGAGCAGTGCGAGCAGGCACTGCTAGGCAGTGGTATGCTGGGCGATGTCTGCTGTACTGCTGTTTAAAGCCAGTTGAAATAAAGTATTCCTGATTCAATTTTGTTTCCTGTGTCCTTAAATCAACTGTTCCAGACAGGTCAGTGTTTTTTAATCAGACAAAGGGACCACGCAGGATTTAAATTTTTTTTTTTTTTTCTTCTTCTAAAGTCAGACCTGGATTCTTTTCATCAGCGCAGCTCTTGGCTTTTGTGAGAGCACATCAGGTCTTTCACGCTGTGCTCCTTCAGAGTCACCCAGCAGACGGTGGGACACAGGGGAAGCTGTGTCCTCATCTTGCCCCCCACTGCTCCATTGCTAGTGTGCCATGCTCCCTTCTCCATCAAATGTCCAGGGACCTCACAGGCACGGAGACCTTCTTCCCTGTACAGGATGGAGCAGAGCAAGGGGTGCTTCCAGGGACAGCCAGCAGAGCTGGGTCCTTCCATCTCTGGAGGGGAGGCAGCAGCAGGCCACCTTCATGGCTGAGTTCCCCCTCACAGCCTGTGCTTTATCTGGATATTGATAACCGGAGTACCAGTATTAATCAGCCAGTAATGGATTCCATGGGGAGCACCTTATTTATCTACCACCTTTTCCAACTTCAGTCCTCCGTCTCCTTGCAGTCCCCTGGCCGGGCCACCGTGCTGGGCACGCACTTCTCATTTTTTCAGAGGAGGGCGATGCTCTTCTGCTGCTGACTGCTTCGTGGCGGTACAGCCTCTCCCAGGTACTTGAAGGCGGATGAGGTGGTTTACACCAAATGAGATGGGGTGATTTGGGTCTGCTCTCACCTAGTGGGGCCGCATTAAGAAGAACAAACACAACTGTTCTTCACCCTCCCTCCTGGCCACAAGCTCCAGACACACTGTGCTGTGGCCGCCTCCGTGAGCAACGGCAAAGCACAAGTCTCTTTCTCTGTCTTCGCGTCTGCATGCGCCTACGAACATGCGCACACCTGTGTGCTCCTGTCAGTGTGTTTTTCGAAAATTTAGCAAATTGATGATTTTTTCCTCCTGCAGCCCCACAGCGTGACACCACCCTGTGGACCCCAAAATCTGTGCAGTGACCACAGTAAGTCTGGAAACAGTGTGTTTACATGGCTGTTGAGACCTGAAAAAGCTCAGTCAGCCTCTCTACTGACTCTCACATGTGACACAGAAATGCTCCCTTTTATTTTTCTTTCTGTGGTTTCTAAGTACTGTTGGAGCAAAAGGGAACTTGGCCACTGATTTCAGCAGAAGCAGACTTCTGCCCTGCAGGCAGCAGACAGTGTCTGGTGTTTGCCTATCCAAAGGCCAGGCACAAAAGAAGTTCCTGCTCTGGGATGTGGGTGATTGCTCAGCTGAAATATAGGCTGGTCTGTAGCCCCCTAAGTTAAGCCAATGGCTACTGACACTGAAACGCCAGCATGGTGAAGTGAGATAAAAGGTGATTAACAACTCCTCTTTTGTTTCCTTCTTTTCTTTCTTTTTTTTTTTTTTTTCTTTTTTTTTTTTCTTTTTTTTTTTTTTTTCCTCCAGTGAAACACTGTATAGCAGCAAAAAAGATTCAGTGTGGCACAAGAACAGCTCATTACCTTACTGCATCTAAAAAGTTCTTTTGTGCTGAAAGTGTTTTCTCTATGAGTGCTGAGGAGAGCTCATGGAAATCACCTTGTCACTCCCAGGAGAATTTGACCTCCTAATCCTTTTTTACAGCTGAGGAAACTGAGGCATAGACAAGTAAAATGTGTTAGCCACCATCACACACCTGGGATCAGCAGGACTTGGTTTTTTTTTTTACCTTGGAAACAGAGACTGATTTACCTGGAACGGATGGAGTTATGTGACTGTAAAATTACTGTGAATGAGGACGAGTTTGGGCTCCAGGAGTCCTGCCTCCCAAATCCCTGTTCTAAATAGCACATTGTCATAAAAAGCTGACTTTAAAACTAGCTTGCGCAACTTTTTGCATGGAGAAGCCAGCAATTTACACAGTTGAGCAAATCACAGAAAACTCTAAATGTGGAGCAGAAAAATATTTACACTTCCAAGGCCTGAGTGTAAATTGGAGAAGTACATCCCATTAATGGGAGTTTACGCACATTGATACATTTCATTTTTCCCTGCAATGCTGAAAATGAAACACTGAGACACAAATGCACCAGGAGCTGATCAGTGATGCTGCTTCCTCACCCGCTAGCCAGATGACATAGTAGGTGTAATACTGAAATATATTTAAGGCATTTCCTTGACACAGGGAAGGACAGAAGGTGGTGGGGCTGGTTCTTAGCCCTCTTCTGTCGTGTTATCCAGCTCTCTGCAGTGGAGTTGCCCTTGATTCCTTTCTGTGTAAAGAAGTCATAGCTGGGCTACCCAGATCCTTCACTCAAGCAAATCCACTCTTTTCATTTGCACCAGATGGGAATCTCTTCTAATACTCTTAAAAATCAAGTGTGAAGTACAGGAAAAAGGAAAAGTGACACCACTCATCTGAATCCTGCTGTTGGTTATTCCTACAGCCCCAAAGAAGACTTATCCTCCCCAGGATCCTGCACAGGAGCTGCAGTTCACCCCCACGGAGTAAAGGCCACCAATGTCACTGACAGAAGTGTCAAGTCCAAAGTTAAACTTGTGCCAGGAAAAATCATCAGTGCTCACCAGAAGATGAGTAGGTGGCACAAAACTTGACATTTAAGTTGGATTTGGAGTCTGCCTAAAAGCAGCTCTGTTTTGGATTTCTTCTAATATTTCCAGTTTCTATTTAATTTTCCTTCCTGGCTTGTATCTTCTTCATATATGTATATAAGCTCTGGCTTTTACAGCTTCTTTATGTATGCCTATATATGTGTAGTAGCTCGCTGTAGCCACTGAAGGAAAGTCTGAATATTTGCCCTAATTTATCCTAATCTCATATCCCCTTTGAAATGGATGCAGCCCACTCTTGCAGCAGTATTTTTGTTGCGTTTGGTGTGCAGCTGTTTACAGAGTATGGTTGTTTCCAAAGTCAGGCTTGTTAGCTTAGATATAGTTGAGATCATTCGCTTGGTGGCTTTCATCTTGGGAAATCACCTCTTCAGACACTGATCATCCAAGATGATAGTTAATGCTGAACTAAGGAAATGGAGAGTTACCTGGATGTTCTTCCTTCTCCGTGCTAGTTTTATCCTTAAAAAAAAACCAAACCAAAAAAAAAGACCCCTAAACTGGGACACTTCTACCAAAATGCTGTACAACTTCACAGAGAAGAGCAGCCTGTGCATAAGGGAATTGCCTGGGAGAGGGCACATGGTGCTTCAAGATGTTGAGGTGACCTCCTCATTTATCAATGTGAAGTCAGAGTGTTGAGAAATGAGAAGTCTCAGGAGGGGATTGGAAAGTTGAGAAGGCTGTAGTTTATACTGGGATTGAAACAGGGGAAGGAGAAGGTAAGAAAACCCATGAAAGAAGGGGACCTGAGTGGCAGTGAGCTGGCAGTGAGCTGGAAGTGACAGGTGACAATAGGAGCAGAGCCAGTTCATTAAGACAGTCCTTAAAATGTTATGCTGGCTGAAAACTCTGTGTGACAGGTTGGGGGATGATTGACACCAATCAAATCCTCACCTTTCGTAACAGAAGATGTCTAGTATGGCCAAAGCGTTAAATCCCCAGCAATATCCCTGACCATAGTGTCACAGCAGTCAGAGGCAAGATCAAACTGAAGGGTGCAGACAGATCCTATAAGTTTGATTTAAAACATTGGGAAATTCATCACAGTTTGCTCACCAGCTCAGTTTTGTAAGTGAAGCAGGATTTAAGGCATGATCAATACTTCTGCAGAAGACCTTACTGCTGAGGGTGGGGAGAGGTAATAGGTCTGGAGCAACAACTACATCTACCAATAAAGAAGCTGCCCTTCTGCCTTGAAGGGGAGAGAGGGGCTTTTTAGGCCTTGCCCTTCACTCTAATCTTGTCCCCTGTCCCTTTGGGCCCTTTAATTGATCATTTAGGGACAGAGGTCAAAGCGTCGATACAATTAGATAGCTACTGTTGGTTATATGTACATGTCATCTAGAAAATGATATGTGACAGGAGTCAGGATAAGGAGGATAAAAAGAATAAAATGAATAAAAATGATTGCTTTTGCATTTAGAGGATGTCTTTTTGAGACCAGAAAATTGCTAGGTCTCCTGTAATTGAACTGTAAGACCAAACTCTAAGGGTACCTCTTTCTTTCAGGGGCTTGTGGGGAAATGCAGCATCTCCTGAACATTTCTGTTCAGACTGGTTGCTGTTATTGGTGTTGGCAGCTTGTGAAAGACAAACAGTTCTTTTTTCTTTTTTTTTTTTTTTTTTTTCTTCTTTCTCCTAACAATTTTTAACCTAGCCGTTGTTAAAGATTCATCATACCTATAAACACCCAATGCTGACTTCTCATTACTCACTACCTAAAACCACTGCAGAATCCTCTTAACAGTTATTTATTATGCTCATCTTGTAGATTGCTTTCTGGGACATAGCGAGGTTGTGGCAAAGATTTCAATTCAGGCTTTATGTCCATGCAGGAGAGTCACAACTACCTTACTCCTTAACTCCAGCCCTGCAGATTGTGGATGTGGGAGAAGGGGAGTGGAGGGGGCTGCTCACTTGCACCTTTCCAGGCACGGGTGAGTGAGGAGAGGTGAGGAGTGAGGAGAGCTCTGAGTCAGTGAGGTCTTATGAGGTATGTGGTGGGAATATAGAATAAGCCCTGACTCACATGCCTCACTTCATGGATATGGGTGAGGGTTACATTTAATAAATGATAAAAGTTAAGAAAGATAAGGAAAAAATAAGTTAAATCCATGCTAGGACCAGTGTAAATTTGATGAAGGGTTAAAATTCAGGAAAGGTTAAAATTCTGTATCTGCTCTGGAGCAATGCCTGAGCCAGATGCTGCAGGCCAGCTGGTTGTACTGAGCATAGTATTTCTCTTCTCATCCCTAACTGTCTTCTGTAAGTGAATCACAATGCTTATTCTTAGCATGCTTTGAGATCTCGGTATGAAATAGGCTATATAATAGCTCAGTATCATGACCCGAGGTTGAATGTTGTGCTTGCATAGCATCCAGAATATATTTTCAGCTGTAGAAGAGATACTGATATGTCATGCTGAGACACATGGATGGGCCAGTACAAGCTGGAAGCTTGTCCAGACATTGCTGGGCAGCTGTTCTGCAGGGAGGCAGAGGCTATCCGTCAGCACCTTTCATGGACACTAAAGAAACAAAAAATATTTAGATGAAAAGCTCTTTAGTACACTAAACAGAATGCCTAGAGGAGAATGTTCCTCTTCATCATTTAATCACACAAAAACCTAAGCCAGTTAGAATTTGACATACGAGGCTGAAGGCTGGTGGAGCTCTGAGGCACTCACAAGCTCTTACCATGGTCTCTAGAAAGGATCACCGACGTACTCAGCTGTCAAAAAGCATCGCTGTTGTTTCAGACCTGTTGCCCACAAACTCCACTTAGGCTTTCCGTTACCTGGTGGAAGATAATAAAAGCCTCTTACAAAGACAGCCACAATTGCTAGAGAATCTTCTTTTCAAAAACACAACCTGGAAGTTTAGCCTTTGGGAAATTCATTTTCTATTGAGATGTAATTTGCAAAGTTTCTAAAGAGCAATTTTGGATTTTGAGGTTTAAGAGGACTTGAAGGAAAGCAACAAAGAAGAAATCATAACAGGGAAAGTTTTCCCCCCAAAATATATTTCTTGACATGTTTTTGAATGCCATAAGTTATCTGTGGCTGCCTGAAAGCTATTTGTCAATATATAGTCTTCCTTTGCTTCTTGGAAATATGAGCAGGAGATTAAAATTCAGATCTCCACAAAGCATAAGAGTACATCTCTGAGGCTAGCAACAGCTCCCTTTTATCTGATGGTAGCACAGTGCATAGGCTATGCGGTTGAGAACTTCTCATCCTGTCCTAAAAAGACAACAGCAGAGATATATGCTGCCCAATTTAGGATGCAATGTTTGGAGCACCATTTGGATAACTCAGAGGGGTATCTGCAGCTGCTGGAAATTTTTGAATCTGTGAACCAGGTCTGGAATTTTTACAGAAAAGCAACTGATTTTACAAAGGACTTTCTAAAGATAATGTCCTTTTCCTCATACGTGTGTGGGCAGCTCCCATTTTCTCTGGCGTGATGAGAGAGAATGGACAGACCTTCCCTTCTGGATGCTCCATCCAGCTCCACTGACTTGGCAAAGGGCTGTAATAATTTGCTGCTGCAATAGATCCGACACAAACTAATACCAGGACCGTATAGGAATTTGAAAGGGAAAAACAAGCAGCTGCACCAGAGAAGGGGGTCTTTGAGGAGGAACAATCCCTCCCAGAACTGATTTTACAATTTTTTATTTTTTTTTCCCCTTTATTTCTACTTGCTTGCAGGGGCAGTTATCAGCAGTGAAGCACTGGGGAATAAGACAGTTCAGAGTTAATATGTGTAAATATATGCCGTGGTTCTAGACTTGAGCAGAAGTTTGTGGCAGAACGTAAAGCCTTTCTTGTCCCACGGCCATCTTCCAGAGGAGGATACTGCGGATGTTCATCTGCGATGTTTTACATGCTCAGCTGAGCTCCTGCTCTCATTTCCATCAACAGGAGCTCTGCTGTTGGTTTAGCTGGCAACAGAATCAGGCCCCTCGTTTAATTCCTTCCTATATTGATAGAGAGCCATGTCTGTGTGCACACCACAGAGCATGAATGCATTGCTGTCCCTTGAGGAAAGAGACTCATTGAATAATCCTTTTTGTTTAGTATTATTAAGTGGACCATGGCCCTTATTTTGCTTGTTTTGCTGCTATTCCTTCGGGATGAGAGAGGTGGCCTTGTTCATGCCACTGCCTTTCAACATGGTGAGCAAGATTTAAAGAAACATAAATCCACTCGAGAGAGGGAGGGTTACACGGCAGAGCTGAATAATGGGCTTTAATAGGCAAACCAAACAGTTAAATAAAAGATGCACACGGCATGCTAAAACTTAAGGAATGCATATTCAATGCAATGCATTATTAAATACAACGGTGAACATATGGGTGCCTACAATTAATGTATATAAATAGCTGATAAAATTGCTCAGTATTAGAAAGCTAGCGGCAAAAATGACCTCATATGTCAAGCAGACAAGCAGGCAGTTACCATTTTCTTTGTACACCTTACAGATGATAAATTAGTTTTATGGTCTGCATGGGGCCCTTATCACATTACAGCACCAAGTGTTTGATAAAGAAAAAAAATGCCTCAGCTAAAAATCGAACTGAAATTTGGAGTCCCCGTGGACCTCATTTTTTTAACGTAAAGAATTTTAACCAACTTCCTTTTGGAAAGATTTATTGCTCTAAAGAGAAATGTATATCTCTATCCTATGTGCTTTTATTACAACTTCTTCTCTTCTCTTCTTCTTCTTCTTCGGTTTTTTCTCCCCTTGACATTAGATATAATATAAGTCCGCCGTAACGGATTCATTATTGATTGGGGGATTTAGTGGCTACAGCAGAGGGAAGGGGCAAGCAGGACTCCTGGGTTCTGCTTCTGTCTTTTCTACTGACCTTGGGTGAGCCGTGTCGGCTCCCTGAGACTCAGTTTTCCCATCTCCAAAAGAGGGGGTACCAGGCAGTGACTGTGAGGCAAAACTATTAATTGTCCCCGGAAGCACCCGAGAAAATCCAGGGACTGGGATTATCCCGCAGGCAGGGGTGAAGAGGCACTCTGCAGTGAAGACTGTACCCTGGGACACATGATACTGGAGCTCAGAAATTAGTTTTACCCCTCCCAAAGGGAGAGGGCTGGAAAGATCTATTTGCAAAGAAATCCAGCAGTTTTCCCTCTGCTAACCTTCCACTTTTGACTGATCCTGTTCCTGCTTTCAGCAATCTCTGCTGTGTTGGCACGTGCGATTCCTTATGGGCATATTTCCCAAGCCTTATCTCCCTCTTCTGGAGCTGAAAGGGTTTCTGAGGCCATGGGAGGGAGATGGCAAGCACTCAGGAGCCTGTTCCTGGACTCACAGGCTGGTGTGAGGGGTCAGGATCTGGCCACTCTGCCTGGCCGCACTGGGAAGGCACATGACATGAGGTGCAGCAGTTTTAAGAGGTAGCAGAACAATTTCACAGCAATCCCATGACTCTCTCTCCTTCTTCTGCTTTGGAAATGCTCTTTTCAGAGGTGGTGTTCTGTAAATACCCATTTCTGAGCTTTAACCAGTTATTTTGCAGCTCCAAGCCCTTGATTTTTCTGTTTTCCATCCTCCTGGAAGAAGCACTCTGAGGTGAAGGCACTGAAGCTGCCTCAGAGGCAATGCCCAGGTTCACATCCTGACCTGCGTGGCGTCAGGGATGAGCCTCCAATGCAATTCACTCCATAATTTTGCCCGTAGGCAACAAACATTTCCTTTTTTATTTCACCCAGACTAGTGTTTTATCTTTTAAGGAAATGTTCAAGCACAGAGTCAGGGTGTTTTTACTGCCATGTGTGTGCACCCACTGTGTGCTTTAGTGACCACTGGCTTACAGTGTTTCTGATGTAGAGTCAGATGGGATCATGTCACACCGCTCTAATAGTGATGACTATGGCAGGGACTATGCCAGGCAAGTAATTGGTTCCCAGATGAAGCACTGAGCAGACTTTTGGTTAAATATTCTGTGGCTGAATTTTGTTATTTAGACTCATCTCTTATCTGTCTGAGTCTTGTGTCCCGTCCGTGTCCGTCGTCCCCCCCCCCCCCCCCCCCAATGTAAATAATTAGCTACTTGTGACGTAGCTTTTTAGGACTCTGCTGGATGGGAAAACACTGCTTCCATTTAATCACTTGCTGAAATCACTGAGAAGACATTAAGATTTAAGCATGTGCTTAAAATGAAGCATAGAGTTAAGTGCCCTTATGAATTAAACGAACACATTCTTGCCATGTAGTGAAGTTGAAAATACCTTTGAAAGTCCCCCTATAAAAAAGAGTAACACTGTATTTCCGCACTGACAAATCTCTGCTGAAATACCGTACAATGAAAGAAGAATTTATAGCTGTAAACATGGTTTGCAAAGAGGGAGGCAACCTCCAGAATTTAGCAATCACATTTGTTAAGGTTTCTCTAAAGTCTAAACTCCCAATTAACAAGCAAATCATCATCAGACAGTCAGTGAATGGCAAATTCATTCTATTCAACATCTTTTCAGAAGTGGATTTTGTGCACTTATCTCCATGAAAACCCAGCAGGAAAGTTTTCCATGAGAATGATCCTACATCTGCCTGTTTTTAATGACTGTAATGGCAAGCAATATTCTACAATTACTTTGGTGATCTCATTCCAAGCATGCAAATCATATTATTTAAGAGCCCAGCAAAAGTCATTTATTTCTTGGAACTGCCAGCTAACTTTGGTGGGGTGAGGAAACACTGCTCTTGGAATTAAAAGCCCTGATGTCTTGTAACCTTCCACGGTGGAGCTGTAAAATTTGTCCAACAAGGTAAGACAAGAAATCTTGAAAATGAGTCGCAGAGAGCAAGTGAGAGAGGAGTGTGTGTGTGGGGGGAAGCCACCACCGTGTATTGTTCATTGCCAAGTCATCTAGGTGTTCTCTTAGCTTAGATGCTGAATTAAGAGTTCAGGACTGGTTCATCACATTAGACAGCAGCTAAGAGAAAAAAACACTGAACACAAAATCATCTCAGAAAGTCATCTGGGAATCAAGATCTCCTCATTGCCACGGTGACCATTCCGAAAAGCTGATGAATATATTTTCTGGTTTTGTCATGGACAAAGCCCATTTTTTAAATATTCACCCCGAGCTTTTGGTTGTATATACCGTTGCAGTTTTGCTAACTCATACAAGATGCACATAATATCTTATTGCCTGTCTCCTGTTGGTACAACTGTCTGTCTTTACTATTCTTGGTTTTCTTTTTTTCATGAGCTAGCAAAGACAAGGGTGTTGGGCTAAAGAAACTCAGTGGTTGGCAATGAATTTTGATACCATCAACAAAATGTAATTGCCTTAATGCAGTTTATTTTTGGCTTACAATTTATTTATATATATATATATATATATATATATATTTAGAGGTTTGTCTGTTTGACTGTTTGTTAATTTAACCCATGTGGAGACTCAGTGAATGGTGTGACAAGATATATATGACAACAACAATTTAAGAAGATATACGACACCATTTCACGTCAGGTTGCCGATTTTGTCTAAGCCTGATAAATGCTGACAAAAAATAAGTAGCTTCTAATAATTGGGGTTTTTTTTAGGAAACAAACTTCAGCCACTTTCTTTGCTGTTTTGTCCCAATTGTTCCAACTCTGCTCCAGCTCCCAGTTGCTAAAGGAAGGTGTGAGCAGGCCATGGAGGAGGAGAAGCCTCTTGCTGCAGTGCTTCATATTAAAGCTTTGAAGAGTTATCCCATAACCATATCTCACAGTCATCTCCCCCTACCGCAGGTACAAGGAAAGAAGTTTTGTAGGAGGCTGGAAACTGATTATCATTTTCACAACTGACAATTTTTTTAAAAATGGCTAACCAGAAACCTGAGCAGGATTTCTCGAAGTGGGACGAGATGTATTCCTTAACAGAAAGTTAACAGAGACCCTGAGGGGGCCTTAAAAAACCATGGGGAAGGTCCTCCTCTGCTTTCTTAAGACTCATACTTTCACCCTTTGCCAACAGCCTTTCTTTGTAAAATTTCAGGCTGAGCCATCCTTGGGTGGTGAGCTGTGGGAACTGTACCAGGTGTGAAGCCAGGGCAGTTACCTGTGTGAAAGTACTAAAGCTTTGCACAGATATCTTTTCTTCCTTTTCATCATCGGTCAAAATGAACAATGTTAGTTCTGTTCTCACTCACAAAGGTATTAAATCAAAATAAACCTAAGACTTTTCCACCGAAGTGTACCAGATTGTTTTACCAAATACCCATTAGTTTAACATATTTAGTCCTAAGCTTCTAGCCTTCAGTTGTAGATCTCCATCCACAAGATATTTTGTCTTCTTATAGTCATTGAAATCAGTGGGGCTTAAGCTCTTCAATATTTTTATATGTCTGAGGCATTTACTGTTGAATTATATTGCGGAGTTGTTTATTGTCTGAGCACAAGTGATTAAGATACTACATCACTTACAGAGCTTTGGTTCTGTATTATTCACCCCCATGCTGGAGTCTTCAAGTCTACTTGTCAGTTTAGTCTTCTAAGCTTGGCAGTTTCAGCCAAGTGAATGACTTTAGTTTTGGTTGTATTGAGGGCTACACGGGTTTGAGGAAAAGTGCTGTTCTCTATTATGTTTATAATAGTACGCAAGGTTCTTCAGAAACAAATTAAGGACACAGATCTTACCCTCAAGAGTTTATGATTTGAATGGATCTATAGCATGATGAATGAACACAATAGAAGGAGAAGGAGGAAAGAAAAATATAGGGTCAAGCATCACTAGAAAAATCTGTGTCGTTTTATTGATGAATTACACATACATTTGCTGGTTCCATTTCGAGTGTTACAGAGTGTAATTGGTATTGTATGTACATATACATGAAAGATGACCTAGAGGTAAGATTGCTAGAAATCAGTTGCTGCTTTTAATGCAGCAAATCTGTTATACGCTACATATATATATATATTTATATATATATAAAATTAATTTATTCTTTTTTTTTTTTTTTTTTTTTTTTGAAACATTTAGTCCCCTGAGTGACTGGCATCTGGCATGCTCGCAGCAGCATATCAGACAATCTTGGATGACACTCACTGCAACTGTCTTTTCGAAGAATGGGAATGCCAAGTTTTTAACACAAAAAATTACTTTTGCCCAATGTGAATCAATAACTCTGTTTTTTCATTAGTCACTCACATTTTGAGTCTATGACACTTGGTCTGCTTGACCTTATTTATCCCACAATGGAGTTCATGGTAAAGAAAGCAACTGACAACTGAACAGCATCAGTAAATCTAGTCCTTGTATCTACCAACACAGAGACAAGTGCCCAAAGTTATGGGTTCAGTTAGTGCTGCTGACCTGTAACTGACTTTGATTATTAATTTAATAAATTATAATTATTTAATTAACTAAACCAATTATACATTATTCTCCATTTCAGGGATTTAGAAAATATCTTGAAAATCCTAGACACATCTTGTGGAGAGGGGAAATCATGCTTCTGCAAAGACCTTTTTACCCTTCTTGGGATATCTGCATTTATCCTCTTTAGAATGTTGAAGGTGCTTTTTCCAGGGCAAGGCCAACAAAGAGTACCAGGTACCACATCCTAGTGAGGAAGGGATAACAGGAAAATTACTGTGAACTACTGTTGGGTTAAGGTGGCTGGAGCATGGCAGGAAAGGGGCAAGGTGTGTGAGTGCATGAAAAAGTATGATCAGATGAGATTTTAGACTCTGAAGCCAGAGCTAATTCATGTAAGAATTAGGAAGGTGAACAGTTAAAGGGATAAAAGTTTTATGTGGATTATTTTTTCTGTTTTGTTTTGTTTTGTTTTTTTTTTTCTTCTACTATGGTTTGTTTTCCTGGGCTGTCTGTAATGACCCTAGGTTCAGAATAAGCCTATACTGGAGTCATTCACTGGAGTGGGTGATAAATACACCTTCACACATAAACTTTTGATAGAACTTTACCACATATAATACAGCCCTCTTCCCTTCCTGATAGTATTTGCTGAAATTTTCTAAATTCACTGCTGCCAACTATATAGATGAATAACTGCATATAAATCCATACTTAGTACCTGCCCATATGCAGTGTTTATGTTGCTGAGTGCTAAATTACACCTAAGCTATTTTTACATGTCTCTGCTGCAGACGAAGATGTGTTTGAAAGTTCTGTGGTTCTGGGCTAGCTTGAAAGTGGCTATCAGATACAACAGCCATGTATCCATGCTAGTTTAAAGTTTGGTGTGGGTTGTAAACCTTGCTGGAGAAGGGAAAAGAGGGGAAATATATACTGTGACAGTAGTGCAGCTGAGCTCTGACATGCAGAGCTACACGGGCAGCTAAATCAAAACTAACTCAAGGTGGCTAGATGAGTTATAGTTGGACTTTTGACTGCAGTAAAATAATTTTCATTGTGAACATATCTAAAGTAAGGAAAGATGCAGTATGAATAAAAGCATCCGAGTAGAAGGTCTGAAGACGTTAAGAAGCAACTACTGTTGAAATGAATATAAAATATACAAATAAACATATGACTATACAAATAAACTTATGACTATACCAATACACAAACCAGTCCGAACCAGAGACCTAAAGTAAGTTTTTCTGACCTCCCATCTTTTTCATCATTAAAAAAGACCACAAAGCTCTCTGCTTCTATTCATGTTTGCAAGTGGGCAACCTAAGGTGGGAAATCTGAGCTGCATTTCCCTGAGTATGGTGTGCTCATGTTTGGTCTTCTACCTGCCTATCTAGCTCCCCCTCTAATCATATGAAACCACAGAATGAACTAATAGCAGCTTTCGCAGATGAAAACACGTGTATTATCTTTTTATATTTTCTCAGGCAGGCCAGCATTTCATCATTTCACTGCATTCAGTTGTTATGTTAGACTGTTTAATGTAATAGAATGACATGACACTGGTACACCAGATACATCAGAATTATGAACGCTAGAAAGAGACAGTGATAAAGTGTTTCAAGATACATTCAATCCTGATAGTGCTATAAGTTTCTGCAATTGATTAAAGACATTTCCCCTGTGCCATCTCATTATTACACATCAAAGGGGAAAAACAAGGGCAAGCTGGATAGCAAAAAAAAAAAGAAAAAAAAAAAAAGAAAAAAAAGCTATTGTGTCCATACGGCAGAAATCCCTCAGATATGTTAAATTAATTTGTATATACAAGTATAAGCAAGCATGAGAGGGCTAAAATAGGTTTGGAGGGCAAAAAGCTTTCCAGTAGCTGCAAGAATGGCTAAGATGCTGGTCATCCAAAATGACTGTTAGGGGGTAGACCTGAGTCCTGGTCTTGGGCTGGCACTGAAAATAAACTCCACAATTTGAATGTGCTCAGGTACAACCTTAATATTTGCTGGCAATTGAGATCAGATGAGCTGGGATCACTCAGTTTATTCCCAGGCTTCTAGAAAGAAAAAGGAAAGTTCAGAAGTCCTGTTCATTTGTGGGTATGTGAATCTATGCGACACTCCAAACACTTTTCTATAAGTAGTCATTGTATTCCATTAATAGACAGTCATGAACTAAGGATTTTACAAGTATGGGAGAGCTTTGAGCTGACCTGAGAATGAATGGTGCTGTTCTGAGCTCATGCCAAATATCCCCAAACTTTAACTGGTCAGGATTTTAGTAGAGGTTGAGAAAACCTGCGGAAATCATGAGGATAAAATGAAGGCTGCTTTATTCACTGATTCAGTGAAATACTGTAGTGTTTAATCAAGGAAATGGAAGGAGATGCCAAACAAGTACAAGTGTGATAAGTACAAGAAAAAATGCTCAGGAAGGTACATTTTGTTGCCACTGTTCCATGACTTTCTTACAGCCCAAATTCACAAGATATAAGAGGAGCTATAATCTTCATTGTACAGATGGTGAACAGTGAGGGAGAAGTGAAGAAACAAGATCATGGGAGGAATCTGAGCTGATTATCTGAGAACTGAACCTGCATAATTTGGCAGTTAGACCCATGTTTTAATAGCCACATAGTTTCTTTCTTTCCTTTGTTACAGTATTCTATATCCCACACCACTTCTTTCCCTCTGAAATGGGATGCTTATCCATAATTGAGTAAATATTCCAGTGAAAAGCCATTGAAAAGCTTGTAAAATCTGACTGCCACTTATGCCATTGTGAGGAAGACTTAGAAAAGGTTAGCAGAACTGAACAAAGATATGAGTAGTTTTCACTGAACTTCCCACCATTTGCTGGCCTTCATGGACAGAAACTGGTCTCTTCTTTGTCCAAGCTTCTACCATTTGTTCCTAACTGAAATTCTTGTGAACGGTCTCTGGAAGAAGCCAAAAACTGAGCTCACCTCTGAAGATAAGCTTCTTACCAGCCACTAACATTTCTGAACAAGGTGAAAGCCCTTAAATCAAGCAGTCTTATGGAAAAATGTGAAGTGCTCCCCCTTCTAGTCATGCTTTGGGGCTAGCAGGGGAACATCTGCCTGAAGAACTCTTTGTATGTCACCTTTTCCCGTCATTTAACTCACTTTTATAGAAATAAAAAAACATCTTACAAGTCTTTGGAGTCTCAAAACTTCTTTCCCGTTTTCAAGCCATTAGTTTTTTCTTAGTGTTGACTCATTCAGGTCATATGTTTTAGCTGAAGTTCTTGTTCAAGCTTGTAAACTCAAAAAAAAAAAAAAAAAAAAAGGCAGTGGAAAGCGTTTTTAATAAAAAATCCGTGACTTGTCTTAATGACACATCCTTTCTCCCTCTCCAGGGGAAGAGTGGGAAGACACGTAGGTAAAAGATCTAGCTAAGAAAGACCCTAGAGTCTGTATCAGACTGCACTGTCGAAAGAATTTCCATGTACTCCAATATATATTAAAAAAAAAAAGTCTTAGAAAATAAGATATTAACGCTACTGAATGTCCTTCATTATAAGGCAGGACAAGACCTGAAACAACACTTCGTTCATGACTCATGCTCAATAAAGACAGGTCACTGCAAGTGCCAACTCAAGAAAATGATTTTCCCAATCATAATCAGATAAACCCTGAGAAATAAGAGTAGATTCATACAGTGTTTGCAGAAATAGACAATAGGGAGCCTCCTATCTATTGGCAAGACCCTTATTGACGTCAGTGAGAGCATGATAGAGCCCAGGATGCAGCAGACGAGGCATTAGGGATACACAAATACCAAATAAAAATACCACAGGCATTTTGCTCCTCAGCATTAATAACAAATGTCAACAGTCAAGTGCTGCTTCTTCAGTATGAAGCGGTGATATCCAGCCAGTGGGTAATCTCTCTAGACTTCCCAGCAGCCATTTATAGCTTTCTGATAAGGTAGAGGATTCATTTTGTTAACTTGCTCCAGCCTCTCTTTCTTCAAAACAGCACTTTTACTCGTGGAAGCAAACGTATGGGTAGAGGTTGATCGCTGTTTTCATGGTAAGGTAGGTACAGAAACTGGGATACTGATAAGGGATGAGGAGCACTTTCCTCTAGTTGTCATCTCTGTGATATACTACTTATGACGACTGAAAATATATTCACACAGATAGCCATCATGTGATCTACATCTGAATTAGCCCCGTGTCAGTAGAACCTCAGAATATCAGACTTGGGAAGAGATACTGACCTAAGGAAGAGATCCTACCAGCATTAGTAGTGGAGTTTTGGTGCTCGGCTTTGTCAGAGACAGCCACCCACCCCTGGCCAAGCCATTGCCTGATTCTGCATGAGACCACTCTTCTAGAAGCATGTTCTTCAGTCTGGCTTTCAGGCACATGAAAAAAGAAAGATAAGAAGAAACACCAGCACTGAAGAGGTATCAGAAGGGGTATGTGACCACACATCAGCTGGCAAAGTTCACCTTTTTCACAGTGTACCAGTTCCATCTGAATCTTTGCTGGTAGTTTCTGTTAAGCTATAGAGTTTTGTATGGGGATGTCTGAGGTGTAAGCATATTTTCATTTCAGCTTGTGACGATGCAGGAGTGCTAGCTTGCTAAGAGTCTTAGACAGTGGAGATAGTTCAAGTTAGAATAGAAAGATTTTCCAGAGCTTCTCTGGCTAGAGCTTGTCTTCTCAAAAGTGTTTGGGAGTTCAAGTACCACTGACCACCCAAAGCTTTGTGAAATCTGAACAAGTCCTTCTGAAAATTTCGGTCTTACTCTCACTTTGCCTAAATTCACCATCTGTGAAGCAGGAATAATGATGCTGTGAAAGTAAGCACAATAAAGACTGTGACAAACTCAGTGTTGCAGAAATAAAGATCCACTAAATACCACTGAGAGAATTCTACGTCCAGTGCCTTAACCATCAATCGAGGCCTGAGTTAACCACCCTTCCTTCCTGTTTTGAAGTCTGGCAATTTCACTGCATGAAGCTAGACTCTTGGCAGCCCCACAGAGATTTTCCTCTCGCTTTCTGGTGCTGTTTTATTCTATGAATTGTTTGCACTTCAGGAACAGGAGGATGAATTGGTCTCTGTGGAGCATTGATGCCATTTCAGACTGAATAGGCTGGGGGACAGCTAACCCACATGACAGAATAAAATACAAAGAAGGCTTTATTAGTGTTCCTCTCCCCTTTTAACCTTTTAAATGCCTCTGTGAAGAACCCATTGTCTGCTCTTCAAAATTAAATCAGAGATGAGGAGAGGCCAGTGTAAATTCTAGCAGGTGGAAGGGTCACAAAACAACTGGTCTTAGCTATGCAAACTTTATTTGTATTGGGAACATACACTTGGGAATTCACTTTTGCTCTTCAGCTTACTGTTTATGAGGTTGAGCAACAGAGCCCTGCTTTATACATATGGGTATGGGTGATGGCAGAACCCCTGTTTGTGCTATACTCTGGCAGGTCCCTTCACGTGGTATTCCATACAGATGAATGATATTTTGCATTCATAGTTCATTTTCATTTTACCAGTTTTATTTCCTGGTTTAGCTTCCCACCCCTCATGTTTGTAAAAGTCAGTTCTTGAATCTCAGGCAATGCAAAATGCCCAGTCTTCTTTGTTACCTTAAAAAATGCCCATATTTCTGCCTTTTGCAACACGTTCATCTTTCTGCCTCAGGCTTCTTACCACTGAAGTTTCAGACAACCAGGCACGTCCTGTCTGGAGAGGAAAAGACTAAAGGGAGTCATGATGAATGTCCATAAACACATAAAGGCATGTCCCTGAAAAAGGAGAGGAACCAATTATCCTCATTAGTCAGTGAGAACAAAAAAAAGCAGTGATAGGTTCTGGATGAAGCACTGAATATTTAGGTTGACTGTTATGGAAAACTTCATAACTATTAGTACATTTAAGGCAATGAAGCAAGTCACCCAAGGGAGGTAGTCAGATCACCTTCATTGGAGATAGTCAAGGGAAGGTTTGACACTCATCCATCAGAGAAGTGTTAGAGATAATTAAATCAGTCTTGCCCCAGGCAAAAGGATGGACTAGATAATTCACTAGTGCTCCTGTTCAACCCAGCAGATTCTGTATTTTTCCTTCTTAATTGGAAAGATATATGTGTGTGTGTCTGTATCTGTGTATGTGTACCTCAATTCCTATCAATCTGTTTTACCCATGGAATGGCTGAAAGAGTAACATTTCTTTCCTTAGCTTTATTCTCCCTGCTTTGAAAGGTTTTACTCCAAATCGCCTCTGCAGTTTTTCAGGTCCCTGTATGCAGTGTTGTGAAAAGGACTAGGTACGAGTGACTCCTAGTCTTAATTTTTTCCACTTGATTGGACTTGTTTTGCTAAAATTTAGCCCTTAAAATATACATCTAGCCAGGACGAATTTCTCCTTGCCTTCCTTGACTACTCAGTGCCACCTTCAGACTAGACGATCATCTCTGGAAGGCATTTTTATCCCATCCCTAGGATGGGTTAAAAATCAATGCTTCTCTGGAATTGCCTGTCTCTTTCCACTGGTTTTATAGGGAGCCCAGATACGTCTTCCATTATTAGATATCTAAAGACAAGACTTGACACCTAAAATGAAGCATTGTGAGTCCTACCCTTTGCAGCCCTGCACAGTCTGTTTTCCCATGCCTTTGTTTCCCTAGTGATAAAGCAGGGTAATGGCAATGGCAAGGTACCTAGTGTGCTGTACATGTTGCCTATTACAATTATCATGATTGTCTCAGTGTTACTTTGTGCTTCTCCATCTGTTTGCAGCCTCCATCTGTTGTGTCTCCTCTTACAGTCAGGTAAGTCTAAAGATTTAGATAAATTGAAGAGTTAGGTCATAAGTTGTTGGTAGCAACAGCCACCTATTTTCCATTCTGGGTTTGCATCACCTACTGCAGTAAGACTGTGATGCTTGACCGTGGCCTACATATGTTACATCAGTGCAAATGATGATAATATCAGTAACAGCAGAGTTCCCTGATCTTCTGGTCCATGTTCCAAGAAATGCTGTTATGACATAAATCATATAGTATCTCATTTTGATTGCTGATAATCACAGGGCTCTACAAGGACATCTTGGAGAATAAGTTTACAAAGGGCTTTGAAATTGTTGGACAGGCAAAGAACAATTTTAATATTCATACACTGGGACAAATCCTGAGCAGTGGTAAGCACCATCACTTTCTTTGGCAGCTCAGACTAAACACCCGTTATCACAGCTGAGATTGCAACGCAAGTGTTAACTCCTTTGTAAAATGTGCAAGCTGAGAGTAATGCTACTCGAAGAGTCTGCTCTGAAAGGCAATTAAAACTTTGCACAGTGAAACTTTATGGACAACATGGGAAGGAGACTGCCACCTCCTTTACCTTGATCTTTACAACCGCAATATTATCCACCACACTGGGAGAGCTATGTGGTCTTTGAAAGCAACGGCCCTTTTTCAGTATGTGTGCGGGCAGCAAAGATGATCATTGTCTGGCCTCACAGCTCGGAAAGAGACCAAATGCAAACTAATTGCATACAGTAAATCAGATCTGAATGGGGTCAGCTACAAATAGACAGATGGAGAAATATTTTCTGCCTTTTCATCCAGTTACTGTTACCCAGTGTGTCACTAACACCATCCCTCTAGGGCAGCAACCTTCCCAAATTCTCTGACGCTCCAAGGCCACTGTAACAGTGTAGATAAGATAATTAAAACATTTCTCTTAACCAGTGATGTTTCTTACTTCATAACATGCTTTTATGGTTACGTCCAACTGCTAGAGCTGAGTCTAGACCTGGTTTAGCTGAGTAACACTAATGGGTAAAGATGCTGGTTCTTTATTTTCATTCTAAAGTATCCTCAGGGTATGTTATGGAACATCAAAGCCCATCCAAACTTACTAGACTGAGTGAAAACCTTTATTCTTCACAGCTTGCAAGTCGTAGCAAGATATATTGGAACCCACACAACCATGTCTCAACTCCTCCCATGACCCCTTGTCATCACAGATGTTCTTGGCTGCTACTCCATCCAGCAGCATTTAAAAAAAAAACCCATAACAAAGCATTGGGTGAGCATATCCCCGCATCTGTTAGCTCCCGTTTGTTTCCAAAGCAAAACAAGACTGGCCTCCTCTCTCCCCAAAGTTCTCATAAGTGAGGGCAAAGACAACAACGGTGTAAAGCAGCACTTCAGGCTACACCAAGAGGTTGAAATGTGGTCCTCCAGCTGTGCTAAAGCACAGGTTACCCAGGGTCTCTAGCAGACTCCTGTCATCTTTGGATTAGACACACTACATTACTCAGTTGCAGGTTATATGCGCCCCACATGCAGAAGAATCTGACCCTAAACATCTAAAATGGGCTATTGGGTGTACCATAACAGGAATCAGTGCTAAATGAGTGACAATTGTTAGTATCTGTCCTCTGATTTTCCAAGCTATTTCATTTTTATGATGATACTCTCCTTCAGTGATAGGCAAAATAACCCCCCAAAACCCTGATGCTAACTATACTAGGCGAAATGGAGACTGTTAATTTGCCTAGTTAGGAAAACAGAACATAACTTTTATTTTATTGGGGCTATCATCTTGCAAATACTTAAACATGTGCTTAACTTTAAACCTGTGAGGCCTTTTGAAGACAATGGAGCTATTTACGTACTTCA
Organism: Athene noctua; assembly: GCF_965140245.1. Taxonomy (NCBI): domain Eukaryota; kingdom Metazoa; phylum Chordata; class Aves; order Strigiformes; family Strigidae; genus Athene; species Athene noctua. Next base: position 7,041,483 of record NC_134077.1, read on the forward strand.
GCACATTGCTTAGTCTTCATAGGATTAACGCTGACATTAGCAGCCTTAACTTCCTGACAGTGTAGTTTCCTAGTTTTGCATAACAATAATGGTAAATTTCTGTCTGATGTGATTTACACAACCCATCATTTGCCTTTGTCTATGAAGCTATAAATCAATGTGTATTTTTTTCCGGACTGATCTTCAGTCTGATTCTCTGGGCTGTAACTGTGATTATGCCTGTTCGGTTTTCCCTCCAGGTTTTCTTGGGTGGCTTCCACCAGGAAAACACTTCTCGTCTAATGGGGACAATGAACTTTATCTTGGTTTTTTCCCCTGCCAAACTTTCTTTAACGATCTCTCTTATAGTTAGAGACTGCAATTTCCTTTAATTACTTGAAACCATCTAAAATAAACAATTTTAAACCAACAGAACAAAGAGCCATTTGTTTTGCTGGTGCCCTCTCCCCATTATCCTTCCATTCTTATCGCTAATGGTACTGAGAGATTAAACTTCATCCTACAGGCAGCGACCTACTCTCCTGTTTCATTTTAATTTTTCATATCTCCCTCCCCCCATTTTGGCTGGCAGTCCCCCCAGGTTACACATTACATCAAAGTATACATCATTTGCTCTTACTTCTTTCTGCATGCTGCCTCTAGGCTAGGAAATTTGCAGAATGCTGCTGTTGCTGCTGAGAACTAGCCATTTTCCTTTAGTCAAATGTTTTTTAACTTGAAAATGTCAATACAGAGATAAGTCATAAGATCAACTCATAAATATTCACAGGCTGCTTCTTTTGTTTTGTTTTGTTTTGTTTCTCTCCACAAGTCACAGTGTTATCTAGAGTAGTATTTTACTGTATACTTTGCACATATTCCTGAGTAGTCTTTCTCTCATTAGTGCTTAAAGAAGTACCAGGAGTTAAATTTTTCATTAGGAATTCTTGTGCAGTCTAATATCCTGCATGTATTAGATACACAGACATATTTCCCTTATGGAAAAATCCTATAGGGCTTCATAGAAAATTACAAACTTTCTCATATAATTTTTTTAAACCACCTTGTAAAATCAAACATACAATGAAATATACTTCTATGAGATGGTTCAAAGAAACCTGTGGAGAAGAAATAACTCTCTAATAAATCCTGCAGGTTTTTGGAGTAATTTCTATAACCCTATTAAGTTCCTTTAGAGCTCTGCCAGTTCCATCCCTCTGCTTGTCTGTAGACGCCTTTGAAAAGGGCACAGAAATAGGGCCAAAAATCCTGCTCTGCCATTTCTCTCTATGGATTTATATTAAATAAGATTTCCCTGCTGCCTTCAATCCTGCAACAGCTTGATGAAAACCCACAACTGCTCTCCTCGCAGTTCTTTTGTTAGCAAATTTGCCTAAAAAAAATCACGTCTGCTTCTTGCACGCTCAGCTGGTCCGTACTTCAGTGGTGGAAGTCACCACAGATCTACTGAATTACAGAGATCTACCAACAAATTTTTGACCCCTCAGCATTTGTTTTCTGTGACCACACACATCTGGAGTCTTAAGTCCCAGACTTCACTGTGGGAGCACTCCCCTGCTCAACCCATGACACGGAAGGATACTTCAAGCTGGACCAGAGCTGGGGCAGATGAAGGTCAGCAATGGAAGGATGAGACACCCATAGTGTGAAGCAGTGAAGAACAAAACGTTTTAACATATTTTATCACTAACAGCTACTTCCAAGTTACTTATAGCCTACCTGCACAAAGCATTATAATGAACAACAGAACAGCGACATAGGTGAATGGACTAGATGACATCACAGCATCTCTTGTTAAGCTGTGCTTATTGCTGCATGATTGAGAGCAATCATTCAAGTGTTTAAGGGCAAAGGTATGGTGGTGTTGGAGGTTAGAGTGGAGTGAAATCCATTCTGACATCTGCTCTATGATTATCTTATGCCTCAGTTTCCCCAAGGGATGTTTCTATGCAATTTTGTAAATATCCATAGCTGGAACTCTAAAATTAAAAAGCTAAGGCTGAACTCCAAGTATTTGCTTTGCATGGGATGAGCATGAGAATTCCTGTAATCCTGTGTGAGGCAAAAATCAAATAGCATGTTTATTGTTAATAATTAGTATACATTTCTGAGTAAAAACAATGATGGGATCTTACCAGCTGGTTGATTTAATATAAATATTCAAATGCAGAAACAGTTTATTAAACAGATTGGAAATCATCAACTTCATTATTGTAATAGAGCAAATATAGTATCTTGATTTTCAATAAATGGAACAATCCACCGTATGCCGAGTCACTTGCTGTCTGTTACTATATTCTATTAAAAAGAAAATAATGATTCCAACAGAATGCCATGTAGCCACTCCATGAATTAATAGAATTAGTGCAGCAACCACAAGACAGAATATAAATATTCTATTGAATTATCAATTAACACCCCATAGCAATAAAGGTAAACTACATCAAATAAGTGAACAGAAATTATAGACTATTTCCCAAATTCTTGTATTAGTCTTCATCTTGAGCCTGGAATGAAAATTCTTGAGAGTAACAAGTATATAATTACTTGACATTTTTCTTCTTCAAGTCATCTTAGGAAAACAAATTACATGATGTAAGTGCAGCTCTTTGGATTCGTAAACTACTGGCATAATGAAGAAAACACTGTGTAGTTATTATGCATTGAGCATACACTGACGTTAATTTTTGCTCAAAAGATTGAGGCATAGATAATTTTTCAGTTTCTAATATAAGTCTGGTGAAGTTTCATTTCCCTCAGATGCTATTTGTCCCTGTTGTAGGAAAAAACGTTTAGTTCATTCACCTGGTTTGGCTGGACATTTCTCCCGGAGCCACCTACAGCAAAATATCAGCCCTAGAAAAATCAACTTCTTCCCTAAGCCAGTTGTGGTAATTAGCTGCAAGCGTCATAAAGGGGAAATAAAATCACAAGAATACTTTAGAGATATATGTAAGGATAAGAAGAAGAAATTGATAAGGGGATAATATCAGAGAGAAAAATTCCTAATCTCTGTTAGATCCTGTGATTGTATTTACATGTAATTTTAAACTGGATATTCAAATAGAAGGGGATGACTGTTTTAGTAGGTACTGGGCGGTATAAACTGATGGGGGTTTCCATTTCTAGTTCCTCTCATAATGTCCCATATGTTGAAGATATGCCAGTTTCATGCATTATAATATTTCCTGGCTCCATGTTCTAACCCAAACCATAATAGTACAGCACCTACCACATGACAGTAGTTTTTAGCAATGTCTGACTGCTGTTGTAGTCGAAAGAAAAGAGCGAAGACAAAACTTTGCTATTTCTTCACTGTATCCAGGGGAGAAAAAAAAAAAAAAAAAAAAAAAAAAAAGAAAAGGAAAAAATGCAAATAAAGATCAAAATGCTGGGTTTTGGCAATTTCCAATGGAAATAACACTAAGTGGTAGAAAACATAGATAATTTTCTGATTCAGTCTTTAATGTAACCTGCTTTGGAAAAATAATTTTCCTTTTATGCCCTTGCATTTCCTTTTGTGTTCTTTCTCTTTCCAGTCCAGTTTGATTGCAGGGCTTTTCTAACTGCATAAAGGTTCTAACCAAGTGAGTCAAAGTGTGTAGGGTTTTCTGCAGAACGAAACCAGTCGTTCATATCAGTGATATCACAAGCCCTACCAGTGCAGGTTTAAAGGCATAATGAGTATAGTTTTGGCTGCGTCCCCTTAAAGTTTTCAGAGGGATAACTGTTGATAGAAAAGGGCTGATTTTATTGACCTGCTTCTTTCATTCGTCAATGCTTGTTTAGTTAAATTTGTGAAAGTTATTTGAAAAATGGGAAGGGGTTGAAGGAGTTCAGGAAATCCATTTCCTTAAACAGTCTATTCCAGTATTTTCAGAACAAATTAATAATAGACAAACAGTTCATGAATAGACCTTACTTGATATCATCATGATGGAAGTTTTACTTTGTATTTACTTTCCTAATATTTCTGAGTATTTCTGAAAATTTGGAATTTATGGTGCTGACCCAGATATAATATGATACACATTGTGCAACATGACTCATCACATGCTCTCACAGCTCTAACCCTCCGTTTTACACACTAGATGACAACTGATTTCATGGAATCATGGAATCATAGAAACCATGATTTGGGTTGGAAGGGACCTTTAAAGGTCATCTAGTCCAACCGTCCTGCAATAAGCAGGTCGTTCAAAGCCCTATCCAACCTTGAATGTTATTTTTCGTTTTTCCTGAGTTTTGCTGTCTGGTCCAGTAGTAGATGTCACACACAGGGAGGAAAAACATGAAACCCACCCAGTTTATTGTCACAAATATACAAAGCAGAAGCTGTTATGAAGAAAGCCTGATGAGTAACTTCCCTTTCCCACTCTTTTCCTCCCAATCTCGGTATTCCATAATTCTTCACAAAAGTAATAGATACAGTTCTCCCAGCTAACACACCTCAACATTTTAAGATTCTCAAGTTTGTGCACAACTTGCCTGTGCAGCTGATGAAGAGAAACATCTCCTTCAAATACCTGCAGGCAGAAATACTGTCAGACTTATTTAGTGCTTAAATGCAAGCACAACACAGTGGAAAGTTAGTTGACTCCATGAGATAGCCTGAGTTGTATCCAAAATTCTCAAGTCATAGAAAAGGTGGCCTGATTTGGTACGTAGTCCCAAACTTTCAGTTTTGAGCCAGACACTAACCCAAAATATGGCCTTGGGCATGTTACTTAAACTATCCTTGCCTCTATGCTACCATCAACAAAATGAGATCTTCCTTCTCTGGGGGAACTGTGAGAATTAATTAGCTTGTGTTTGCCAGAACTTCTGAAGTGCTAAGCAAATGCTGATTAGAATAATTTTACAGGCTTCAGAGGACTGCATATCTCAAGGGATCATGTGGAGAACTCTCGATGGGGAAGTAATGCAGCACACTCAAAAATGCATTTGCAAGACTTTAGTCTATGTTTCACTTGAGTGGATTCATATTTTAAAAATCTTATGGCTCTATTCTTTCTAACCCTGCATACTTCATACCGACTTGTGTTTAATCTTGCATGCAGAGGGTGAGGAAAGTGTCTATAAAGCGGTCCTTCCTCACACCCCTAAGGAATAATCTACTCTCATCACTATTGCATGTAACTGCAAAGACCAAAATAGCCTTGCAAAGAAATGAGTGTTAAGACTTCCCATGGGGAGTTGAAATGGGGAAGAGTAAAGTCTTGACCAGAGCACAGGGGGTTATGGACGTGGTAACCTATGAAAGGGCAGAGCAGCTACTTTTGCTGTTTGGGTTTTTGCAGCTCGAGGCTGGCCTCGAATTGTGTCTCAGTTGCTCAGCATTTTCTCACGCTTCCCTCAGGCTTCTTTGCTTGTGCAGTCCTAACAAAGGAAGACTTATTAGCTCAAACTACAGAGGAGTGCCGTTATGGGGCTGTGGGCAAGAGCTGGTTTACATCTGGCAAACTCAGAGCGGGGGCAAGGCGGGCTGAGCCTCCCTGCACTCGGCAGCACTGGAAAGCAGAGGCAGGAAAGAGCAGATTCACATCCCGCAAGCATGAAGTGTCTCTCTGGGAACACTACAAGCTCAGTGTCTGATTTTTTTTTTTTTTTTTTTTTTTAATTTTAAGTAAAATTAAACCATAGTAGACTTTTAAAGTTACTTAAATTTAATCTAAATATAGTCATTTATACAGCTCTTCTAAAACACCTCTGTGTTCCTTATCTTAGCCTGTTTCTTACTCCAACATTCCAAGGGGCCAGGCTTGGAGAGTCAGATGTTTTGAGTTGTTAAACATGATGGGATTTTTGGTCAACTTTGTTTCCCCCTAACATAAATTGGGAAACAGAACTTGACCTGACAAATGAATTTCAGAACAAGTCTGTTGTTTTTCATTTGTTGAAATAAAGTTACCCATGGCTGTCCTTAAGCCGGCTGGCCTATCTCATGTCTGCCCTCCCCTCAGGTGCAGAGGTAGGACTGTCCAACATGTAGGATGCAAACGTGAGACACAGGAGAAACAGAATCAGTTTCAGGTTCTGCTGTAATCAACCAGCTGCAGGTTTGCCAAGTCTTTTAATCTCTCTCTGCCTTGATCTCTGATCAGCAAAATCTGAACAATAATGCTTTCCTTCCTCACGGACATGGTGATTAAGTCAAAGGAATTCTGACACTGTTAAGAAGCTAAAATGCTGCATAACTTTAAATTGTCGTGGAGTTTTTGAGGGGGAGAAAAGGTGTCTGCATGTTGGATAATTTGCCCTAAGTAGTTTTTTGTTTTGTTTTGTTTTGTTTTTTTCCAAATGTAACAACTTTATAATAGTGAAAATGACTAGAAAAAGAAATGTAATTTCCTTTTCAAAGGCCTCCAAACCCTTTCCTAACCCTAAATTTTGTAATGACTCAAGCTTTATGCATGAGCATAGTCCAAAGCTCACAGGACATCTTCCTGCTTGTTCAGAAACAAGCTCCGGGGGGAAAAAAAAAAAAAAATCATGCTAACCACATAATTAATCCTATTTGTGGTTGATTAGTAGCCATTCTTTAATTTTATTTAAAGAACAGAAAGATTTCCATAACGAAGAGAAATTCAGTCCTTTCTTTATTATTGTTTCATTCTATTCTTACGGTCATAGGAATGGAAATTCTGTTCTCAGGCATGATGTATGTAGATCTCTAGACACTACCCAACAGTCCAATGGGATGACAGCCCCTGCTGTAACTGAGAATAAAATTTATAGCCACAGTTTTAACAAATTTTTTTAAAGAATCTTCAATACTCTTACCCCAGAGCAGCTGTTCCTTCGCCCTCTCCCCTCTCCACACTAGAACTACTCTACTCAATACCTGATAACTTGCCCAGGGTCCCTTGAAAAACAACCTTTAGAACTTTTCATCTCCTTTCCTGTATATTTGTTGGGTGGGCAGGGGGGAGTGTGTGTGTTCTTCTTTTTTGGAAAGCTCCTCCTTAATGAATTTTACTTACAAATAATTAATTAGAAATTTAGGAAAGCAGCCCAAATCATTCTTGAGAAGTCTCCTCTGCTGTCGTGCCAGAACGGCCTCTGGGTGAATGTTACACCTGCATTTTATTTCAATAAATTGTGCTGAGCTGTATATGCACCTTAAAAGACGATGTGCTTTGCAACTTGCGAATGAGCCCTTATGCAGGGAGGACGGCAGGGAAAAAAATTAGTCCTCCTCTTTCTTCTCTGTGACTTATTTGACCTTGAGACTTATAATGGCATCTCAGACAAAATGAACATAATCTAATGGACAGCGGGGAAGAGGGAACGGCTGGGTACATCTGTCGTATTACTGGGCTGTCTGAACAGTCAATGAAGCAGGTCCAAACCATAAGAGGCCTGTTCAGTTTAGCTCCAGGGTCTGCAGACAAGGAGCACAATCATTTATCTTTATTTACTGAACTCTGCTTTCTGTTTAAAAAAAAAAAAAAGGAAAAAAAAAAGAATTGACAGGTTGACAAAAACCCAACTTGGCGATGCCCACTGCACTGAGATAAATGCTATTCATGCTCTGCAAAGACAAGGACAGCTTCTCATGCCCTTTCTCCCGTTCCAGTAGGCACCTATTATACAACGAATAAAAGCAGCACAAGACACCTGTATACTGCTCGCTGTACTTGGCTAGTTCAGCTGCTCCAGGAACAATGTTGTTGTTGGGGGTTTTTGTTTGCTTCCTTCTCTTCTTTGTGTTTCTTTAGGAGATACACATACAAATATCAGAGCAACTGATATTTCAGAAACTTGGGGTTTCATTTTTTTTTTTTTTCTTTTTCTCTCTTTCTTCCTCTCTCATTATTTCTCTGTTTTCACTTTTCTTTCTCTCTCCATGTATCCCTCTTTCTCTCTTACTCTCTGCTTACAAATAAATCGGAACAGAGAGATGCATCCCACAGAGACCGTCTGTAATAGATAAAAGGAGCACAAACCTCGGGGGAGGACTGTGGGCTCTCTTACACATGCTGCATTAAAGACCAGTCAAAAATGCTGCTTAATGGCCTATGGTGCTGGTTTCACCCGTATTTTTATTTGCTTTTGACAAAACATAAAAGTAAAGACATGAAGGTTGTAGGGCGAATTCTGCTCTTGAATAAGGAGGTGCAAATCCATTGACTTCCAAACTATTTCTCCTGCTTTAGACCATTATAATTAAGAGCAGAAGAGAATCATAGAGATTTATATTCAGGAGGGAGGTGGCATTTTTTAGCACTTATATTCTGAGGGGGAGATTTCCTGCAGTAATGGGAGACATGAGGCATTCAGCGCTCACTGACCTTCGCTGGAAGTTGGATATCTAACTATTCTTTCTGCATTTGAACCTCTCACTTCCCCCAAGTTGGTTGATGGCTAGCTGGACAGGGAAATTCATGCCTGGATTTCTGACTCTGCCACTGACTTGTGGTATGACCTTCAGCAAGTCACTTTATCTCTGCAACCCAGATCTTCTGTTCTGCAAAATGGAAGATGCCAGGCCTGTCTCAGTATGGGCCAGCATCCCCCCAGACCATTGATCCTACTGATGACCTAACTGGCTTCAGTGGGACACAACTCTTTACGGCTAGGTCAAGTGCTCAGGTGTGGGGAGATATCCACTCTGGCTGCCTGGCCCTTTGGTGCTGCTAGCTTGATTATTTCTGTGTTTGTAGAATTACTCCAAGTCTTTAACCTTGTAACACCTTATAAACATGAGACAGTTTTTCATTATTACTATTTTTTAAGCACCTAGCACTCCATACCATGAATGTTTAAACTAACAGATGTGCTGTGATATTCACAAGCTTCCCCTAGTAAGTCTGAAAGAAGCTCAGAGGCTGCGGTGAGCCCCCTTCAAAGAGTTAATTTTGTAGGCAATATGGTTTTCAAGATTTCAGTTTATTTTTTTATTTTTGCCAGACAGGATGTTTTCTCTCATGCCTTCTTCTTTTCTCCCCCATCTCCCCCCCCCCCCTTCTCTTTCCTCCAACCCTGATTCATATGGAGCTAAGAAAAGAGACAGCTGGGAAGGATATGAGCAGAGAGGTAGGATATGTATCTGAAAGTAATTTGAATAGTTTGTGAACCATGGTGTCCATTGGTTTGTAACACCTGGCTGTGTCAGCTGTGTCAGGTTATGTCATGTTGTGGAGTTCAGTTTGACTGATGCAGCTGGATGGGACCAGGCTCGAGCTGACATTGCAACTACCCAAGAAAACTGAAGAGGCAATTTTCTGTGAGTGCACCTGAGACACTAGGAACTCTTTGTGGATCCAAACCAGCAAAGATTTCTGGCTTAGCCTGAATTCGAAGGGAAACAGCAGCACACTGGCAATATCTGTGCGTTCAGGACTGCTTACAGAGGGCATTGCCAGGCAGTATTACTGATATAGAGCTGTGTTTTACCCCCTGGTCAGGACCATGGAACTCCCTGAGCAGGTTCTGGGGATGGGAGTGACAACCTTGTCCTGAGGCAACAAGGTTGTTTTCAGAGAAACTTCTCTGTTTCTGTTGAATGAGTATTTTTCAGCATTTGGCAGCTGATTTAGAATTGAACTTCTCTACAGAAGCAAGGAATATGTTCCTAAAGAAAGCACCTTAAAATAAATAAATAAATGTGGGAATCATCTACTCCGTATAGCAAACCCCATTGTCATGAGTAGCTATGTTTCTAATAGAAAGGAACACTTAATACCTTTTATTTACACTTGTGTAACATCCAGTAGCCCCCTGTCATGACATCAAAGGTTTAAACCTGATTTGAAGCCACTATTGGAGGAGCTGGGATGTCTCTCTCTATGGGAAATGATGTGTTTACTGGTCTTGACTCAGATTCAGTAGAGTTTGCTGGAAAGACTATTACTCGCCAAAGAAAAGACAGAGTGCTCTAAACGTATAATTTCCTATTTTGCTATAATACAAGGGGTGTTGAAAGAGTGATGAGAGAGAGTGCGACAAAGCCCCTCTGCATATCAATGTCTCCATTTTCCCATCTGCAAAATGCCAAATGAATAGTACCACCAGGATAAGAGAGAAAATTATAAAGTTCAGTCTGTTTGCTAGCAAGCCTGACTCCAGTAGTTTCAATGAAATTATCCCTCTCTACAGCAAAGTAGTATGTAATTCAAACATACGCCCAAAGCAAGCAGAGAACTGAGGAGCAGTAAATACCTCATAATAGAAACCTGCCATATATTCCTACAAAACAGACTGCAGAATGGGCTGTCACTCATTTCCTCTTTAGATATACAACATACCTGGAAATGCACAAAAAAAGAAAAGCTTAGAGCATATTTTAGCTATTTATAGTTGCCTTTAAACCCCTGGTCATTAGAGCATTGAGAGAAGGGGAGGGAACAACAGTAGAATATTTTTGCAATGCAAATTTATATTTTAAGTATGCTTCTTCCACAAACAAAATATTCCTATTACTGTTAATGTTAATTTTAATGGTCTGACCCCAGCAGAAACACAGCACTCCACAGAATAAAGCCCTCCAGAGTTCAGTAACTCATGTAAAATCAATATATCTACAATTGTTAATCTTCTATAATTTGATATATATATTTAATATATATATCTATCTACCATTAGAGCTATGCTCCTTTTAACAAGAAAAAAGTGTTAATGGCTTCTGCCCATGCAGAGTCTCCAAGGATAAAGATTTTAGCATCTGTAGGTAAGTCTGATTCCATTATCATGTGCCCTTCAGTTCTGAGTCAATCTCCCTGATAATCTCTCTAAAGCTGCCAGTTGCTGTTTGTGAGGCAAAGCAAAGATGAGAGCGTTCAGTCAGGCTGTGGATGGAGCCAAATCATGAAGAAACATTAAGATGTTTTCTCTTGCCAGGATATGGCTCCGATTGAGCAAATTTCTTAAGCATGTGCTTAACTTAAAAAAAAAAAACATATATCCTTTTGCACTTAACTATGCAGCAGCTTAAAGTTAAGCACATTTTCAAGTGTCTTTATGAAAGGTACATGAAAGGGGAGGGACAGCACTGATGTCTAGTTGAGACAGACATTCCTAATGAGCCATTAGATCTCAACTAGCACTGGAAACTTTTTCCTTCCTGTGAAGCTTAAGGATTTATGTGAAGATTTTTTTTTTTTTTCCCTTAGTAATTAATTCGGACCCCAACAGTGTGAAGATGGAAAGAAAAGGACCCTATTAAGACTTGATATTAAGTTAATAGCAGGTGACAGTGACTTCATCAAAAGCCCTGTGCAAAACATCAAGTAGATGGAAATTTCAGTTCTGGTACATTACTCAGCTGAGTATCATCAGACCTGCTTATCAGGGTCACAAAGATTATTTGTATATTATAAAAAGGAACTGTCCATCAAAGTCAGTTTAAAAAAAAAAAAAAAATTGTTGCTTTCCATTTCAGATTCATACAATCAAACCCAACCAGGGGATGATCAAAACAAACCGGGGGATGTTTTCTTAATCCCACTAATGAAAGTAACCTTCTTTTCAGGGTTCACATCCATTAAAGGATGCCACTTGGGTGTGGGGTTCAGATATTGAACACTAAGCATCTCGCCTGCTTAGGTAATCTTGCAGTAAAGGAAAATTGAGCAGCTAGGAAAAAGCATTGCCTTATATCCTAAGGAGAATTGTAAAGAACTCGAGGAGATACCAGGAGTGGAACGGAAATTTGTCTTTACTCTTGACAAATCCAGTCTTTAGGAGTGACTGGTAAAGGCAGTGACTTAGAATTAAGCACTCTGGTTGTTTTTAGATTCTTATATGTAAAGAGGACTCCTTAATGTTAGTCACAACTGACAATACTTTAGGGCCTGCATTTGATAATTCCAAGCTTCTTCGCAAATACGGTTGTTCTGCAGTCAGTCCTCACAGGTCCAGCAAGTCTGGTGGTTGAGAGCGCTCTGCCTCTGCCTTTGTCGCTCCCTGGAGAGGTGCACCCATGCTGAGCTCAGCACCCGCCTCTGCTCCTCCTTGACTCTTCTGGACAAGACAAAACTGACTTTGAAGAGCTTGGTTTAGCCTCTTTTGTCACATGTGCTGTGCCAAGCGGCTTCTCACCCTGTGGGATATCCCCAGCCCAGCTCCAAATGTGCTGGTGTGGCAGTGTGGCGGTGAGCAGGAACAGGGCTTCACCTTGCACTAAGTCACATGTGCTGGCATGACATGAGGTTATTATTGCAACAGCACCTTACTTAGAGAGGGTCTGGGTATCTGTACATCAATGCATTGTCCTGTGTAGACACACTCATCCTCCCCACGCTTTTTGGAAGCAGTGCACGCAACAAGAACTGCACCCAACACTAGGACAGGTTTTTTTCCTTAAAGCACCAAGTCATGCAAATGTCATATTTTGCAATATTTTACTTTTTGCTACTTTTGTTCCTTTTTTGTCCTGTGCAACACACTTACCGTCTTCTCACAGAATATGCACCAGTTTTCTGACCTTGCCTTTTATTTTCTGATTTCAAAACCAGTTCAGCACTGTGGAGAATATTAATTGTTGGGGACGGATGGGTCTCATCGCTGTTTGTGAGTCCCCTCACACCACAAGGTCCTGGAGTCCTGGATACTCCCGTATTAGCACTCTGTCTTGCTAGCTGTCATTTTTGATAGCTTCACATATTTTACCTTTTTCCAATTCTTGCAAATTGACTATTGTTGAAAGATATTGGGCTCGATGGACTTCTGGGCTGATATCTGCTAAGGCAGTTCCTGTGTTTTGACCCCTATGTGTGCCATATTGCGAAGTGAACACAAAAAAAATGTCATAGGGCTCTTTTAAATATGGTGTATCTTTATCTTTATCTTGCTTCTGCCCTTCTGTGTCACACAGAAGCCAATAGGACAGTTCTGATTAATACAGTAATTATGTGGTTATTAAAAACAGTAATCATCCAGGAATTATCCAGTGCTGTAAAAAACCCATAGACAGAAAATATATGAACATTTTTAAATTGAGCATTACAATTGTCTGCATATGCAAGAAGCAAAATGACACATAAAGAATTTTTAAGATCTCAAGGAAGCGCTCTGAACATGTTAAGAGAAAATAGTCTCCTCAATCAGGATGGAAGTTAGCACTGCGCAAGGAGCCAGATCCTGATTCGTCCTCTTGAAGGATGTCAGTGGCTACACAGTAGCTATTAATGAAGAGCACCAATTTATAGCACATGTGTTGGATAGACTTGCACAAAATTGGGGCCATCTGAGGAGTTTATTCATCCTTGCACAGCTCCTTCATTTCCAATTTCTGAGCCTGTTTTAATTTGTTATCAAAGTAATCGCTCGCTCCAGCTGGAGTCAGCAGTGTGTTTTGTTGTCTATGGGCCTGGCAGACTGTTCACTTTGAATAGCATTCTGTAAAGATCACCTGTTCTGCATCTGTGATGGTTTTCCAGGTGCCAGGAGGTACTGTTTTCAGATAAGAAACAGCGAAAGGAATATGCAGACAATGCGGTTCTGCAGCTTTTCAGATCTGCATGGGTTTCATCAGCCACAAGCAACAGACAAAGAGAAAAAGGAAACAACCACGGCAAGTTAAGAAACGTAACAATGCAGCAAAGTAATCTAGTTGCTCCTGAACAATGAGGTAATGTTAACTCAGCCATTTCTCAGATAGCCTGAGTTCTGAAAGGAGCAACACGATCTTTATTGCCATATATTTAAATATGTATGAATTCTACATGAATTCTACATAATTGTAGATATTTGCATGCATGAAATAGCTGTGCAAAACAACCTGTTTACTAGTTAGTTTTGAATTTAATTTAAGTCTAGCACAACTCCAATTATAGATCATTGGAGTGAGAGTCTACAAATAGCTTCAAAACAGAGAAAAGAAACACTACGCATGGTATTGCACAGGCTAGACCCTGAAAGCTGTGTTGTGAAGGACCTTGATGTAAAGATTATCTTCACCTTCCAGCTGAGGAAGAGAATGACTCCTAGTCGTAAAGAGAGGAGGGATGTCACTGCCCCTCCAAAGTAGGGAGCTGACTGACAGTGACCTGAGCTTCATTTAAGAGGGAGAGAAGCTCTGTTTAGCTTGAAGCACAGCTTATCTGCATGATGCTCTGTGATGATCCCAGAGGAGGGTCTGCAGAAGCCCTGCTCAGAGGCAGCAGCCAGATGAAGGACAGCATGGTGGGCAGCGTGTGAGCGTAGCTGAGCCTCTTCAGGGGTCAAAGCAGAGAAAGCCAAGACCCAAAGCCACTGGGCTGGCTCAGAAGGTGCAGCAGAGGGTTTAACTAGGAGAAAACCAGTCTGAGGCAGGAGCTTTGGCAGACTAGATTGGGTGGACTCAACCAGGAGGTCCAGAACAGCTTTGGGTACTCCAGAAGCAGATGTAAGAGTTCAGATTTCATTCAGTTTGCTGGGAGCTTAACTATCACTGAAAACACAGATGTGATTTGGACATTTGGGAGACAAAAAGGTCAATCGATCAGTGACCACGGGCACTCTTATTTGTCCGGAGAGCAGTACTGCTGCTGTCTCAAAGGGGCTGAGCTGATCTGGCACATGAAGACTATGTTGATTGCAAGTTCACCATTCCTCAGTCCCATCAGTGAATCCCTAAAAGGACAAGAACATGTTTTTAAGGGAGTTTAACCCCTACTGAGAAGACATGTTATAGGAAAATCTTCCTGTGCATTATCAGGATAAGACCTTTTGTAGGCAGACAGCCCCATTGAGTGACTATGTCGTGCCTTATAGAGTGTGCGTTGCTCTTCTGAATTGATGAAATCTTATAAGTAAGGTCTAACTCTTGCATTTCATTTATGCGGTTTCCACAGACTGCCAGAAAGCTGGGTTGGCTGGAAATACAGGGAACACTGGTATAGCTATCTGATAAGAAGCATACCTGAAACACTGTTTTGGAGGATAGGAGAGATCCTTTGTTCCTCAGCCCCAGAGGAAGATGATGGAGCTTATTTGTGACCTCGTGACACTGGCTTTGCATTAGTATCTGAAATTTTAAAAATATCAACCAAACAAACCAAATGTGAGCCTCCTTGGTGGTTTGATATTGTGAAATCAGGATCTGGCCAGGAGAGAGACAGAAGCTGTACAAAGGCTGTGACCTTGCTTCTGAGATGCCATTGTACCTATTGAGCTAAGGAAGGAGGCTGCCCAAACCTGGGTCATTAAATCCTGACAGAGTGAAAAACCAAATCTGGGTATGATCCTGGTGACAGAATTTCAGTTATTCACAGCTGACCTGACAAGGTTAGTCAGGAATTGACCATGGCATCTACTTTTCCAGATGATACTGGGTCCCACAACATTATCATGCGGGTAGCCATGTCTGTGTGTCTCAAAAAAGGACAGATTTTTCAAACTCTGTTTCTGAGAAGGAGCAAAGGTAAAAAATTATTTTTGAACACCTGAGTTAACCAGGGTCTGTCCCTGTTAGTTACTCTGTTTTCCACTTTTAGACTGTACTCAGATTATGGCACCCACAACAACTGCTCTGGGCACTGAAGGACTAGAAGCAAATGAAGGAAATTAAATACTTGACATAGTTAAAATGAGTACACATGGTCAGTCCTGGCAAGTTATGCCACTTTTGTCTTTGAACTAATTGCTCACTGGTTACATGTCTTCTGAAATCTGTAAGGCAAGTATTATGCCTAGTTTGTAGGTTTCATCTCTTTTCATAAACCAGGTTATTCCAGAAAGCAGTAAAATGGAATAACGGCTGGCAGGTCCACAAGATTTTACTAAGGATGAAAAAATCTTGCGTAGTACACCATTTGATATGAGTACTTGAAGAAATAAAGTATGGTGAGAGAATATACTGAGAATGCAATAATACTTTTATCTTTGGTAAAGGTAATAGCTGAAGTACTGCTTTGTAGGCATGTGATAAGTGGAAAAGAAAGATAACTCTCAAATGGAAAAGCCATGAGTGAGTTTTCAGGTCTGTCCTCTCACCTAAAGATAAAGGTCAGAAGAGAGAACAGCTATCAGCTGGTACGCACCATGAACATTGTTTTTCTGTGTAAAGGTCTGCTGTATCAACGCTCAGACACCTCCTTAAGGGATTATTTTGTCTGCTTCTTTTTTTCAACCTATCATTTAAACTGGCATCATGTTTTTTCAGGGGAAGACCTGCACAATCAGCAAGCTGGTCTTTTCAGACTCTTAACATTCTCATTGCTCATTCTGTGTTGCTTTCAGCAGAGCCTCCATCTCCACCCTCACCCAAGGATGTGTCCTCCACCCTCTCCTTCTCTCCTGCTATAATCTCCTTTGGAAAGCAGAAACTGAGGTCTCTCCTCTGCACTGAGAGATCACAACCCTTCCTCCCCCTCCCATCTCTAGAGCTGGCTCAGATTTGAGCATTCATCACAGAGGCAAAGTAAATAAATAATGGATAAATAACTTATAATACTAACTAGGACTATTGTCTTTCTATCTTGGCCTGGGGCCCCAATATTTCCAAAATATTCTTGAATGCCACAGTTTAACCAACACTTTAAATTTGCCTCAAACTCTCTTTCCCTCCAGCTTCCCAGGTCACCATTGCCTGACACAGAGTACATAGAAACAGGGCTGCTGTACTCCATTTCCACAAAAGATTAAATATAGAGAAAAAGAGAGGGAAAAAAAAGAGATAATTTTTTATTCCTATTATTCAGACAAAGTAAAAATCCCCATTTTGAAATTGGCCTTGCTATTGAAATTCAGAAATCACTCATTTTAGAAGCACTGAAATGCTTAAATTTGATAAGATAAAATAATTCATTTCAAGAATACCAACATCTGGTACATGATATAAGCTGTATTACATAGAAAATAATAATAATACGATTATGGCAATACGGAATTCTAAAGAATGAAATGAAAAATGAAATATATAAAAAAGCATTTTGTTTCAGCACCTGCTTTTTGAGAATGTTGTAGTTTTTACACTTTCTCAGAACACTCTGATTTCAATGCAACTGTTTTTTCTGATAAGAAATAATTCTGTTGAAAACGTCTTGCCCAGCTCCTGTCTGCAGTATAAAATCGCCAAGATAATCCATAGACTTGCTGGCAATTATATCTGAAGTAGGAAGAAATGACCAGGCATTGAGGCTGAAGTGCTGCTACCACCAGAAATAATTTTTCCAGGTTAAATTTGAGACACTTTGAGAGGATAGCATGGCAGAAGTTGGCACTATTTTCATCCATACTGTGCAAGTTCTGTAGTTTGATAGAAGACTTCAATTTCCAAGGCTGTCATTTCAGCACCATTCATGAGTATCAGATTCATTAAAGTATTTTAACAGGTACCACAACTGTCTCTGAACAAAATCCAATGAAGAGCGGCAAAGACATGCTTTGTTGAATTCGGCCAGGCGTCATGATATGTTGGTAGCATATTTAGTCAGAAGCAGAAAATCGACTTCCTTCCCCTTGAAGTAAACACACACCACGTACACTGGTGATTGTAGCAAATTAAAGTCCTAATAGTGCCTGCCGGGTGGGCTTGTGAACTTGTAACCTTGTTGTTTATTTATCCATCTCCTACAACTCTCAATTTCTATCTGCTCTTTTATTTTCAGGGAGCTTTACTCATCTTCCTCCTTCCTACTCCTCTTGCTGGGAGGCATCATTTTTCCCACTCTCGATGTGTTTATTCTCCTATTTGGTTAGAAATTGTTTCTCCATTTTTCTGTATGGGGTTGTGTATTTTTTTGGCATATAAAATTAATTGAATTTAGAAAGAAAACCATTTTCTTTTACCCCAACCTGAACTTTAGCCTTAAACAGACTGAAGCACAAGTTATCTCTTTATTCCCCTTTTCGTTTGCAGAACTGAAAACTTAAAATTAAAATTTTCTTCTCAAAGTTTGGCCAGGAAGGAATATTTTTGTTGGTTCTTCCAAGAGAATGAGCATTTACCACCACTCCAAACTTGAAAAAAATAAAACCAAAACAAACAAACAAGGAAATAGGATGAAATTCTGTCATATTAATAAGATCTTTTGCTTGATATTTTGCACCAAAATTATTGTATTAAGTCTGAATATCACACTAGGCATTCTTACAAGGCTCTATTTAAATCTGAACTTAACTTTTCATGAATATCAGTTGTTCAACCTCCTTGCAACATGAACAAACAGATCTCAACTAACTATATTCTCAGAAAAAATGTGCTCATGCTCTCTGAATATATATTCTATGGGTGCAAGGAGACGTTTACAGGTGGTGTATGTACACATCTAAGGTAAGATCTGGATCTAAACTAAGCTGGGAGCTCTGCTAACTTGTTTCACAATATTGAAGAGGAATGTAGTGAAAGCAAAACAATTTTCAGGCTTTTTTTTTTTTTTTTTTTTTTTCTCTCTCTCTGGTGTACATTCCTTCAGTTAAAGAAAGAGAAAAGGGGGTGTGTGGGAAGGGCATAAATCCTCCCTTAAACTGAACTGGGAACCACTGTATGAGGACAGAGGAGACCATGCCTCATCTCCTACGCTGAGGGACTGCAAGGCTTTGCCACAGAAGTACTAAATGCTCTCTGACTCTCTGAAGCACTGATTGGTATGGCGGCAGCTTTCAGGACTGATAATGAAGAATTGTTCTTTTTAATGGTATTGGCTTAAAATGAAGGCTGCAATGCCAACACTGTTGAGTTACTTGTACATTTGATTGAACTCCCCAGAAAAGGGTTAAGCTGTGAGGTAGCTGTGCACAGGAGGATCTTTTGTGCCTGATGACTGTGTTTCATCAGTGGTTAAGGGCAAAAGCAGGGAGAGAAAAATCTCAGTTCCTTTCCAATTTTATGATAAAACTAATTTTATTCTTACACCTGCTAGCTCTCCCCCCTACCAGGTCTCCACTCCCTAGGCAGAGAGCTAGCAGTGCTCATAAATGCCTCTTAAAATAAAAATTTCTGTTCCATTAAACATATGAAAAATATGTTGCATTGAATACAGTTGGTTTGGGAAATCTGTTTTTATCCATTCTAACCAATCGTCCATACGAACTGCAGCTGCCACAAGTGGCATGGAATCTATTTTCTACTGCAAGGTTTAGGAACAGTGATTTTCTTCCAGAACATGCAGGCTGGAGGTGCCCAGCATGCTACTCCTAGGTCATCACCAGTCACACGGCAAATTCAAAGCCAGTCTTATAAGGCTCCTCTTTCACTGGGAAAAGGCTTTAGGTTGCCACATTTGCAGGACCTGGCCAGCCTTAAGGGTGGTTACAAAGAATCACAGCAAATCTGGGGAGACAGCTGACAGAAGTTCCAGTACTCGAAAGATCCCGACAGTCTTGGAGATAACCGACCTGTGATGTCTGTGGCCATGTCTCTGTGCCAAAGATAGCAAACTGAATTTTGGTAGCTGAGTCTACAGTCGTTAGGCACGACTTTCTGAGTTATTCTAATCTTGCTTTAAATGTACTTTTCTTTCTGATCTTACCAAATTCTTCTGAAACTTTGCATTACTTTAAAAAAAAGGAAAAAAAAAAGTGAAAAAGGTGTAATATTAGTTTTCTTTCAGACATGGATATCATCAATGATTCTGGCCAAATACGAAACAGCCAACTATAGTCAGTGAAGTTACCCTGTGGGTCTTTTTTTCCAAATAAATATTCAATAAGATTCAAAATTTGCAAAGTGTTTTGAAGACAAAAAAGAGGTCTAGACTTCTGTAACAGATGTGTCCTCTGCAAAAATCCAATGCAAAGCTCAGGTTCCTGGTAAATTACCAACTCCAGTTCTGGGCAGCATTTTGCTAATCCTTACAAACAGAGTGCAGCAGATTTGCTGTGTTTTGTCAGAACAGCAAGGATCAACAGTGAGCTAGCTACAGTGCATGTTTCTCAAACAGTGAGGCTGAAGAGTGACATCTTAGACTCTATCATTTACTATTTTAAAATAATAATGAAATGGGTATGTCAGTGCAATCTTATCCCAGCTATGACATTGAAAATGCTTTCAGAATTGACATCCCCCTTGAGAAAACATTTCTTTTTCAGTCAAAGTATTTCCAATATAGAGGTTTTCCTAAGCTGCCAAGGACCCCTCATGTCCTGTTGACTAGAAAGGAATACAAAGGTTAAAGCAGTTCAAGTGTGGTCCAAAGTCACCAAGGTCCACCCAGATTCAAAAGAGTGAGATTTATCCTTCAGTCTTTCTTCTTCTAAAGTAAAAAATAATAAAATAAAATAAAATAAAATAAAATAAAATAAAATAATCTTCCAAATCTGTATATTTTTAAAATCCAGATGAGGATGTTTTCAATTGCATCCCTGATGGTCTTCCTAAAGAAGCCAAGGGCTAAGCTGCAAGTGCTTTCTCAGCACTTAAATATTCTCCTCTGGCATCTCAATAACTAAAATGACTTCTTCCTCAGTCACATGCTTTTGTGACAGGTACATCTGAAAATGTGGATAGAACTGGGGTTTGTTAATTTTAATTTAGTTATGGGTGCCATAAAGTACAGAATCTCCTCCCCAAAAGGACCATTTTTACAATTGCAGACTTAAGCACTTTTCTATTCATAAATAAGAAATTATGCAATTTGAGGCAGTTACAGCTGACATATTGCTGTATCCATCATCGCGTGCTTTGTCGTGCAAGAGTTGGAAGGGAAGAATCAAAGGAAGTTGGCCACTAACAGATTCAAAACAGTCCAAGAAGAGGTGGTTGTACTTATGATAAGCATCTAATCTTTGGAACTTCTTGCCCAAGGGGATTTTAGTTGTTAAATTTTTTCAAGGTTTCAGAAGTTATTGGAAAAGTTTATATTTTCCAACAAATGTTGGAAACGTCTGTCACAATTCAAGGAACATCTGTTTGACACTCTAGTCGTATGGTTTAGTTTTAGGTAGTCCTGCAGGTAGTTAGGCTTGATGATCCTTATGCGTCCTTTCTGACTTGAGATATTTCATGATTCTGTGATTCTAAGTGCAAACTGAACACTGCGGGAGGTGAGGGGGGTACTCTGAGGAAGTGTCACTGTATGCTTGATTACTTCTTTTCCCAGGCATCTTCAGTTATCCAATATGACCCTATTGTCCTCTCCCATCATCCTCTATCATCTGATACTGAACTAGATGGATCCTCAGTCTGACCAAGAATGACCACTTTAACCTTCACATCATCTAAATGTACATGTAAAGTCAATGTATGTACCAGTTTCTTATGCAGGGAAAAGCTCAAACCAGAGGCTCCAGAGAAGGTTAAAAGTAAATAAAAGGAAATGATACATTCTGCTGCAATAAATAAATTTATTTTTGTCCCAGCTTTGTGGCCCACTCCTAGCCATTTCTACTAGCAGAATACTTTTCATCTCAGCTGCCTTCTCCAGACTTGGAGAGGTGTCCTGATCTTTGTATTAAGCTTTCCACTGTGGGACCCAGAGCGGCAGCAACAGCGGAAGGAATTTATGGAAAACACCTGCATTTTCCTGAATGCCTCTGCAACTCTAACACAGGGCCAGGAAGGTGTTTCTTCAGCTCCCTGAATAGTTACACAGAAGTCTGACCTCCTCTGAAATATTTCCCAGAGTTTCCCTCCCTGCAAAGCCACCCACTTTCTCCTCCATCTGGGAGATGCAGTGAAAATGTGGTTTTAGCAGCAGCGGATTACACCATCACCTGCACCTGCTCTGTGCCCTTGGCTGGTGTCTTGCAAGGCAGACGCCAAGGCCGTTGCTTCCCCACCTGCTCGAGGGAGCAGGGGAATAGAGGAGCATAATGTCTCCTAGCTCCTAATACCTCCTAACGTTGATTCAAGGCCTGGGTCATGCAGGGCTGGTAGTTCCTTCTCGATGCAAGTCTGGGCAGGGATATAGCGTAATCAAAGCCCAGCCTGCAGAGAGTAACCAGTCAATTCTGTTTTAAAAAGACAGTAATTCAGTTATCAGAGATTTAGTTGCATTCATTTTGGGAGGAAAAATAAAAAGAAAACAAACCTGTAACACTGAGTGGTATCTAAACCACTGGGGCTTTCAGGGAAATTAAAACCCAAAACATTGACTTGTACTGAAAATGGCAGCCATCCAGTAGGCAGTCTTGGACCATTCTTGACAGTTCTTCACCCTAGATAAAGAAAAGCTGATAACTTGTTATGGAAAATGAAGCTTTTTCTGTTCTTTGCTAGAGGATTTTCCTCTCACAATATCTTGTCAGACATACTTTCTGTTTCTGAAAAAGGGGTTAAAGTTTTCTGCTCTCCGTTCAATCACAGAGGTTTATGAAATAGAAGAATCACAGAAAGGAAAGATGGGAGAGATCTATTAGGTTATTTTGTGCATCCCTTTGCCAAGGGAGGATTGCTCCCTGGAGTACATTCCAGAGTGCTTTGTCTAGTCCAGTTTTAAATGACTCAAGAAACTAGGCTTTCACCACTTCCCTTGGGAGACTGTTCTGCAGTCTAATAGTCCTCACTGCTAGGAAAGGCTTTTTTTCCTAACCGTCAGCCTTTTCTTTCCCTAAATTCATCCCATTTGTCCTAGTTATAGTCTCTTTGAGTAGCTTAAAATTCCTTTTTGTGCTTAAAGTTTAAATTTTTCCGATGTTAGACAGTAGTATGCATACTCCTTACCTGTTTAGCTAAGTTAAAAGTCTCTTAAAGATAGAAAAGCAGTTGTGGAGATGGCAGAGAGTTAGCTTCTAATCTTCACACAGTGAACTGTGCCTGGTGTGACTTTCAGGAATCTACTTAGACCTTAATTTTATTTCCAATGAAATTAATCGATTTTTCTCACTGATTTTAACAGACGCAAGATGGGTGATGTGGGTTCTAATTTTGACATGAAGATGACAAGGTGCTCTGTGGTCACAATATATTCTTAGCAGAGATACAATTGTACCCTCAGTTTCTTTATTTCCTTGTCTGGAAAAAAAATTAAAAGGCAAAACAAAGCCAGACCACAGAATAAAATCCAAGAAATAATTCTTTTATCTATTCTTTTTCCATTTCCTCATCAGCCTTCAAAGAGAAATGAATGCAATGTCTCTTAAAAGTCTATAAATGCTTTTTTAAGAACTTCTGAGTTCACTGAGATCCTGGAATAGGTGCTCATGTGAAAGGAGAAAGTATTATCCTTATTAACCTTTCCTCCAAAGGAAAGCTAGTAAAGAAAGAAGCCATGCAGGGAAAACTATTTTAAATATGCTTTAGGGTGGAATTCACGCACCATGTAATTCCCTTTTAAGCTCAGTATTGCAGTCCTCTGCACAGGGGTGAATATTGCCCCAAGGCCTTTTCTATCAGAGGATGTCACACTGGTTTAACCAAAGTCAGTTCTAAACCAGATACATTTAAACCTACACAAAGTCTTATGTTGATATACGTTGACATACCAGTCTCAGGTTACCTTAAGCTGACTTTAAACACTCCTTTAAACTGAAAATAAGAATGTCATACAGCATTTTGCACCACTTTTAATCTAAGCCTGAAGTTACATGTGTATGACTTGCCCCTATAGATATTGCTTTAGTTGGCAATTCTGAAAATAGGGAAGATTTCTTATCTCACCTCACCTGAAAGCAAATGTCATATGTGGTTTTAATAAAAAGAAGCTTTATGAAAGATTTTATGACCAGAAATTTCACTCTCATCAGTTTGAGCCTTCTTTTACAGCATTTGTTTTTGCCCTTTCTAAAAAATGAGAAATGCATCCCATTTCAGGTTTACAGGAAACTTTTGATTCTCATTTTGGTTACCCTGTGTATATCTGAAGTCATTTCACAGGCTTCAATCACAGATAGAGAGACCTAAAAGCATCCTTAGGTCATTTACTCCGTAAATGAAACTCCAGTTTTTCCTAGTTTTCTTTTGGTTCCATTTTCTATGGAGTAGTCCAGGATTTATTCAAAATCATGTGATCCCTAAAATAATCATTATTCCCTATATTATGGCTAGTATTATATCCCATGCACTTTCACTTACAGGCATGTCTGTCAAAGGGACCATTTTTCAGTCTCACAGTTCCCATGGCTCTGTCACTTTCTTACTTACAGAGGCCCAAAATGGAAACTATTTTTCTTTTCATTATGAGCTGTCACTTTTTCATCTTGGCACTGCGATGATAGACTTCCATTCATCTTCTATATTACCTTTCCTGAAGCCTCTGACACAGACCGACACAATGCAAAATGCAAGAGATCTCGGAGCATACGCTGGTAATTTCTGGGAAAGGCACTTGCTTGTCTTCGATTGTTGTTTTAAATATATATTGAGAATGCCAAGCTGTATGGTCCTTTGGAAACGTTAGTGGGGGATTCTCTGTTTATTATGATCATTACAAAGCAACACTCTCACATTCCTGAATAAGACTAGCTGGATTCAGTGTGGGATGCTGTTGCCATCACCTTTTCTAAGGGCAATGGGGAAAAAGTTTACCTCAAATCAATGTTAATGTAAGGGGATAAAAGGGATATGGTCAGCAAATCTTGATGCAGTGCTGCACGTTGTAACAGCCAAACCACATGGTGAGTCCAGTGGAAACATCAGGATGCACCTCCTTAAACTGCAGTGAACTGACTGAGTTATTCTGAGAAAAGGGAATGATTTCAATCAACCTTAGAGAAGAAAAATCAGACCCATTCACATGCAGTGAGACTATGTGGAACCTGGGGACAATCTTTCTCAGCATTCGTGCTGCATTCGTCACCTTGATTTCTGAGCAGCCAGCGTAAAAGACAACATGGGGACCCATAGTAAAGATGCTGTAAGGTACACATTCCCTCTGCATTGTTTATGCATGGCAGCCTTGAAATCCATCCAAATGCTGGAACGGCTTCTCTTCTCACATCCTTCAGGAAAGCCAGTGTACAAGCCACAGCAAGGGAGGAAGGCATGGATGCAACTTTCTGCATCTCAAAGATCCTAGACTCTCACGGATTGAAAAATTATTCTGCTAAGAATCAGGCTAAGATTTCTATCATTTCTAGGGATACATTAACCAGACACAAAAGCCATCCAAGGCAGAGTTTAAGGCCAACTCCATCACCTACCTATCATTGTGAAGTGGGATCATAGTATTAAATTTGGTTCATAATAAACATCTACCACATTAATCAAAGAATCATTAAGAATGAATTTGGTGGGGATCTTGTGGAACTTGTCTGATCTGTAGATCTCTGGATATCTTTGGGTGATTTTCAGTCCACAGAATCAGCGAAGGCTACTTCTTTCGTAAACAAAACAGTTCCCAGTAGAGCACTTGGGAGCAGATCCTCGTATCATCTACACAGCATCGTCTACATCATCAGCACAATTGTTGTCTGGGTATGTGTCGGAATACTCCAGTTCACTCCCTCAGAAACCAAGTGGTGACCGGGGAGAAAGAATATTCTGAGGCCAGAACTCTAGGCAATGCAATTCAGGCTGTACTAGTTTGATCTTTCTGCCTTACACTGCTCTCCTTTGTATCCTCAGACAGTGCCATGTGTTTTCTTGCTATTCTCTGGGGGACCTAACAAATCATCTCAGCTTCATGTTGTAAAAACATGACTCTAAGGGGCTGCAACAGTATTTTAGATGCTTTGAATGTGAAATAAAACAGAAAAATACAAACACATGTTATACTTCAGTGCAGATAGGGCCCAGAGAAGACCTACATATAGTGTGGACATGGCCCTTAGCTGTAGAAGGGGGGATGCCTGTGCTTAATGTAGATGTATATGACTCTGAACCACTTGTGCTGGAAGCCAGGAAGCACACTCTGAGGTGTGAACCTATTGCAGAGTAGATGTAATCCATGAAAAACTACATTGTTGTCTGGTTTGAACTAGCTACTCAGATATTTATACTTCCTCTGAAACATTAAAAAAGTCTGAGAACATTTCAAAGTAATAATATATGCTCATAATTTTCTTAACAGATACTTATCTAACTTTTCTGAAAAATCTCTGGTGATGTAGGTTCCACAACTTTACTAAGCAATCAACAATAGTGCTTTACTGTCTTTTCTGTTCAGGCATTTAATCTTACTGAAACTGAAGCCCATTTTTTCTAGTCCATGAATATGGAGAACAAAAATTCCCTTTCCTCTTTGCAACAGCTTTCCATGTACTTGGAGACTGTTACTGTGTTCCTCTCAGTCATCACATTTTCTAAAGTCAAACAACTCTATATATTCTGATTTTGATTTACAGGTCATGTTTTCTAGACCTCTGATCATGTTTATTGCTATCCCTTGGACTCTAATTGTCTTACATTTTTCTTGAAATAATATTTTAGCACAGGGCATAACAATACAAATTACAGTAGGACAGTAATTTTGTGTGTCTTTCAAACTAGATAGATGTCTTGTGGTCTTGTTTTTGCATAAATGCATAAGTGCATGATTCTGTTCATACTTTTTTGCTTTAAGTTTTCATAAGAATAAGAATGCTTACATGTGAAAGGGTATTTTCATGAAATCATACAATCATAGAATGGTTTGTGTTGGAAGGGACCTTAAAGATCATCTAGTTCCAAGTCCATGGGCAGGGACACCTTCCACCAGCCCAGGTTGCTCACAGCCCCGTCCAGCCTGGCCTTGAACACTGCCAGGGAGGGGGCAGACACAGCTTCTCTGGGCGACCTGTGCCAGTGCCTCATCATTCTCACAATGAAGAAATTCTTCCTTACATCTAATCTAAATCTACCCTCTTGCAGTTTAAAACCGTTCCCCATCATCCTATCCCTGCACCCCCTGATAAAGAGTCCCTCCCTAGCTTTCCTGTAGCCCCCTTTAAGCACTGGAAGGCCCCTATAAGGTCTCCCCAGAGCCTTCTCTTCCCCAGGCTGAACAATTCCAACTGACTTGGTCTGCCCTCAAAGGGGAGGTTCTCCAACCCCCTGATCATCTTCATGACCCTCCTCTGGACCTGCTCCAACAGGTCTATGTCCTTCTGATGTTGGGGGCCCCAGAGGGACCCTTCAAGAATTGAAATGAGAACTTCACATATTTAAAATATTCTGATGAATTATGAGGATTTGCTGGGCTGGCAAACTAAGTAATATATACAATTTCCTGCCTCTCACAAGACCTTCCCAAGACTAACAGACTGATACATTAGCTCACCCGTTGTACTGCATAAATTACATGGTTTTGTTCAGAGTTGCTAGTGATGATTAGTCTGTACTAATTAACACTTAAGAAACCTACATTTTACACAAAGTAGGGTTACAAATAGATAACTGCACCTGGAAACTGAAAAGTAGAACAAACGAAGGTGAATAAAGGACAAAGAATAGCAGCTAAAAATTCCAGCAATACTGGAAATTTCATTGAGTATTCTACACATGAATGAAGAAGTGTAAGGTACCTCTCAGAAAGAACTAAAGAAATTTGAAGACTTTTTTGATCTTGGAAAGAATTTAACTTTTGAAAGAGATTGGTTTCACAGAAGAATTTTAAGACTTTGGAGAGAAACTTCGGATCCCTTGTAAGAGAGTTGAGACAAAAATGCATGAATGGTTGGAATCATTTCAGGGAGTTCAATGAATCTCTGGTGGGAGGTCAGATTACAATAGAAATCAAAGGCTGAAAAGTGAGACAAGAATCATAGAGCACTCTGACCTGAACTTAGTAAAAGCCATTAAAAATTATCAAGTTAAAGAGAATAGCAACAAAAATTTCAAGTTTTAGCAACAAGAAAATAATGTAAACTGATACCAACATATGAAATATATGAGCAGAAAAGAGTGAAAAATCTGCATAAGAGTCTTAAAAATGTGATGTGACTTTGTAAGAAGGATCATGAAGGACTGCAGAGACCATGGATGAGTACAGACGTTTGGAAGTAGTTGTTTTATTTATAACAGTCAAAAGTGTTTTGCCTAAGTTGTCAGACAAAAACTGAAAATAGCGGAAAGAAAGGCAGTGTGCCTGTTGTGCAAAGAGCTCTTGGGAATGTAGGGCTTTGAACAGAAAATGAACTCGTCTTGTTTATAAGATTTGCAGGTTAATAGAACTACTGAGGTTGTGGCAAAGGATTTTGTAAGAAAACTTGTCACACTGGGTATGGCTACGTAGAATTTACATTTACTCTGGAGAATCGTGTCTTCTGGGGTGATGGTAAGTGAACTAGATGTGAAAGTTTAGCAATATTTCAGAAAGAAATACCTTTGGAAGTAAAATATTCTGAGTGGGAAGCACTTGCATAGACATGAATGAAGGATGTATCTAGGTGATGGAAAAGTAGCAAAGTAGGCTTTTGACCTGAGAGTATAGACAAGGCAAAAGCAGTCACACATACTTCAGTATGTGTAGAATCTCTACAATGCAGTTCAAAATGTGACTGTGGTTTGAATAGGTAACCTGTAGCATACTTGAGCAGGTACCAGATCACAGCCAGAAGAGTCTAATGGTCCAAGGACTTACTCAAATTCCCAGGCATGTTTTGCAGCCTGAATCAAAAACTCTGACAGGGAGACAACCTACTGACTATAACCGATCAAGCCACTAAGGGGTTTGCACCACAGCTGCACACTGTCAACCATTATGGACAGATAACTCACACTATCCTATAAGAGTGTTAGCTTATACTATTCAAACTCATGTTTTGAGCTTTGGAAGAGGTTACTGTAAGAAAGAGTTTCCTAGATTTGCCCTTCCAAAAAGAGACTTGCAATTAAATAATTATGTACAGAAAATCAGGTAGATCGAACACTGACTTCCTGGAGACAGAGAACATGTTTGGAATACAGATATGAAATCCTACTTTATCTTTAGTTATCCAGTTCACTTTTATTAAAGTTGATTAAATTTTGATTAAATGTGAGTGCTGTACAGCTTCCCTGTAGTGTTGCATTAACACATAAACTGGCAATTGTATCCTACTTTGACATGTACCTTAAAAATCGATTAAAGCATGAAAAAGAAAAGGCATTGTATGCTATTACAAGGACTTAATTTCTTCATTGACTGAAAAGTTGCCAAGTTTAAGGAATGATGAATCTTAAATTCAGCTGGAGTTTTGTCATTGGCTTCAAACAGAAAAAGAATATGGCTTTTGTGTTTTCATACCACACCTCCTCAGGACTGCTTTTCTTAATTCTTGTGGTACACGGATGCAACTTCTGTTACCTGTCTCATTACCTGACTGTCTTCTCCAGATACGATTTTTCCAAGTTGATGAGACATCACTCAGTGATTGCTTACATCACAGTTATTTAATTTGTGGAGGTTCTGAGAACTCCCACATTTCCATAATCCAGCTTTTTCCCAGCACCTGCTGAGCTCAGTGGTATTCCCAGCAGACCTGGTACTCTGATTATGCAGGTCAAGCACCTGCATGAATCATTCTGCAGCTTATTTCCATCTCTCTATGGGACCCCATCTATCTCAGGGTTTTCTTTTATGGGGGATTGAAAGAGAAGAGAAGGGTGTCAGGGTATGGCTGGGATATACGCAAACCTGCAAATGGAAACATTTAAGTAACTCAGTCTGTCTTGTCCTCTATAGGCAACTTATCTTGTAATATACTTAACAAAACCCCCGTACAATGTCAATAACTGATGAAAAAATGAGAGGCAGTTTTTAACATGTCTATTGAGGTTGACATAGTGTTTTATGATACACATATACAGTCCCTGCAGACTAGACCCAAAACATTTATTTATTTAATGTAGGCCACTGATCTAACACTGCAAAACAAAATAAAACAATTTCTTCCCTACTTTTAGTTTTAACAAATGGATACTGGCTTGGGTTTTATATTCAGTCATCTGTTCCAGCAGCCATAATCCTTTCAATTTGTTTATGCATAGTTCAGACAAACATTGGCTTGACATAGCACTGAAAGGATGATGCAGGCTCTGCACACAGCTGTAAGGTCACAGACAGCTCTGCTGTGTATGGAAAGAGTCAAGGTGCCAAAGCCATTGCTGGAAAGCAGAGGATTTGGTTTATTATGGGTGATACATCTATGTTGTTAAATAAGTCCCTGCTTAAAGAATTAAAAGTGAAGTTCTCCCATCTGTTTGTTTTAAAATGAATATGTAGTTTTTCTTACTTAGATTCCATGATTAAATATGCCATTTAACACACAAAGGTCCAAAAAGACTGACACATTGTCGTGGTTTGAGCCCAGAGGGCAGCTGAACACCATGCAGTCCTTCATTCACTCCTTCCCCCCCAGCAAGGAGAAAAATGAAAGGAAAAGGCTCAGGGATGGATATAAGGAGAGGGAGGATGGATATAAGGACAGGAGTCACTCACCCACTTAAAGAGTCGCAGGCAAAAGACAGAATTGTTAGGGGAAGAAAAGGGGAATCACTCATCTGCATTCCTCTCCTGCTCCACGTGGTTCCCCTCTCATGGGGTAGAGTCCGCCAGGAGCTTTGTCATGAGTTCTTCCCATGGAACGCAGCTGTTCCCAGGATGCTCTGGCCTGGGTCACCCCCAGCACGTTGCAGTCCTCCCAACACTGAACTATAACAAAGGAGGCTGCTCCTCCCCTCAGAGTCCCAGGGGCCCCCCACAGGCCACAGGTCAATCTCTGCTGCTCCAGTGGCCTCCATGGGTGGCAGGGGGGTGACTCTGCCATCTCACCATGGGATACAGAGGAGGTCTCCGCTCTGGCTCACCTCCCCCCTTTCCTCTTCCTTTTTTTTCCATTGACCTCGGTGTTCCCACAGATGTTCTCCTCGCAACACCTCCTCCCAAACCCCAAATCCTCCCAACTCCCAAATCCTCCTTCCAGGTTCCCCTTCTTAAATACCTTATCACAGAGGTGCAGCCACCCTTGCTGATTGGCTCAGCCTTGACTAGAGGTGGGTCCAACTTGGAGCCGGGGGAGCTTTGAGGACCTTTGAGAATCTTCTCACAGGGGCCACCACTGTTGTCCCCTCTCTGGCTATCAAACACTTCACCACACAAATCCAGCACACACACGCACATTGATGCATATATAAGATATGTAAATGCATACTTAATAGTATGTGTTATTTTCCTGTTAATCAACTCTGGAGAAACTCACATTATTATTAGAGTCATTTAGAGTTAGATATTAAACATTAACTTACTGGAGATTATCCCCAAAGTATGTCTAAACGTCTTGTGATATTAGTTATTTGTGATTTTTGTTCCTGGGTTCTTCTTTCTGGAAGATGAGGAAATGGTTTTGGTTATTTTTGGGGTGCACGGAGATGTCCAGACCTGTTTGTTCCGGGTTAGTGAAGATCCAAACCCTAAAAGAATCCTTTTCTGATGGATTTTTGAGACTTCTATTAGCAGAGCCTGCATTAGAATTCTACTTAAATAATTTTACATCACCTTGGTACCACAGATTATGCACTAAAGTATGTGGAAGAAGCAACCAGAGAACATTTATTGATAAGGAGGTTCCATAATCATTGCAAACTGCAGAACATTTACAGGCTGCCCTTGGTTAACCTGCATCAGGACAAAGGAACATGCCAGAAGCTGACCAGACAGCACAGCACTAGGTCAATTCTCATTTCTCAGGACTCATGGGGCATGAAGGAGAATAGGTCTAAGATCTACTGTTTGCCTGCAACTGGGAAATCCATATATTATTCCGTAATACAGGTAAAACAATGTGAATTCAGACCCCATAGCCCTCATTTGGTTTTGCCCGGTGTTCAGGAATTAGAGTGTACAACATAAAATTAAATCTCTCCTCTTTTTGTAAAGAAAAGTGAAATCTTGGTCTGTGGTCTCTTAAAAACTATAAAAATTGAAATGTTATTTACTATTGGTGTGGCTGCATAGGCAGAGCTACAGTGATGTGCATTGTAATGGAAGAGCTTATTTCCCCTTCCTCTGTGATCACAGGAGTCTGTAAAATAATACATGTGAAAGTGTACTTGTTTTCTTTCAAGACATAAAGGAAGGAGGTGGGGGAAGGAGTCCTGCAGCAAACCATAGGCCCAAGGGGTAAAGCAGGAAACCAAACACAGAGCAAGATCAAAGAGATACCTTGGAAGGGCCAACAGAACCTGCACTCCAAGCAGTCAAGAAATTGAAGCCGACACAAAGTCAGTTAAATAAAGTGCAGAGCTCATCTGCTGTCAACAGCGAAGGGTAGTCACTGCTGTATTTCCACTTGTAAATAAATCTGTGTGTGTAACACAGAAATAGAGAAAAGCACAAAGAGTATCCTGTCACTATAAATAAAACTCACTGCTTCACACAAGGGGCTGTGTTTGTATCATGAAAACTCCTAGGTCAGCTTCAGCCGATACACCAGTATAGCATTATAAAAATAGCAGAAACAGGAGCATATTAACATGGGAGGGCAGGCACATCTTCTAATGCCAGCAAAAATACCTCCAACAAATTTAAATAAAACTGTTCTTTATTTTTCAAATTTGTCAAATTTCCCTAGGGAGACCACTCTAGTGGGTGTTAATCAGGAGCAGTGGAAAAGGGGATGGTAATCAATGCTTTTATATTTTAAAGTTCTGACTTGTCTTGGTAATTACATTAAAGCTCACATCTGTACTTCACCCTGTGTATGTGCAAGGTGTGAGGAAGGGAGAAATCTCTATCCTACTGAAATCATGCCTGTTTTGGGGAAAGAATCAAAGTTTGACTGGACGGGAAAGTGAACAACGAAGTGTGAGGTGACTTGGGCACTCCTGAAAAAGTGGAAGTGCATATACTTGATATAGGCACATATACTTGAGAAACTAACATTTAATGAGATTGATTCTATCCTGCTTAATCAGAGCTGACTGCTGAGACTCCTTCTGTATAGAGGTAGGCAGAGTGACCCTCTGGAGTTGGCTGGGTTAATTTCTGCTGACTACAAAAACGTCTTCAGTGGTGGTTAAGGCTTAGCACCTATGTCTCCATATCCTAAGCTTAGATGAGGTGAAATATCCTCTTGTTAAACCAGGTTCTTTGACCCAAGCCAGAGTGGCAAAGAGTAGAAGAAAGTTTTTCTTTAGCTTCATGCAAGGTCGAGCTCAGCTTGGACTAGACTTTGAGAGAAAGACTTGGGCCATTTACTTCCCATATTAACCAGACATACTACTCAGGCTATCTGGAATGAAATAGATCAGTTACCACTGATCACAGTCGAAGATACAGGTGTGGTGTGTCCAAATTAATGTAGATCTAACATGGTGGCTGTGCCAAGCTACCTGGTGAAGACAGGTTTCTTTTGCCAGCTTTTTTTATTTGCTTCTTTTCCTGCTTCCATAAAGAAAGCAAAGAGTTTTTGGGGTAAGTGGACTCCTTTGCCTGACTGCAGACCAAAAGAGAGTATACAAAACAGGGCTTACAGGCTATTAAGATGATAATTGCTTATAGAACTGCTAGAGCATGACATCATTTCAGACTAGTCCACCTGAGAAATTCAACTTCAGTAAGCCCGAAGAGTGACTGAAATAAATTAGGAGATCTGAAAGATTCAGAATTGCATCAAGCCTAGATGAGCAAGAGGAAGTGAATCAGATAAATACATTAATACACACATGGTGACGGATGAGGCAGATGACATTTTATGCTCCTTTAAACTGACTGATGAAGATCAGACAAATTAGAAATAGCTGTGGACAAGTTCAAGAACGTCTTCTAGCTCGCACTGAAAGGGAATCTTAAGGAGAGGATATCAAGCATATGCATAGAAAGGAGAAAAGGGTCCCTGCAAGAAAATACTGTGGTGCCTTTGAAAGGTTTAGAGGGACATGTGAGGCTCTGCAAGGTGAAGTGAGACACAGTAATAACATGGAAGGTCTAACAACAAGAACAAAGATAAGGACTTTTCAGCAAAGGGAATTAAATTTACACTTTAACATAAAAATGCTTTGTAACGAATAGTTTGTGAGAAGTTGTCAGAGAATAGCAAGCTGTGTTAGAAAATGGCAAGAGAGCTCAACTAAAGCATCTAGTCCAATCTGTACTCTCTACAAAAGAAAGCCATGTTATGAGAGGAAGTATGACATTATCTGTCCTAGGGTAAACAGAGGTTTAGAAATATGACATAGGGAAAAAAAAAAAAAAAAAAAAAAAAAAAAAAAAAAAGACCTTATTGGAAGGACATTTTTATTACCATTGGCTAGCTTTATAGATGGATACGGAAGGCACGGAGTGTTCTAGTGACTTTTGTTGATCAGCCTGAACGTGGAATCCAGATGGCATTTCATTCATAATCAAGTTGTGGAATTTTGGCTCTATTCCTGGATTATCTGAAGTTATGACTTTCTGTCACACATCAGCTGGAACAAAAATATCCCCCCAAAAAGGAGAGCAAATATTTAAGGAAGATAAAATATACTTACTTTGAAATGTTTCCGGCACTGGAATTCCTTTTTAAGGAATGTATACAAACTGTGCTTACATCTACCACTGTATTAAATTAAGTTTAGTGCAGTCGGTCCAATAGGTTTTTCAATAGTTCCTCTAATATTTTCCACTTGAAACCTTTGGAGTCTTTCTAAGAAAATTCTGATCCTATTTTTCTTCAGCTTTTCTGTGAACAGTTTAATGGGTCAGTTGCTGTACATTTGGAATATAGGCATTCAGGTGAATCAGTAACTTTCTGTGTCTGGAGAGGTGGATTAATAGAATTCAGTGCTGCCCACAGAGATTAAACCAGATCATGTGTAGTGGCGGCAAAATAAATACCGTATAGCAGCATTTGCAGTAGATGAGACATGGCCTATCTGTCTAGTCAAGCAGGAGAAAAGACACTGCAGCATCACGTCAAGGAAGGAAACTCAAGGCATCAATTTAGGAAAAAAAAATCAACAACTGGTGGCTATGTTTTGAAATATTGTGTCATTTTGTCTTTCTTTTGTTTCTTGAATTAAGATGCTTTCCTTATTCTAAAGGCTCACCTACTCTGAGTTTTTAAAACAGCCTGCCCCACAGACTGAGTCTGTGTTTTCTCTGTTCTGCAGAGCGTGATTTTTTTTTTTTTTTCATAGTAGTTTTATAGGTTTCCCTGATTAGTATCCAAAGAATGACAGGGAAACAAACCTTCATCTGCATTTTATGAAATCATGGCAACTTGATGTTACTGCAATGGGACATTTCACAAGGTACTGTGAGGACACCTTTCCTACACTGTCACAGAGTAATGCAGTGGTGTTAGCTATGCAGATCATCAAATTCAGGTAATTATCACTGGCACATGCTTTCCTGAAGATAAAAATATTAAACAGCACCATTAAAAATGCTGGCATGGTTCTGAATATGTCTTTTTAAAACAGCATCTGATTTTTGGATGAATTACATGAGAATTATGAGAGTAGGGAAAATTTCAGTTGCTGGGTAAGCTAAAAAAGTTAGAAGGAAAATATATTATGAATAGAGAAATACATTTTAATTTATTGGGGGGGGGGGGGGGGAAGAAAGAAAGATCACCCATTCTTCCCAACAGCATGGTCTATAAAATCATTTGTTATAGTAAAACATAACTTCTATTTAACGTCTTTTTACTTCAACTTGAGAGTGGGTCAGTAGTGAATGTCAAAAGCCATTTAAAAAGAAAAAAGTGAACTTTGTAAAAAATGGTTTAACATCCGTAGTACTTTATTTTCTGCTCCCCTTTTTGGGCTGAAGCTCTTCCCCCAATTTGTTTTGACTTTATAAATAGCTTCAGACTTCATAAAATGTTATTTTTTAAAGAATTTGTTATTAACCAGAAATAAAAAAAACCCACTACCTTATGCATAAATTCTGCAGAGAAGACTGGGGAAATACTCAGAACTCTTAAGAAGCAGATGTATTTTAGCTATTTGAATATTAATTTAGATGTCCAAATTTATGCATGAATACATGAAAATCCTGAACATAATCTTCTGAAGTTTTAGTCTGATAATATTTAAATCTAGATTAAGGAAATTCTCTGGTCTAAATATAACTGGGGTTGCCATATTTCATGTAATGTATGCATATTTCATACTTTGTTTATCTTAGATATTAAATTTAGAATTTATTCTAGATACAGTGGGGATCTTTGGTTAAAGTATTTTAGGTGAGGTTGACAGCAACACTTACCGTAAAGTTCCCACATGGTTTTAATAATAATTTTGACAACTTGTATGATCAGGTTGAAACTTTCCATGCTGTGTGTCTGTTCTTAGATGGTTTTGCATGTCTATTTATGTGCATATGTATGCATGTTGTTATTATGAAATCTCTCTGTGACTGATTATAGGTCTTTCCAAAATGAAATTATTTGTTTAGCAAAGAAGAAATCTTAGAACTGATCAGTTGACCCAAAGTCCTTAAGTGTGCAGAGAAAAAAGCTGACCAAAAGCAGAAAAATGATTTTGTTAACATGAAGAGTCAGGTGATCTGGAGCTGGAGGGGTAGGAAGAAAGCAGTTTATCCAGGTTTTGGTGTGAGAATAGAGAATTGCAGTGTATTGGAACACAAAGCCAGCCATGAGGATATCATGAGTATGAAGAAGATACCGCGACTGGGTGTGGTCTGGGTTTGAATGTAGAAGACTGAGGCAGGTGTCTGGGACAGACATGGAGAATGATAGGGAAGGGGGACAAAAGGAGTAAGCTGAAATTCAGTGCATAAAGGGTGTTTGAAAAGCAGAAGGAGATGGGAAGAATGGTTCACAACTTGGTGTTGGGGCTCTGTGGATGCGCGTAGGCTTTCATGGCCCTGAGCAGCCTCGGTCAGGATCCCCACCCAAGCCCTGCCCATGACCAGCAGTCCCATTGCAGCTCAGTCCTGACCCCCAGTGCCTGTGCTGGTTTACCCTCAGCTCCTGTCTCATGCCCCTTCTTGGGGCAGCCGAGGTGGAGGCTGTATAAGAAAGTCTCAGAAATGGTTGTGACCATGTCAAAAGGACTAAGAGGAAAGATTGGGTCATATTACTCTCACAGAAAAACCGCACCCCCAAAATGAGATAGCTTTTTTCAGCTTATCACTTTGTGCCTCAATATCCCCACCTATAGAGCACACTGCTAGTCTCGTGAAGATAAATATATTTGTGCCTACAAAGCAGACAGATGGTGTGTTGATGAGAACTGCTGAAAAGCCTGGGAAGAAATAAATGATTCTGTCTTCAAAATAAAAGTTGAATAATATGTAGTAAACATATAATGAAACTGTACTTTGCTTTATGAAGAAAAAAGAGAGCATTTTATAAGTGCTCACTAAGCAGGTACTCTCCTTTTGGCAACAAGAAATGCAGTGGGGAATAATTAATAACATACTTAAATAGACATAATTAAAGAAATGTCCTGCCTTAATTCCTTTGTTTGTGTGCCTGCTACCTATTTACAAGGAGGCTGACATAACAACTTCTGTTTTTTATTCATACCTGCATCCTTAAAATATGAATAAGTAGATGTTTGCATATTGTCCCCTATTTATAGGAGTAAAGTATGACGTTATAATTTGGCAGGTGTGAAAACTTCTGTGATGTACTGAATGCAGTGGGAACTGTGCCTGTCCCACAGTAAGAACATTATTACTTAGAGAAACCCCAACCCTGTGCTGTTATACAAAAGCTTTATTTCCTGTATGAGAAAATTGTTTGGACGACTGGCAAAGTATTCTGTTAAGTTGATTAAAAAACCAAAGCGCCTTCTCCTTGATCACAGTTTCATGTTCTCATTAGACCTGTTTGAGCAACCCAGTATCTGTGGAGAAACTTGCTCCTCAGCTTTATGAATTACCTGTTAGGGTCACAGAACCAGATAATTCTTTAGCTTGGAAAAGATCTTTAAGATGTTCGAGTCCAACAATTAACCTCACACTGTCAAGTCCACCCCTAAACCATGTCCCCAAGTGCCACATCTACACGTCTTTTAAATACATCCAGGGATGGTGACTCAATCGCTTTCCTGGGCAGTCTGTTCCGATGCTTGACAACCCTTGAGGTGAAGACATTTTTCCTAATATCCAACCTAAACCTCCCTTAGTACAACTTGAGGCTGTTTTCTTCCATGACAGACTTGAATCAGTATTTTGGCTGCCCAGCTGATCATTTGGGCAGCTCTAACAATTACTTAGGTATAAAATTATTCTCACCTTAGTCTGGTACAGAAAAGAACACAATGAATTGCCTTAACTCGCTACAGCTTATGTTTAAGGCATCTGGTTTTTCCTCAGGAGTCTTGTGACCTTAACTGAAATGGCTGAAATTACTCAGGCAATTTGTGTTTCATACATTAGATCTTGTCAGTTGTTCAGTACATGGTCCTGAGTCTGTTTAAATAGTCAGAAAAATCATATCAGCTTTCTATAGTCTCAGCCTTTTCTAACAATTGCTGCATTATGAACCTCATCTGGTCTAAGAAAGTATCAACCAAGTCACACAAAGACCAAATTTTCCCTTGGGCTAATTTTACATACTAGAAACACTCAGTCTAATAATTACTTGAATATTTTGGATATGATATATACCTGCTCATATATGGGTAAAATTGGCCATTGTCATTGCTGTAAGTGACTGTTCATTTCACTGTGAAGAATGGGGCTGAGCGTAAAGGCTCTTTGTTTCTCTATGCATGGCTTCAAATTATTGCCTTGTTGTATTAAATCCTAAATTTGATAAACAACTGTGATTTATTTCAAATGAAAGTAAGTGAACAGGGAAATCAGCTGAACCTTTTATTTCCAATCCCTCTCCTTTGAGGTGCTTGACATCTTGCCCGCTTTTCATTTCTGAACTGCTTTTGTTGACACGCAGGCTTCTTCTTTTCCTGTTTGTGTCTTTGGGTGTTTGTTTTATTTTTTATTTTTGTTTTTCCTTCTTGAAATTAAACTGTTTGTCAAATGTGATAATGGGTAGAACCACGATGTAAATAGTTAATGATGCTGTCATCTTCAGAGGATTTCTCTGGGTGTAATATCCCAAATCTTTATGCGACCATACACTTGACTTGCACATTCCAAAGCCCTTCACAAAGGGCAATGCTGCTGCTTGTCTAAATAGTACATGATTACCTCGGTTAGTTTTGTGGCTGTGGTAATGTTCATTTTATGAGCTCAATCTGGTTCTGAGCCATCTGAACTTGAAATTCCAGATGCCTTATCCCTGGTAGTACCAGCTCATATACTGTGTACACATGTGTACAATGCAGGCTGCGTTGGAAAGGCTCAGGTTTGTTCTCAAAGTCACACCGTGCTTTCCTTCACATTTGCAAAGCTTACAGGAAAAGGTGTATGAACATGGGGAATAGAAGGGTCTGTTAATAGGAGCTGTACATATTCAACAATACTTCCTTTGTTATAACAGGAAACTACCTTGTTTTAACGATTCCTTTGTTCAACACTGAAAAAGTGACTTCTTACGTTATTGTCACATTGCCACGTGACACACAGAAAACAACAAAGATAATGGGATGTGGAACTAAATCTGCCTTGAACTATTGACTGTTTACCCAGTAGAACAAAGGAGTAGGCGTTAGAGTTCCTTCATTTACCATAAGTGTGTCTTTGAGCTAGTCAACTCTACCTGCCTGCTAACTTGGGGATAATAAAATACATACCTACCCCACAGGGATGCTGGGATGCTTAATGAACTAATTAGTACTGTTCAGTGCTCTGATGGGAGGTGTTACCTGTACTTTTGTTTAGAGCAGGTGTAGCTAGCACTTTATCTATTGCCTGAGAAAAAAAAAAAAAAAAGAAGAGAATTTGCTCCTCATTCAGGAGTTTTTCCATTACTTATATCAGTATAAATGCTCTCAAGCCAAGCATCAAAGTGATCACAGTAAGAGTCAGTGACTATAAAGGGGAATAGAATTTGCCTGAAGAGTGTGTGAGTAATCATACATTTCCATGGATGTGTTTGTGTATGCATTTAGCCATATATCAAAGTATTGTCATCCAGTCTTGAAAAGTTACTGCTTTCTATACAGCACACGAGAACTGCATTTTCAATTGATATTCCTAGTTTTTAACTGTGTAGGATAGGAAGAAAATATAGAGGGTCTGTACTGGAAGCTGCAAGAGGAATTTAAGTAACTAGATGATAATTCCTCTTGTCATGTGGCAAAGACCCTGAGGTCAACCCTTATTTCTTATAAAATGATAAGAGGTCTGTAATAGCAAGAAAAGGTCTCAGATTTATCCCTCATCCAAAAAACACTGACTCTGGTGACACATAATGCCCAGTCACAAGCTAAAAGAATCATCCAGCATTCAGCCACCTACTGAGTCATTAAGACCATTACAAATCCCTTCAATTTCTTTGCAGTTCTTTCACAGAGCTCTTTATTATTATTTTTGTGGTTATTATTATTACTGTTATTATTTTTATTACTAGATAACTATTATGCTAGTACCAAGTTTTTGATAAATTCACTTGACTTTAGGCTTCTAATCTAAACCATGGGCAATGAAGGTCAATAAAGAAAATGAAGTTTAGGGCATTATTCAGTTCTCCAAATGCAGGTGTCTATTTTAAGGTGAAATGAATGGTATTCTAGACTTCATTGACTGTTTTGACTAGTATTCTATTGATAATACAGCAAATCTATATCACTCGGACAAATGTAGATTTGTAAAATAGATATCTAAAGTGTGGCTCCAAAAATGATTTTCCTCCAGGTCGGAGCATATTGCAATAAGTATTATATGAACATTTTTTTTCAGTGTAGCCTGATGAGCTCGAAATCTGAAGATGAGAACACCAGCGATGCTGAATGTAAGATTGATTCTGTTTCTATCCCAGCCTCTGTAGCCCATAGATAAATAAAGAGGCAAAACCTGGTGATAGAAAATCCCCTCTGAAGAGAAAATGCAGTCTAACAAGTAATGTGTTTAGATAGATATGGTTCACATCTTCTGTGCTGCACACGCTCTGTGAGACACTGAGTTTAGCTCTAAGTCCTTAGAATAATTTATGCACCTAACTTTCATTAAATCCCATGTGAACTGTGGGAATACAATTGAAGACTTGTCCCTTCACTTCCTCTATCGTTCAGACCATAATTAGTAAGATAACAGCTGAAGCAGTGGTATTGCCTTCGTTCTTACCTCATACATTTACATGGATGTTTGAACTCAAACTGTGTTGCAATGGAACAGATGAATGTACCTGTTTCACATGGTGATGTCCTTTTTGTTAAGAACAGAAACTAGGAAGTCTTGACACTGAGATGAGACTGGCCTAGAAGTTGGATCTCTAGAGCACAAATCTACTTTAATAATCACAAAATCATTAGACTTTTTTGAAAAGACACGTAAGCCCTGACACATCTGGTGTAACCGTTGGTATTTACTCAGGACGGGCCATGTGGGACCCTTCTGCATCCTGTGGGGAGCGCAAGGCACTGCCAAGAGAGGGGGAGCTCAACCAGAGTATGCACCAGCCACTGGACGGAGGTGGATGTCTCTCTCCTCTGACAGCAGAGGAAACCAGGTTGTCTACGGACCTAACTCAGTTCAATGTCCAGAACCAGGTGGATTGAATGTGAGTCAGTAACTCACAGATATAGATATATCTATATATCTTTAGATCTTTATAGATATATATACACACACTAACTAACAGCCACCCAAGTTTACTTTGTAGTGCAAGGATAACTTCATCCAACAGCATGGTAGAGGATGACAAGGTATGACAAAGGCCCCCTTACAGACTGCCTTGCATATTTTGGCTTGGAGAGAGGACTGACAGAAAGCCTTTTGAGTGGGTTTGAGCAGAGTTAATCTCCTGCACCTCTCAGATATTCTGGGGTATGATTGAAAACACTTTTATAGACATGGACTTGTACAGATAAAGAAATGTATTGATTCCTGTGCCTTCTCCACGGCATGGTAGGCTTCTTCCCTGAGACCATTATCCAAAGTACTGTCTGCAATTAATCTTCCGGGCACTATGTAATCACCTAGGGTGTACGGGGCTGAGTTTCAACTAGATAATGATACAGAGAGGGGGTGTGGAGGGGGAAGAGAGAGGAACACCAACTTACCATTTGTTTGCTATGCCTACCAGTAAAGAGGCACAGGCAAAGATTTTTTGGTGTCCAGTGAGGCCAGGGTTTCAGACAGGGTAAAGGACAAAACAGAAGCCCTTCAGACAGAGTATTAAAAATGAATGTATGTCTTTTCAATGTATTTGTACAGGAGGGGAAAAAAAAAAAAAAAAAAAAGGTGAAACATTCCAGATGCTTGCCTGCAGTAAAGCATTTCTGGCTGTTAGTTCCAGTAGGTCATTACTGCATTAATTTGGTGTTTAATTAAATGCCTGTGCAACAGACCATTTATTTGTTATCTAATATTAGCTTTAGTTCTTATCAATTAAATGCTAGCTGAGGGCTTGATTCACTTACGTTTTATGTCCCCTTACACTCTATTTTTTATAAACAAAAAACAAGGACTCTGCGCAGAGGGAAGATTTACACACCCGAATTTCACAGTATGCATAATGCAATATGCTGAAGTACTTAGGCAGAAGGTGCTGAAACAAAGAGTTTGGTTTTTTGTTTTGTTTGGGTTTTTTTTTAAGAAAAAATAACTTAGGCATTTTGTTTTCAAACAATATGTGAGAAAATAACTGAGTTATACAAAAAATTCGTCTTAGGGAACGTTTTCAATGGTGGTGTAATCTGGATCATGCACACATCTGATTACTCTGTGGGGTTTTTTATTCTAGAAAGTCTTACTCAGAACAATCTGACTTTCCACTGGGACTTCTTTCAGGATACCCATTTTCCTTGGTCTCTCCCCAAAGCACAGGAAGGGCTGCTATTTGTTAAAAAGCTGGTCTCCATCTCAGCCTCAACTTCTGCCTTTCAGAGATCCTTTTTATCTTGAAGGACCTAAAAAATTTCTTAATGTTGAAAAGTCATTCATGTTGAAGTTTTTTGTGTTACTTATTGTTCCTAATAGGTACACAAGCATTGGGACAAATTGAAGCCTTAGCCAGATTATGGAAATGTTTGTCTATTAGCACAAAGAATAAATTTTCAGAAAGCTCCGAGTCCAGCTGCTCCCATTGAAAACAGCTAGATAAAGTAAGTCTTGGGGACTAGTTCTCTAGGGGACTTCTTTTGAGGACTGTCTCTAGAAGACTGCCTCAATAAGCTTTCAAAACAGAGTTACTAAACCTTTTCTCGCAAAATTACAGCAATTGAATCTCTCATGTTTGCACATCTTTCTAGACAGCAGTGTATGTGCAGTCCCACCAGATTGTCTTTCATACAACACAGAATCTCTTCAAACAGCCCCAGCTGATTTGCTTTTGAGGTTTGACTCATCTCATCTTGCACCTGGATTTTAGGGTCAAGCAACTCTTGGTAGCTCAAGTGCCATGACAGTACTCCTGAGGCTACGAAATAAGGCTGGCTGGAAAAATTCTTCAACTCCATTTTCTTACTCAGTCCACTACACTATGCTACATAACCTGTTATGTCCTGAGTGTTTGACAGTAATGGCCTGTTAATTGGGTGAGGAAGACACTTTAGAAAAGTAATTATTAAATTTTATTATCAGAGTGCACCTTCTTGTAGCAGGACCATTTTTTTACACCCAGTTTGGAATGTATGCTTTGATCTGTAATGCAATCTAAATGAACAGTCAGATCTATCTAGCTATCTTAGAGTCTCAAGAGTGGTGGCCTCTATTTTGGCTGTCTTTCTTCTGCGATAAATGCTGAACACAATTTTAGAATCGAGTCTTTTATTCTTCTTTTTTCTACAAGTAACTATTTGAATCTTTTAAAATATGTGTTAAATTATACATCTAAACCAAATTTCCTATGGATTTTATGAAATTCATTCATTTATGAATTTGAAAGCAATTTTCCTAACAGGCATGGTAAAACCTAGTAGAATCAGATTGTCTCTTGACACCTCAGTGTTATTAGAGGCTGTATTCAGAAGTCAATCATTACAAAACTCTTTACTGCAGTTTTTGAAATGGTCACTTGTTACATTTTAAAAAACGTAACTGAAATTCAAGCTGTATTCTAAACATGGTCATGTACTTTACATAATGGCTTGCAATGACATAGCTAAGTTCAAAATCATGTATTACAATCCAGGCACTGGAGAAATATGGATAAGGCTTTTGGCTTTCAGATGATAGATTTATCTTCAACGTTATCATCATATTATTATTTTGGTTTCATACAACTGAATTCTTAAACAGTTTGTAAGAAATCAGTTGATAAAATTAGCCTGTTACATGTGCATAGATCATAATTCAGTGCAAGATCTGGCTAAAACAGAGCACTTAGCTTCTGTGGACACCAGTGAAGCTGAGAAGCAGGATCACCCTTAGGAGGTAGATGTTACTTGGTCTCTGCAGTATTGGAAGACATTAAACACTGTGGTACTACAGGAACTGCAGTACTCTACATAGAGCCGAATTGGATCAAATCGAATTGAATCAAATCAGCTAGAATAGCAGTCTTGCAGAAAACAGCAGATGTTTACATTATTTGCTCAGCTGAGATCCAAAATCTGAGCTACAACAGTGCCTGAGAAACACCAAGCAAGGTCGTATCTTCTGGTTCCTAATAATATTTTTATGAGTACAGCCAACACAATTATCGGACCGATGGGGACC
This sequence comes from Athene noctua, assembly GCF_965140245.1. Classification (NCBI taxonomy): domain Eukaryota; kingdom Metazoa; phylum Chordata; class Aves; order Strigiformes; family Strigidae; genus Athene; species Athene noctua. The sequence goes on from NC_134077.1 coordinate 7,085,870, forward strand.
ATTCTGTCTACTGAAAGATGGCTTTGTGTGGAGTTAACAGGGGAGAAAAGAAAGCAAACGAACAAAAGGTACAGGGAAAAGAAGCAGTACTCACTGTAAAGGACTTACAAAGCAAAAGTGATGAGGCAAGTGGGACTGAAATGGAGAGATTTGGGGTAATAATAAAAAGTGGATCTCTGGGTCTGAAAAATGTGGGGAACAGAGATGAAGGTTCAGGAATAGATGTGGAGAACAATCAAAAGGAATAAAGATGAAAATCTCCCACGTTATACAATACCGATGGAAAATACGTTCATAAATGTAGAAAGCCAGAATGAAATGCAAAAGGAAGCCTGAGCCCTCACTCTCCCCCTCCAATGTAAACTCACATAGGAGCAGACAGAACCACGCACAAGGAGAAGTTAATACAGAGGACAGACTGCACAAAGACAACATTTCAATAGTAGAATGAGTGGGAGACCTCAAAAACAGGGGAAAAAAAAAATGAAGACACTTTGTAGAAGGAGCTGAATGCCCTTATTAAAGGGGGCTGAGAGAGTGAAAAAGCCCTTTACTTCATCTGATGAAAGTCCCCAGTGAAACAGATGCAGTGAGGAAGGGAATATATGCTCCAATTAAGGTCTGACATGAAAGGACCAACACATCTCCCTTGTGAGCACATCCAAAAGGCAAGGTGAAAACATTCTGGGAATGGAAGTTCAAGGGGGTCTACTGTGTCGAATCTCATTAGGTCCAGATGGATATCAAACTGGTGGATGTTTTCAGAATTATCTGTGTCAAAAATGTTGACAATTCTATGAACTAGCGACCCTTTTGCTTCTGTGCACTGAGTGTAATGTCACCTTCCTATCCCATTTGCTGTTTTTGCTTTGGTCTTTCTTGTAAATCCTTACTATGGGATAGTTAATATACCTTAAAACTCTGACTGTAAAATCCCAGTGGATTTCAAACACCAGATTTTCGCTATGAGGTAAAGTAATGGAATTTAATGCTCACCTTGCATGCCTACTTCCTAACAAAACTTCTGCTTGTTCCTCACATAGATAAGCTGAACTAATTAGCTTGCTTCCAGTGAAATAAATAAATAAACATATGCCCCACTTCTGTGAAAGAAATCAATAAATAGAGTAAACTGAAACCTTAAGTGCAACTGGAGAACTGGAGCTCTCCAGACAGAAGTGGAATTTAACTTCCTTCAACATCCAACAGCTTTAACTTTTTAAGACTGATGGAAGATTTGTTGTTAACATCAACCAGCAGATAAAAGAAAATAGGCTTAATTCCTAAAATCAAGGAAATGAATAACGTATAAAATACTGTCAATGCAAGGATTGTAATTTGAAAACCAAGTAACAGAGGGAATCAAAGATGAATGACTCTTACATCACATATTATTTGCACAAAGTTGTGTCACATATAATTTGGACTGCTCTGCTGGTCTGAATAGATCAGTCCAGTAAAGTGTCACACAACATTTATGCTCTCTGTAAAGGATAGCAATGAGTTGAAACTTTAATCCCCACTCCGCAGTCCTGGATCCCTAAAAGCCCTCATCTAAGAAAGCTGACAGCTCAGGTGTGAAGCCACAGAAAGGCAGATTAGCTCCATTGTTCTTTCTTTATCTTCACCGCTTTTCCTTTACAGAGATGGTGGGGGGAGCCTGGAGCTGGTAGTGGGAGAGGAGCTGTGTAGATGAATACATCAAAGATTGAAATTTTCAGATGTCAATATTCATACCAGACATGATAATATCTGTAAAAGGAAAAGGAAACATAGCGCGCCTCTAACCTTTCCCTGGAAATGTGTTTCAAAACTCGTCTCATTTCTCATCTAACTGGTTTTAAAGAAAGCAAGCACATGTCACTCTGAATTAGGTTAACAAAAAAATAAACGAGTAAATAAAGAAAGAAATAATTTGCAAGACTTTTTATTTCTGAAGTACTCATTCCACTGACGAAGAAATCGCTATTCCTTGCTAGAAACATTAACAGCACTTTTCTCTCTCATCCTCACACTCCATGCTCCATGTGACTCTGTTGTCCATTTCTCCTTCCCAACTGACTTACCACCAGTGCTTTATCAGTCCTGTTATTCTGAGAGCAGTGGCCCATAAAATGAAGATAACAAGTCCCAACTCCCAGCAAGCTTTTCCTTGTCAATGAGAGATTAAAAATAACGGTCAGGGGCTATGCAATGATATTTGCAGCTAACTTTACAAATTTCCATCCAGAACATCTGAGAATTTTTACCCCTTTCTAATCTTCTGCAATAGCTTGAATTTCCCCTCATTAGGTTTCATTGCAGAGAGGACAAAAAGGTGGCATATGGCTTCTCTGCTCAGAAAATGTATCATTAAAATAGGTACGCAGGTTATCATATTGGCATAGCTCCCTGCATAGGCAGATTGAAAGGATTTTAGGCAAGCTCTAAAGTTAGGAATATGAAATATTCACTCTGCCACTTTAGTGTTTCCTTACATAAACCACCATGCAGACTCACAAGGAAGGTGAGCAAAATGAAAGTGCCAACTACAGGTCAGTCCTTTCCCATAGATTTCTATGAATGCAAACAAATAAATGAATGTTATAACAGTGTTGCTAAGTCTCTTCAACTTTGTCCATCTGTTGAAAAATAAGACAGGCCATGTCTTTTCTGACATCCTCTTTGAAGGAATCTACTACCCTCTCAGATCAGGCATACATTTGGCAAGACTCTTGTAATCCTCCACCTGCTAATATCTTGTAAAAATTCTCATAGTTTATAAGACTAAATTCAGACCAAATCCCAGGCTGTTATTCACTCTCCCCCAAAACCAAGTGGTCTTCAGATAAAATTATTCACTGGTGGATTTGCTAGGACATATTCAGATTGACTCAACATTTGATTGCAAACTGTTCATATCTCAGTACAAGCATTGAGTTATCTTGATGCTGCTATTTAACACACACTTTCTATTAAAGTTTTCTGCTTAAATCCTGGCTATCCCAGATTTCCACATTCAACTGGTCTCCTCACCTTTTAAAGAAACAAACATGACAGGATGGTGGGGGAAAAGAAAAAGAAGAAGAAAGGTAACAACTTCAGGTTACCTTGCAACACTAGAGGTGATTAGAAAAATGAGCTAATTTCTGTAAACAGTATTTCTTCGTTTTATTACATGCCTCTTTTACTGTCAGAATTACAAGCATTTGGCTTAGGCACCAACAGAAGCTCAGACTCTGACTGCAAGAACTAGCAAAATTTACAATTACACCTTCCTCCAACTTCTGGCATGTACTGGCCAACCATATTATGACTGTTTTTTAAAGTGTTTCACAAATTGTCTTCTAATTTTGGAGGAAACATCAGTCATTCACTGATCACAAGTTGTGCTACTTTCCGCTGGTCTTCATGGCTGATATATGGCTCACAATATGTTCATCTAAATTATATCAACCCCAATTACCTAGCAGACTTTTACCACTGAAAGTTATGGATTAATTCAATAAGGATAGGAAAGCTGGATCAATCGCTAGAAAGGGCAACTTGAATTTATGACTGTTCAATAAGTACATTATTTTGAAAAGGTATGATGAAATACAGTAATGTTGGGTTTGTTTTTCTTAAGAATCAGAATTATAAAATCTAAATATTATTTCCATTCTCTCTATGCAGAATTGGACTTGTGAATGTCAAAATGAAGATGAACCCTGTCTAGGTATTTCACTCAGCCCCTGCCTAATACTAAACAATAAAGACATGTTGTTTCTGCATCCAGGATCAACTCTCAAGCTGTAGATGGCTTAAGCAAAAAGCTCCCTTCTGGATTTTCAGCACTGTATTTGATAGCCAGATGCTTTATATTAGTCTAAGCTTGAACCAGAAATCCATGAGGAGCAACGGTTTGGATGAGACACTGGGCTTAGATGAGGACCTTTGATTTGGTCAGATGAATGCACAAAAAGTCTGTAGTAACATAAAGAGCGAAATACTTTGGGCACCACTATGCTATCACCTGGTTCTCCCCAAGTGTTGTTTTTCCACATAGCTGGTATGTATACATTACTGAAGCACCAACAAAATCAGAGTGTGGCCATATCCCCAGAACTCCAAATGACACTGAGCATACTTAAAATTATTCTGATAGGGCAAGAGCTCCTTTAGTGATTGATTGACACTGACCCTTTGTCTGTGGTTCCAAGGGGAAAATAAGGACAAACATATACAAAACAAAATGAGAACTGCAGAAGAATGACAGACATTCAGCTGGCAAACTGGGTCTGTCATAACTGAGGATACAGCCCTAGGGTTGGGTTAGCTTCATGGTTTACATCAAATATCTCTGCTGTCATGGAGGCCCATGTTTTTGGCTGTCATGAATCATAGATAGACATGATGCTCAGGTGAAGTGACTTGTAAACACTTATCTGTGACTGAGCTTTCTCACTGTTGATGGATAGCACAAAGAATAACAATAAAACCTTGTCCTGTTTTATCCAGGATTGAGTGGAATTACTGCAAGGCTGTATTTCCAAAATATACAGAGAGAAATTCCATTGAAGGTGGAATGAAAAAAGTCCTTTTTTTTTTTTTTTTTTTCCCCTGTATATTTTCATTACATTTCATTGAACAAAAGTAATGGCTTATATGGGGGGCAGGAAGAAACAATGTGAGGAGGTAATCTCAAATTATGATTTCATTTCAGTACAGAAGTGAGATCAGACTCATTTGCAAATGCTAATCAGAATTTTAAAAACTTAGAAAACCCAGAAACATTGCTCTCTAACCTGAAATAATCTAATGATCAGTTGCCTGAATGTAAAAGAGAGCCTCAGATCCCTGTACATTATTAGATCCCTGCAAATTATTAGATCCTAGTGTTACTTGCTATGAAATAAGAAACTTGAACATTTTGAAATATTTTAAGCATACCATCTATGATTTTTCATCTGCAGACTCTTTGGACATCAACCATGTTTCCAATATGGATCTTGAAAATCTTCTCATTCTCTCTCTCTCTCTCTCTCTCTCCCCCCGTGTTTTCTTTTATTGGATCAACATGTTGTCTGACAAGTTCTTTTGACCTACTCAATGTGAAATATATAGGGGGAGGAATGGATTTTCCTTTATTGCCTGTTAAAATCAAACTAAATGGTGTCCAGGCAACTAGAAATCTTGAAACGCATGATGCTAAGGTCAAAGAAATACTCAGCACTATTGTGAAAACTTTTATTCAATTGTGGTTACTAAACACTAATGTAAAAGAAAAACCTTAACCGATTAATTCAACCTTCATTCATCTTTTAGGCTGAACTCAGATGACCACTGTTTTTGAAATGTGAACATATAAACTAAACTAAACTTCCGCCCAATACACAGCTTCCTTTTAGAGTGACAGAAGTCTATTTCATGTTAAAAATTGGCAGATGAAAACACTCAAGAGAGGGATTCAGGTTTCCTAAATTCTATGACTATTTTTGCTGTGGATTTAGATATGAATTTGGGTCATCCCTTTCAAAATGTGTGGTTTGATATTTAGTAAACTTAATGGTTTCCTAATAAGGTTAATTAATGTTCCAGACAGGCATTTAACTCCAGCTGAAACTCTCTACATTTTGGTGACTAAATCAGGTTTTTGTGTCCATGGATGGTTTGGATGTACAAGTTTTTTTACCCAAGTGTCAATATTGTATGACATTTTAAGCTTATGTCCTCCTCTTTCCCTCAACCTTTTGCTGCCTCTCCAAAAGGACTTTAATCACCTGTAGATCTTCTGTCATTGGTGGTAGTTCCATGCATGTGTCCCAGAGATTAAGGGGTGTTAGAAGTTTCTCTAAGTGACTATGCATAGGCAACTAAATCTGTTCCCAGTGTTTAGCTATCTTGACCTACATTCAATTATACTGTGCAAGATTGTTACCAGAGAATTCCTCTAAGGTTTAAAAAAGGTACTTTCCCCATTACTTGACAGATGTAAGTACAGAAGAGCTAAGGTTGTTACTTTTCTTAGAGAACTTAGTTTTCTGTACACTTTTAAGGACCTAAAAATATAAATCTGTGGTGAAACTATGGTTTTCAAGTAGCTCTTCCATGGTGATGTCCAGCCATGTTCTACCTGAAGTGGTATGTGGTCACATAGCACTAAAGTCAACAGAGACTTATATCAGGGTACATAGCTGACTCTTTGTTTCTGTGGTAGTTTTGGCATCCAAGTGAAGGATTCTTATTACGGCATTATTTGAGGCCAACAGTTTTTTCCTTAAAAAAAAAAAATAATAATAATAAAAAAAAAGTAGAACAAAATGTTACCTCTTTACTGCTAAGACTCTTTGAAAATGAAAATTATTGATTATTTTATCGTTTTACTGGCAGATAAGAAGAATCTGGACAGACAGTAATTCAAAGTATTACCATTTCTGTGCAGAAATTTATTGTATTTCTGACAATGAGATACTTAGAGATCTACAGGGATTTGTTGGGGGCTTATTGAAAAAACCCTTGGGGTGCAGGTTGGTGTAGAAGCTTGCAGGAAATCCCACGATAGAAACAGTCATAAAGCACCGTGCTGAAGAATGTGTAGGGAAGGAACACTGTACACTCAGAAACTTCCCTCAGTGGAGAAATCTGAAATATAGGGAGTGGAATTAACACGAGTGCCAAAATACAGAGCAATAAATTTCTGGGCTGGGTTTTGAATTCTTGGTGCTTTTGGAAAATTTATTTAGTTTCTCTGTTTGGTGGTTTAGTTCCTTAAGAAGAAAGGGTATTTTTTTATGGCAACCTTAGGAACAGAACTGTGATCTTTGAATGGAGCCTTTTTAAGTGTGCCTTTCACATAGCTGCATTAGTGTTCTTCAAAAACAAAGTGCTGGAAGAAGCACTAAGTGTGTGTGTGTGTGTGTGTGTGTGTGTAAGAGAGAGAAAGATCTAAAGAAGAGAGACAAACTTAGTAGCAGAGATAACTTCTTGACCAGACACTCAATTTCAGGCTTAACCTCCTTCACTAGAGATTGATCCCTGATGTACAGCAAAAGAAATCGGTTCAAGCAGAGCCTATTTCACTTCAGATACATGCTAGTTGTTTGCTTAGATAGGGTGATGTTTCACTAGAAATTTGTTTCCACCATCTCAAGGTGATGGAACACTTAGTGATATAAAAGTATTAAAATCAGAATCACAGAATCATCGTCTAGGTTAGAAAAGAACTTGTAGATCATCTAGTCTAGCCATTAACCTAAAGCTGACCATTTTCAACTCCACCAGATCCCTCAGCACTGTGTCAACCCTACTCTTAAACACCTCCAGGGATGGGGACTCCACCACCTCCCTGGGCAGCCCATTCCAACACCCAACAACCCCTTCTGGAAAGAAATGCTTCCCGATATCCAGTCTAAACCTTCCCTGGGGCAACAAGAGCCATTACCTCTTGTCCCATCACTTGTCACTTGGTTAAAGAGATTCATCCCCAGCTCTCTGCACCCTCCTGTCAGGGAGCTGTAGAGGTCGATGAGGTCTCCCCTCAGCCTCCTCTTCTCCAGACTAAACCCCCCCAGTTCCCCCAGCCACTCCCCAGCAGACCTGTGCTCCAGACCCTGCCCCAGCTCCGTTGCCCTTCTCTGGACACGCTCGAGTCATTCAATGGCCTTTTTGGGGTGAGGGGCCCAAAATTGAACACAGGAATTGAGGGGCGGCCTCACTAGTGCCGAGCCCAGGGCTCAGATCCCTTCCCTGTCCCTGCTGGCCACGCCAGTGCTGACACAAGCCAGGATGCCATGGGTGGCACCTGGGCACACTGCTAAGTATCAAGGACTAGCACAAAATGTTATAAAACAAATATGAAAATATAGGACCATGCTTTATGACCTGCAGTGTTTCTCAACTGAATAGCCCATTGCAGACTCGAGCAGCAAAATATAGTGTAAATACATGAGCATCTGTCTAGCCCTTACTTATCCATTCAGTGTCCTGTCTTCTTTCAGATTTCTCTCCCCTTCCAGTTTTTAATATTTGGAATAATTTTTGTGTTTGGCAGCAACAGATGGATTCTAAATACCTGTAAAGTCATTAGTTTAGTAACATGATTGGTAAGTACAGTCATTCCCAGTGAAGGGCAACTGTTATAATTATCTCACTAATTTCAATGTGTAAATGCATTGTGTCAGGGATAACATTTGAAAATCATTTAATACATTTGAATATCATATTCATTATCAATAATATGAGCGTCTTTACTCCCTGGCCTAGATGTAAAAGGAAAGAACAATTAAAAAAAAAAGGCAAGGAAACAACAAAAAACAACCCCCACCCCCAAAGTCTTGACTTTTAAAAATTAATTATAAAATTAGCTGATGAAGAAAATTAATCCAAACTGACTTGAATTTGAATGCTGTCAGATGGAGTAAAAAGTGCCCTAGGTATATAAACAAGCTTTGGTAATAAATAACAATGTAGCAAGCCAAGGGGAAAGTGTTTATAAAAGGGATTTGCGTTTGGTGCATTCTCATTTGGCAGTCTCATTAATGATTTAGAAGAAGGTGTAAACATCACATTCATGATTTTAGGGAATGCTAGTGTGCTATAAATGTCAATAAGGAGAGTCAAAAAAGGGAAAGAAAACAAGAAAATAATTCTCTGAAGAGTTTGCTTTTCTATGCATCTGTGTTGGGCTAAAGAGGAATATTTTGTCTTCTCCCATGTCCTTAGATCTTCTTCTGACTTAACTTCCTCAGGATCTGCACTGTTCTCCAGAGCCACCTTTATCTTTCTTAAATTTCCCTTCTGTAATAATCCAATTTCCCAAATTTTTCTCACTTTTTAGTCAGAGTTCTTCAGATAGCTAAAAACCAAATTAAAATAAATTTATTAATAATAAATGTTAATTAAATTAAAATATGAATGTGAAAGAAGTGAACTTATTCATTGCTGTGGTTTGTGCGTTGGATGATCAGTCAGTCATTGGCTTTTGGTGCAAAGATGTCTAAATACAAATGAGGGAAAAACTCTGACAATAAGATCGTTGTCAACAGTAAATTACTTCCTATAGTATTCAACGGGTCTGGTAACAGTTAAAATAGATTGTTGGAAGTCCTGAAATGCAAATGCAGAAGTCTGGTATGGAGCATACATCTTCCACAATCTTGAGATATGACCCAGTAAACATATAAGGCCCTTTCAACCTCATTTAGACCTGAAAGACTGGTCAATAGGTTCATCCCATGCCTTGCTGGCTTTTACGGAACAGTTGTTTAATTGTTAAATACTATTCTCTGGAGGGAAACCTTCGCTGAGTATATGCCAGCTCCTTCTCTAAGATCTACAGCTCTCTGATTTATACAGCAATGCAAAGTTTTTATTTACAAAAAAAAAAAATAATAATTAATCCTAGTTGCATTTCTTCCTTGGCATTCCCTTCTTTGCCCTTTTCCCTATCCTATCCTAACAATGTGTAGGATTATTTTAATCTTTGGCAGAGTCATCTGTATCTCAGGAGTAAAATTGTTCAATGAATAGCTGAACTGACAAAGACCAATGTTCCATGGACCATATGACTTTGCCAGATTTACACTTTCCTGACTGATCGTGAGATAGTTCAAAATACTGGTTACAGTTATCCATCCTCAGAAACAAGGATCAAAATTAATCCTTAAAAAAGTATATTTAGAAAGGGATGTTGATCAGATTACAGATGAGGACTAAGATGAAGGACTAGGGCAGAAAAACTTGATCCTTCTGCCAAATCTCTTTAATGGAACTGCAGATTTGTACTCCTCTGTCGAGACCTGCTCAAAAGCACACTGAAGTCCATGGAAAGAGTCCTATTAATACTGATAATTGCTTTTAGATGAGTGAAGTGTTGGGGAAGGGTGGAAATGGTCCCTGGTCACTGCTGCAACCTAACTGCTGTTTCTAGATGTTGATGGCTCCTGCGTAATCTAATTCTTATCTTAAAACAGCAAAATCTCTGCCCATCCTGTAGCTTTCTCTCTTTCATAATCTGTTTCTACTCTAACTGCAATCCCATACAAGAATTAAACTCATCTCTAAACTCCAGTGCTTCTCTCTCTTACCTAAGTGACCGAAAATTACTTTTCTGTCCGTGCTGATTTATTTTCCCCTTTTAGCTAAAGAATTTATCTTCCTTTCTGCTTCTGTGCTAGCAGTTCTTGCCTGCTTCTTTTAATTATTTGCCAGTCTTTCTGCATGAATCTTTATTTCTTTCCTGCAAAATTTTCTCACTGCTTCTGTCCAGGCTCCTCAACTGTCTCTCATTTATTTAGACTAGAGAGTGCAATGTTTTCCATGTTCAGGTGCAAGTCCAGTGCCGCTGTTTTTCTGACCCTCCAAACATGGCAGAAGTACCTTTTTTCAAAAGATAAACCTCCTATGTCTCAGTGTATTTTTTCTCATATATATGCTTTTTTTCTCCCTCATGTGTGTATATATATGTATGTATATGCATCTGCATCTGCATACATACGCATGCACATGCACACATGCATGCACAAAATTTGGAAACTTTAAATGATATTTCTAAGTAGTGAAGAATATTTAAGTGTATTTATGGACCAGCTTTTTACTGAAATGTTTCAAGTCAAATTGGAGAAGCATTGGGAAGTATTTTATAGGACCCTACTCTGATTTTGAGAGGCTATGTGGATCTAGGAATGGAATAAAAGACTTATAGCATCTTGTTGTTTATGCAAACATATGGTTATACTACTAGCTGTGTCCATCCAGATTATATCTCCAGACAACTAATGCAAAAAGAGATCTTATGACATATCTTCTTTCTGAATAAGAAATAAGGTATATTTTAAATCAACATCCAAGAATATATATTTGTTTTGAACTTTGTATGTCCTTTCATTTGATACTTGAAGGACTTACTAGGTATTGAACATAGATTTTACTGCTTCAAAATTAAAAACTCATTTTAACTGAGCTAAGGAACAGTGAAATCCTAAGCCTTTTTAGTGAAGGGATTAAGATGACTACTGAATAGCTCTTGTTTAGTTTGTGTAGAATTATGTGTTATCTAATTTTTTCGCTAGGTTGCTGTGAGGTTTAGAATTTAGTCATGTGTTTGTTTACCTGCTGTTTATATTTCAGGTTGCCTATGAAAATCCTTAGAGATTCTTGGAAGCTCAGTGGCAATTGTTTCCTGCTATTGGGTTCAGATGACTGACTGGTGACAATCATGGTCTTCCATCAGGCTTATGCCAGTAAGTCCTGCTGTTTCAAGGATGGCCTGGATGAATTGTGGCTGCATAGCACTCTCAAGAGTGGGAATTGCTGGTCTTGCTCTTCGGCTTGCCCAACTCTAAGAGCACAAGACTCAGCAGTGTCAGGAATGAACTACATCTGCCAGGGTAAAGCTCTCCTACCCAACTGCCAGACTTCTGTAGTCTTTGCAAGCTGTAGCCAGGGGTGGAGGGGGGAGATTTGGATGGAAGATGCCTGAATTAAATGCCTGGGGGATCCAGTCATGTTTGTCACAAAAAAAGGAGGAGTTATTTCTCATCCCCTTCTCTTAAAGATGTAGCATAGTGACAGGAAAATAACTTGACCATCTTGTAGAGCTTCCCAGAAGGGTTCTCAAGAAAAACAATTCCCCCCAGTAGGCCAGCCACTGCCAGCTGGCAGGTCAGAAACCAAGCAATCTTCTTGGAGAGGCAGCTAAAGTTTCCCTTGTCCAGTGATACCTGCACCACCAGTGTTTTTCCATCACCAGGGTATCCCCACCTTATATTCTGCTGGTTAATGGAAAGTTGACAGTAACAGTGTCTTTATTTTTATTGTTAGAATGAGCACTTAGACTTCTACAAGCTTTTAGCCGAGGATCGCTGTAGTCATCAGAAACCTCTTCCAGTGAAATAAGGAAGCCTAATTACAGACTGGGAAAACGAATCACTGAGAGTTTAAGTGGCCCAGTAAAGAAAATATGGCAAGACAGTGACAGAGTCAATAACAGAACCTGGGAGTGGCGGTCACCTTTCCTAATAATTTGAAACAGTCTAGCACAGGTGAAAGATTGTATTTTATGGAACAAGTTAAGACTGAGCTTTATGTATTTAGGAAGAGCATTTTAGAATGTGGTGCCTGACACAGCAGGAAATTGCATTCAATGGTTTTGGAGGTCTCTACCAAATTTTCCTTGTGACAGGTCATTCCGTTATTGCCCACTAAAGACTTTCTTACACCTTTCTCTGAAGCATCTGACATTTAATTCAGAGGTAGGATATTGAACTAAATGGATCGCTAGTTTGATCTATTACGTCAATTCTTATGTTCTTAGAGATGCAAACATTATGTAGGGCATAGGTTTTCCTTACTGTACACAAAGTCAAATGTAAGTGTATGTGCTGACTGTGGTAAGGGAGAACTGGCTCAGAGATGGGGGAAGCTGTTGATGCTTGCACCATTTTGTAGCTGTTCAAGAACTGAAGCAGAAGTTTACTTTCTAGAAGAAAACTCCATGTACACTGTAAATGCTGTTGGCCATGTGACATCACCGTCTTCTTCCATGGACAGAAGTCATTTTCTTCTGTGCCTATATTTGATTTCAATTAAAAGAAGACAGCTTGCTTAATCTTTCCCAGAAGTTGATATGGTGTATACCTGAGTGAACTGGCCAATTTTCCTTATAAATTATGTATAAAATCCACAACTACATTCTCTCTCAGAAACTCAGAGGAAAATTCAATTTCTCTTTTAGCTTATATTTTTTCATGGTTCTTGGGATATTCATTTCATATTTTCTGCTCATTTTTATAAATGTCTTATTTATTCAAGCTCTTCATAGAGGAAAGTAATGCCATGCATTGCTGATTTTATTACTTTGGACAGTTTACAATATCTCTTCAGAACCTAACATGTTAATTGATTTTAAAATTTTCTATAAATTTCAGCCATGCTTTAGGATTGTACATACTGCTACCAGGGACACTTTTTGAAATGTCTTCTATGACCCCACTGGAGTTTATCTAGGTGTGCATAGCTCTTCTTTCCCTTCTCTCTTCCTAGCAGAAATGTGAAGGCAATAGACTGCCACTGTCCAGGATCCTGTCTAGGGACAGTACCCAGGGTCAAAATGAGATGTGTGATCTCCGTCCTATATTCTGTCTCTTAAAAGTAAGGACACCCACCTCGTATTATTACCTCCTATGATACCCCATATTTCTTGTTGCTTGACAGTGAACTCTGGGTTCCAAATACATGATTCTGCTGCAGTTCAAACTATAGATCCTATATATCATAGATACTGTATATTTTATAATAAAATACATGACTGCAAGCTTTATTGATCATGTCTGCAGTACATAAATGCCAAAAACATGCTGAACTCTCAGTGTCCCTTTCCATCATGCAGTGCTCTCAAAGTAAAACCTGGAAAGAATTCAGTGAGAGCAGGTTCATCCCAGGTTATTGCAAACCCTCAATCCTAATTACAGAGATTTCCCTGGGATATTACAAGTATATCAAGTTCTGTTTGACTGGAAGCACAGCTGACTTAATCTGGGGCTAAAGGTCTGCAAATAAGTGAGGAAACAATTAAAGAGGATTCTGAATGATTTCGTCAAGGAAATATTCCTCATAGAAAATACTTTTTTTTTTTTTTTCCCCCCTTTGGGAAGCTTAAATTTACACATAGTATTTCCAGAAATGTTTATGTTAAGAATAAAACAAAACAAAGCATCTGCCTCCTATATTTCCCATGCCACAAACACAGGCTCTTGTTACATGGGTAATTTCTGTACCGAGTTGCTGTGCAGTATGTTGTCTATGATCACAATGATATATTATATATATGTATGTATGTGCATACATATGTATGAAATACATACGTTTACATAGCATCTATATTGCATAATACTATTTAAAAGGAAAAAGATTGATCTAAATATTATTATAAATGCACCAAGATGTTGCAGCCAAGTTTTGAGCCTTAAAACAGCTAAAGCAATAAAGTAATATGAGTTGGTTTTCTCCGTAAGTCTTGTTCTTTTGAGTAAAATACCCCAGATCCAAAATCCTAAGAAATTCAGACAAGCCTAGCATATACAGGTAGTATCTGTGAAGAATCACAGTTCTTCTGTGCTCTTTTTATTTAGTTTTTACATAGCTTTGGGGTACATTTTTTTTATTTGGCATTTGGTAACTGGGATATCAGTAAAATATTTGCTGAAGGTGAAAGTGGATAAAAAGCTAAACAACCAAAATTAAGCAGACAGAGGTATCATAAAGTGGCTAGGGGCTCTGCGGTTAATTAAAGTCCTGGGTGGACATCAGGCCTGGAGCCCAGGTCAATCCAACTGCAATGAACCTGTGGCTCAGACCTGAGTCCTTCTGCATCTTCTGCCTTTAACGAAATGGCTTCTGATCCTATTCTGTGTAGGATTTCCAAGACCATGTGAACATATTCCTTACATCTGTAAACCATCCACTCATTTAAGCTCTCCTTTCCAGTAAGATACCTAGTATGACAAAACACCTGTACAGGCCCTGTTGCATGGGCTCTCTGCAGCGTATATCTAGTATTATCACATGAGGATATTTTTATTATTTGCATTATATTACTTAGTATTCTTCTTTCCTCCCTTTCTTTCCCCAGGTGAGAGCAGAGGGTTAAGGAAGATTTGATACGTGCTTTCAATACCAAAATGTGCTTTTGAAGTGTCAAGAGAGGAAGGCAATTTCAACACTCAGTTTCCACACCTTCTCTTAAGAGTATTTTCAATTTAATTCATACTCCATTTTATCCATGAGTGCTGTATAGGTTCTAACATCTACTTGTTGATGTTAAGTCACAAGATGGTCTTTCTTGTTATTTCATGGATCTGTTTTCTCCATTTGTTCTTTGTTGACCTAGGGAATTGCTTAATGCAGGGCTTCTTGCTACCCATAGACATCATTGGTCATACCTTATGATTTGGAGTCTTTATTGGCTAGGTTTCTTGGCTTTTGCTCCCTTTCAGAATTGAAGTGCAGAATTTGAAGGACTACTTTTTTTTTTTTTTTTTTTTTTTTTAAGCTCTGTCTCAGTTATGACCTGCAGAACAATGTACATGTAACTAATTTTGGGTTTCTTGAGGCATCTCAGCTATGCTGGGCATGGTAGCTCAGAACTTAGTACTATCTATCCACCTTGGCTTTGTAGAGTACATTACCTCATTCTCTGGAGTTTATTCTTATCTTGCAAGGGTGCCAAAATGTTGTAATATGAGCTGCGTTCACCTCTGCGTTTGCCCTTCTTTATTCTCAGAAGTAAAGTTAGTAGAAAGCTCTCCTTTTGGATGTATGCCATCATTCCCCTGTGAAACAGAGTATCTTCCAAATGAAAATAATGGAAAGAACAAATTACCCAGTGAATTTCCTGAAGTTTCACTGATTTTTGTTCTTTATGTGACAATACAGCTTCACTGGATTAGATGCTGGGTTTTGGTGGGGGGAAAGAAAAGGACATGGAAACAAACATGGTGGTGTGCATGTTGTTTGATTCCCAGAGGTAAAATAACCAAACAAAGAAACAAATAAATTCTCCCTGCATAAGATCAAATCAGAAAGAATTACATTTTTAAGTTAACCCTCGGGAAAAGTACATGCAAATACTTCTCTTTAAGTCTCACTTACTTCATTCTCACCCATTGATGTGCTTCTTGGGGAAGAGGTTTTCTTATGACAAGGGAAATTTCAGCTATTGTTAAAAATCCAGACTGATTTTAAATTAACAGGCCAAAAATGAGTGGAGAATCTGGGAAAAAAAGGTGGGTTGTATTGGCAGCTATGTGAACCATGGAAATTTAATTATTACTCTTATTATTGACAAAAAGCATGGATTACAGCATGAAAATGTACTAGTATTTTTAATTTTTAATATTTTCACAAAACATTTTAGTAGTAATATCAGGATCATAATAGACATTTTTGAATAAATTAATGCAACAAGCACAAATATTTCCACCAAAGGCATTTCAAAATATTTTCTTGGATTTTATTTGTTTGCTTGAGTCTTATTTTCAAAAGAGTAGTGGGAGCAGGAAGGAAAAGGTATTTTAATTCGCCTTTATAGATCTGAACATACATACATGCATAGAAATTAGATACAAATTTGAACCTTGAGAATATCACATTGGTTTTTGGAAGATCAACTTTGTAAACCTACTGTATTTCTATCAAGCTGTAGCTTGGGTTACTTGCCCAGGAAAGCTGAAAGTATGTCTGAAGCAAGTACAAATATGACCATATAGAAATCAATTTTAAAATGGAAACAAACACTCGAAAATTACCCTATATCCTGTCTGTAGCTGGAGAAATTTAATCTCTGTCTTGAAATTCAGCTTTGTGCTGTTAAACATTTCCTGTTTCATTCCTACAGTGGATGTCCTTTATAGCTGACTGGAATAATAAACAATTCTCATCGTTTAGCAGGTATGAAAATAAATTATATCCTCCCCATTTTCATAGAAGGATAATTTTCACTAAAGCAAAGTATCATGATCTGTGCCCTTCCAGTGCAGCAAGGGGACATATTCCCAGAAGGAGTGTCACAAGAGAACATCTACACAGGCACTTCCTCCACTTTTAGAGATGTTTGCTTTTTTGGTTGATCTGTTAGACAGTCTAACCACCCTGCAGGTAATATAATAGGCACTTCTCTGAAGGACATTCATAACACCATAACATTCCAACTTGAGCTGGACTGTCTGAAGAATTATGCTGCAGCAGGAGGAATTTACAGTTGCGTATTGGATATAATGCCATGGCAATCAGTAACCCTATGATCTTTGCGTGTGGTGACAGAATAACCAAATTATATCTCTGCTGCTCTGGAGCTGATGTACCAAATGTTATCTAACAGTGATGCCAATGGCTGATAGTTCTTTCCACACTCAGTCCCAGGTTGGGAAAAAAAGTGTTTCTAGAATCCTGGGTACAGCTAACTCAGAGATGCTTTTTGATAATTAGCATTGGAAAAAAACAGTGGCATGGAAATAGAGGATAAGAATACTTCAACTGCTCCAGGTGAGACAGGTTGACTGTGTTTATAGTAGTAAACTCAAGTGTGCCTGGGCTCTGAAACATGATGGTATTACTAAATGACTGGAGTGTTTCCTGGCATGAATGTGGCATGTTTCAATTCGCAATCTCCCAGCAGGTTGGAAAGTGGAATAGTTTAGCAGCATAAAGACAGACTGCTTTATGCCAGTTGACCTCAGAGCCCAGGAACATTTCATTTGCCAGTACAGACATACTCTTTGGGTGCAATCTGGGGCAAAACTCCAGTTCTTAAGTCCTTCTGCTCAGATCTGTGCTTAAGGCTTCCCGGTGCCACACTCTGTGACATGAAAACAATCCAGGATGTCACTCTTGTAGCATCCTGCTTCAATCCATTTGGTAACACACGCAGAGATGTGACACCAACCACACAACTTAACCCGCTGAAACCAGTGCACATTAATGATGGCAAACAAAAGCTTGTGGAGGGCTTCCAGCTTCAAAATACTATTTGCCACTAACAAAAGCCTGAACATTTTCTTCTGTGCAGTAGCCCAGAATGGAGGGCGGGAACGGTGTCTGCCTCCAGGCTGGCAGTGCACTCAGTCCATGCTGATTCCACAACACTGTGTGAACTTGTTTCCCTTTCTCAGGGCTGGCTGCCAATGACCAAAAAGACTTCTCTGAGGATGTATGCTCTTATTTCATCCCTCAAAAGAAAGTCTTTTAGCAAAGGTTATTATAAAGCATTGTGTGGTCCCTTGGAGTGAGGGAGCAGAATGAAGTAAGGGATTGCAGGATGTCTCTTATTGAAACACAGAGAATTGATGCTATATGCAGAGGTCTCAGATAAGACATTATCAGGTCTCCTGTAGGCAAAGACACCAGTGAAGGATGTGTACCAACTGGTAAATGTTTGCCTGTCTGGAAAGTCTGCACCAGTTGCGCTGGAGATGTTTGCACTGAAAGTTACTATGCTGATTGTAAGCAGTTGCACATTTCTTTTCCATCAGCCTTGGGAAGGTCTAGTCAGAGAATTCACATTACGCTGGCTTGATGAAGCTTTTCCTGGCAGGCTCATCATGCTGGTTGGATTTGATTTTTACAGACAAACACCCCACCTTTGGTACTAGCTTTCCCTGTTGGGAATTCAATTGAAACCAAGCTTGCTCCTTCTAATGGAAGAGAACTGAGGAGGTGCACTGAATAAATATAGAGCCGCCCATTACATCAGTACTGAACTTGCTTGACCAGAGAGTGCTAACACTGTGGAAGGCTGCTTACAAGGCTTTGTGCTCACTGGAGAAGATCAGGGGCACACAGGAGAAGCATCTTGTCTCACCCACAGAGGCCTCCAGGCCTAAGACTTAAGGTGAATTCTTCAAGGAAGAGTTAATATGAAATGTACTTTTTCTTCTGAAGCAACTATCAGATCTTTCATTCCTCAGATCTCATCTGTATCCCCTTCAATTCAGCATGAGGCTTGCTAGTCCCCATCTTCATATGCCCATAGGACTCAGGAGATCCTGCTGCATTGACTTTATGGCCATCTTGGGAGCAAGAGACATTTTGGGAGCAAAAGAAAGGCAAAATGTATGTGAAGCTTATGATGAAGAACTGCATCCTGATGACTATAAACCTCCATTAAGCCTCATACTGGGAAGTCATCCTTATTAAAGGTTAGTAAGACCAGCAGATCCAGCACTACCCTGAATATGCTGTTGTCAAGCATCAGAGTTTTGATTTGTTAATATATATATATTTTTTTTAATGTCAGATCCATGATTTTTATAGGACCTGACTCCTCATATTAAACTCTTAGGGATGCTAATGCTGCTTTCTTGTTGGGAAAGAAAAGCCATGCTTATCTGCCAAGGCTGCTGTCTGCTGCTGCTGGCACTGCTCTGTGTGAGTAACATTTACCCCTGCAAACAGCACCTTGTGCTAACCTTCTTCACAGGAGAGAATTTCACACAACACCAGACTTCACATCATGTGCACACCTTTCCAGATAATCTCTACCTGATGTGTGTGGGTTTTTTTGTTTTTTTTTCCCCTCTCCCTCTGCAGTTAATAGGTATTGCTAAATGTTGCTGGCGAGAGACTGCTGCTGAATGTCCTGCTTACTGACTGAGAAAGGAAATACTTCCTCATGATTTATCATCATTTCCACTTATCTCCCTGTATAGGAGATAGCAAGTAGCACAAGAATTTGTATGCATATTCTACCAGTCCTTAAAGGAGAGGCTGAGTGATACAATCAGGGATTGGCACCGGAGGGGGAACAAGTTAGGCACTAGCTTCACCATAATTGTTAATTTGTACCATCTAAGACAGAGTGGTTTAAGTTAACTCACGTCTGCTGAAGGGTGTCTTGGGATAAGAATGAGCATGCAGCTACCAAGGAATTCTGATGCTTTGTAAGTTATTACCCTGCAGTGACTGGTTTGTGTGTTGGAGTCCTTAACCACATTAAGGCAGAATAACTTCCCAAATGGAAGTTACAGAGTGTGTTGGAGGCAAAGGTTCTGATATAAAAGTGTGGGAGATTGCTGTTCAAGTTTTCCATTAAAGTGCAAGTTTGATGAAGCTGGGGTGTGTATTGCTTTTGGGCATCTGTCAGAGAGGGAAGTGAAAGCCTTATGAAGCACTGGAGCATGTTATTGGCAGTGTTGTAGGCAATACGGCAGTGGAAAGGATTGCACAAGCTGCTTTTACACTCTTTTAACATGTTCATACGGGTGGGCTGTGTTTTGTCTTCACTGAAAGAATAGGGAAAGAAAAAGGGATGGGGGAATAAAATTAAAACACAGACTGGGGAAGGGAAGGGAAGGGAAGGGAAGGGAAGGGAAGGGAAGGGAAGGGAAGGGAAGGGAAGGGAAGGGACAACTTCTCTGGAAAAATAATTCAGAATTTGTGCTTTTTTTTTTTTTTTTTTTTTTCTTACAAGGCTTTCCATTACAAAATCAGGGAACAGTTTGTAGTGTTACAGCAACCACAAGACAAGGTCAGTGAGAGTTAGAGACCAGAAGACAATGAAGTGCCACTTCCTGTTGGAAGGTGCAAATTTTCTTTTAGGGGCGAAATAATCCCATTCATGTCCTAGGGGAAAGAAGGCACTTTCTTTCTTACAGACTTTCTTAGCCTGAAACGAAGTCCTACATCTCCAGAAGTCCCATAAGTACCACAGCTAAGGAAGTTAGACACAACTTCTGAGGCTGGGCATAATGCTTGAGTGAAATGCTAAGCACTGATAAATTGAGATGCATTTAACTCGTTTCTCACTGAATGCTACATTCCCAAGAATTGCTAGATAATCCTATCAATACAAAAATCCACTCAAAGTCAGTGTATCTGCTTTTGAATATTTTATTCTCTCTTTCTGAACAATTGTATTCCTCATACTGCAAGGGGATAAGTCTAGATAAGGCCAGCTTGGCAGCATTTAGTATAACATGAGTGATGATCGAAAATACTGTAATCACCAGTCCAACTTCAAAAGACTTCAGTAAGGACAGGCTGAAGGAGAGGTGATGTTAGCTTATGTTGGAAATGTTGATCAGCCTATCAAAATTTTAATAAATATGCATCTGAACTAGTTCCTTTGTGTCCTAAAACCAAAATAATGCTACTTTGTAGAAAATAAATGCAAACTCAGGAAGTTCTGTCAAACAGACAATGATTTATCTGACTGATGTTCATTTCTCTTCCCTTTATCAGGAAATGTGATCCATACACTTTTAGATAGTGTAACTACTTTTCCTTGCAATTCACACAGAGATTATCTTTTCTCAGTAAATAAATTAAACGATTGTTTTAATTTAAAAGTTACCTACAGTCAAAACATACAAACTTGTGATTTTAATAGATATTATCATCTCTTAAGTACTGTCAGCAACATTAAAATTTTGTATATAAAAAACGACCAGGGAAACTTAATTATTGGAAACAATGCTATTAATGTTGTAATAGACTGCAATCTTAATGTAGTTACGGTTACACATAGATGCACAATCACCCTGTAAATGACAGGTGTGCTCCTGGATATACTGTCATTCAGCTGTGACAAAAAAATTAGGGTGCTGACCAAACTGGTGGTACTTTTGCAGTAGTATGCATGTTGGAGTTGTCTTGGACTATCAGTTAAATTGCATTAGTTACCCTGCCTCTGAAAATCTGTGTGCAATTACAGGGCAGTAGGATGTTCCTATTTTGTCTTCTAAGCTTTACTAAAGCACAGACGTTGCTTCCGTTGAAATTCTAGCAGTTATTTTCTAGAAATAACTGGTAGTTATGAGAGATAAAATGGTGGGTGTTAATCTGGGGACACAAATATTAAGAGTGACTGTGATTTTGCCACAGACGTTGTGTGTGACTTTCAGAAAGTAACACTGAAAATGAGTTTCAAGGTACAGTTTTAGGGGGGTTTTGCACAGCAAAAGGATGAGGGACAACAGACAGAAGTAGCAAGGCAAATTACTGTTAGATATAAGGAAAAAATTCTTCACCATAAGAGTAGTTGGGTGCTGGAGTAAAACCCTATAGGTGTGAGGGAATCTCCATCCTTGAAGATATTTTAAAAATAATCATCTGGACAAAGCTCTGAACACCCTGATGTATGGAAAATGAAGGGATGTTTTCTGAGGATGGGATTAGACCAGATGTCCCCCAGATATCCTACCCGACGGAATTTTTTCTGCAATTCCATGATTCTGATCTTTCAGACTGCCTCTTTCCACAGTCAATGTGGAGCCATCCAGGAGCTGAGACTGACCAGGCATCTCTCTTACAGGCAGTCAAGTTCAAATCCATCTGGTTCACACTGAAAGGACTAAGATCTTCTCCACAACAACATCTCACAGTGTCATTATCTTCTTTCAACAAAGTAGATTTCCTTGCAAACCTGATTCAGCTCTAAACTTCACTCTGGGGAGAACAGAAATTCTAGGCAACTGCTAGTGTATAATGGAGTTTCTGAATGCCCCTTCTGATTCACTGTAGTCTTCATAAGCATTATAGAAGAATATGTGTTTAATGTAACTTTTTCATCATGGAGACAATCTTACTTCTAGACCCCTGAATAATTTGTTGGATCTGTCTGTGATTCTCATTTCTTTCTCATAGACAAAAAGGTACTCTAACATTTACCTTTCTTAAG
Source organism: Athene noctua (assembly GCF_965140245.1). Taxonomy (NCBI): domain Eukaryota; kingdom Metazoa; phylum Chordata; class Aves; order Strigiformes; family Strigidae; genus Athene; species Athene noctua. The sequence continues at coordinate 7,108,002 of NC_134077.1, forward strand.
ATGCCTGTAGTGAAGCTTCATTTATTTATTTTAATGCTACTTGAGACCTTTAAATTCAAACCTGAATGTTAAAATATAGGTATAAAATGATGAAAAATGGGAGATATTTTTTGAGATTATTAGAAGAAGTAATTTCACTCAGAATATGTAGGAAAGCTGTACTATTTAAGGTTATTTTTTGTATGTGCTTAATCTTTTTTTCTTCCCTCTCCCTCTTTTCCATGAAAACATCCCCTCCCTCTCTGTTCCTGCTGTATATGAGTACTACCTGGCTGTCTACCTTTGTTAGGTCTCTGTTAGAAGAAAGGCAATTAATATTTCAAGAGGTCTCCTTGTAAAATAAAGGTTAAATCAAGAAAAAAAAAATCACAATATAAATAAATTATGAATTCTCATCTTGTTCTGGAGAAGTTAGCACCATTTAAATTTAAAGGCAGCACTGTAGCATTTTCATGTTGCATTTAAGAAGTTACAAGGTATATACCTGACTGCCTAAGTTCATCTGTTTTGTGGACAGCATTTTAATTCTTTCAGAAAAAATTGTTAAAGTTCCTCTATTTTTAATATCATTATTGTTGTGATTATTAGTAATAGCAGTTTGCTTTTGAACTTCAGGTGCTATCACAGAATCCCAGAACCATCTGGGTTGGAAAAGCCCTTGAATCTCCAGCCCAACCATGACCCTCCCCCTGACCGTTCCCAACTCCCCCAGATCCCTCAGCGCTGGCTCAGCCCGACTCTTCAACCCCTCCAGGGATCCTGGGGACTCCCCCCTGCCCTGGGCAGCCCATTCCAACGCCCAACAGCCCCTTCTGCACAGAAATCCTTCCTCAGAGCCAGCCTGACCCTGCCCTGGGCAGCCTGAGGCCATTCCCTCTTGGCCTAAATATGGCAAAGCAAGGGAAAGAAGGGACAGAAAGTTAAAATGAACTATAAGCTTGATGCGGTAGGAAAAGGGATGCAACCACAGGAATGATACAGCCGAAGTTGTAAATTAGAGAATTAATTTTGCTCTAGCACCTTAGGAAACAATATTAAAACCAGAAATATCCAGTGACATGCTAAGAGAGAAGCCCTCTCTAAAATTGAAAGAACAAAGCATGAAAAGTTCAGGGAAGACATTGGGAAGTAAAAAAGATGAAAAAGTTATATTTGAGGTGTGGGGTACATCTAAGACAAGAGGCTGGAGCTTCCGCTTTGCATGCAAGCTGTTGGACACTGCACACTCTATGCTCTCATTCTATGCCCTGAACCGGGTCTGCCAGCAGAGTCCATTAGAATCATGTATACTTCAAGAGATAAATTTGAGGAATATCCAATATTTTCAAACTTGGATTCCCACAAGTAGATATCATAATAAATATTCCACTTCCTTGAAATGGATCCTAAAGTTGTTTGGGTTGAATTAGCAAGTTCTGAAAAGGGACTCAGATTCATTATAGGAGCTATGTAAAAGTGTGCATAATTACCTTTGGGCAACTAAGTTTGAAATTGGTGGCTTCTTTTTAAATACACCAGAGGAAAAGGTATGTTTTACCAATGTTTATTTTTTAAAAAACAAAAAAGTCAAATCCTCAGTATATAAAGGAGCAAAACAATGAAGTTTTCAAAAGGTTTCGTTCACAGTAACCTTATGCTAATAAATTCCATATGAATATTAATTCACAAAAGTTAAAGAAAAAAACCACAGATGTTTTTACCTTTTGGGAATAGTAGTTAATGATCATCAAGTAAATCCATTTGGCCAAAAAATAATTTTGCATTTATTCTTTGTTTTCAGAGCAAACATGAGGACGATGTTCAAATAACATTTAATACCTGAAAAATATTCTCTTAATTTAATTTTTATTTTAATTTCATTTTAATTAAATCTTGGCTATAATAAGGAAAGGGCAAGGATGTTCTAACTGTGCAGAAATACTATGAAGTACGCCATCCATCTAATTCATCCTTACACTGAAGTCAGCAGGCTTCATTCCCGGGCTGAATACAAAGTTGATGGTTTTATATTAAACATGACTGTGGTGTAATTGGAATTACACATGCATATATTTGGCCCAATGACTTCATTAACTCTCATCCATAAGCAGTTATTGAAAAGAATATTGTCAGCTCTGCTTATTTAAAATGAAGTTTGCTTTCTGTTTTGAATCCTTCTTGGATGAGAGCGAAAAAAATAAAGGAATAATTTGGTCTGTCCCCAGGTTCTGAACACTGTGTCATTCAATTTCAATTAAAAGTAGTAGGAAAAAAGATGGTTTTGTTTGTTGCTTAGCAAAACATGCAATAAGCCCTGGGCTTCGGTTCTGCATCCTTTCTTTCACATGTGTGCTTTCTTGTATTTCCCAATATGAATCAAGACATGCTGTCACATTGAACCTTGCTGTCATTTGGAACAATATTCTTTTTATCCCGTTTTACTTTTTTTTTTTTTTTTTTTTAATCATCATGACTATGCAAGAGTTATTCTTGGTGTTTGAATGATGCTGAAAGAAAAATAAACCTGAGAAGGCTGAAAAACTGGTACAATCCCATGTAACTTCAGATCTCTGTAACATAAGTCTCCATTTCTCAGTAGTCAGCCACACCTGTAGTTATGTCTCTCTCCATGATGAAAAGCAGGCACTCTCAAGGTACAATTCATCTGAGCCATCACAGACACCTACCTTAAAATGACACGGATCACTTTCTATAAGTGCCCGTTCCTTCATTTGCCTCTGAAGAGAAATGAGTGTAGATGAGATGCAGATTTTGGCCCTCTGAACTTTTTAGTTAGATGAATCCCAAGGTGTTTTCCTGATTTTACTGTTATCATAGCACCTGTATGCTCTAATAGAGGTCAGGGCTCCATTTTGTGGGTTGAGTCCTTAAGAATAATGGGAGAACATTTGTGTCGAGAAAAACTTCACAGAGAAGATAAACAAAGATAAATAGAGATTAAGTGACCTGCCCCAGATTAGTGGCAGAATCTTGGAGAAAGCTAATGTCTTGTTCAGTACCTAAAGTAAAGAAATATATTTCCATTTGGGACACAAATCACTGAATGCAAGGCTTGTGTTACACTAATACAGTGTTGCTGCATGACTTTTTGTCACTCTGACCAAAAAAAATTTATGGGTACTATGGGAACAGGAAACCATGGACTACATTGATCAACTGGCAGGTGAAGCCATCTAGTGATCTGACAAAAAAAAAAAAGGCTTGGAAAGCAATGAGCACTGGGAGAAGATGGAGTTATTAGACTAGATATTAGGAAGTATTTCTTTCCAGAAGGGGCTGTTGGGCGTTGGAATGGGCTGCCCAGGGCAGGGGTGGAGTCCCCATCCCTGGAGGGGTTGAAGAGTCGGTTCGACATAGTGCTGAGGGATCTGGTGTAGTTGGGAACCGCCAGTGTTGGGTCAATGGTTGGACTGGATGATCTTCAAGGTCTTTTCTTCAAGACAGTTCTGTGATTCTGTGAGTTCCTCTATGGTGGATGGGAGAAGACACTGAGTTTAGAAATTAAAATCATTGTAGTGTGGAGTGAGAAAGGCTGGTGCATGGAATTGCTGCCTTTGATTGACAATTTAATAGGCAAGTATAACTGCTGATTATATTGACAGAGTTGATATATGACAAAGCATTAAAAATAGCCAAATTCCGGTGATTTACTAGTCTCAGCTACTTGCACTATGAAAAACTGCATAGAAGATATCAAGGATATAAAAACAATCACCCTAGGAAATTTCATACCAATTTTCCACTCAGTTTTCAAGAAAAAAATAACATTTGTGCCCAGAATTATAATTATGGAGTTGCATTCAGGAACCTCTAGAACTATTGATAAACGATGATAGAAAGCACCAGGAGAAAAAATAAAACCCAAGAAAATAAAAACCCCATGTTAGTTACTTGATACCTACAAATCTACAAAAAGGATGGGAGGGGAGTGGAAAAAAATACCGGGCTTGTATCTTTATTAGAAGCTCAAAATGTCACATATAAGCAAGTAATACTACATAAAATATTAAGCGACTCTAATGCTGACTGGGAAAATTTATAGAGTTGGAGCTGTCTGTCTTAAATCATACCCTCTAGTTATCTGTGCTTCATCTCACCTAACTTGCATTCTCTGAGGACAGTGCAAGTTTTTAATTCTGTGTATTTATAAAAAATTTACAAAGCACTAATTTAAGCACTACATTAAGATAATAGTAATGATAATGATAATAATCTGAGATGCATACAGAGAGAATGTTGCAGGAAGAAAGGTTTACCAAACAGTAGTTACAAAGATGTAGGGTTTTTTTCCTTGTTTGTTTGCTTGCTTTTTAATGAAAACTGATGTTTGCACATCTAGAAAAGTAATTATTTGGTGGTTTGTTGCTCTGTTATGAAGAAATGTTGCTCTATAATGTTATGGTTGAAACTCGACTTCCATTACAGCTTTAATAATGATTCTCTACCTGCCACTGCCAGCAAAATCAAATTCACTGAAGTATCTTACTAATTTACACCTGACTAAAGGATTTTTTTGTTTCTTTTCTCATTTTCTTTCATGGAAAAAACTGGTGCAAATTAGGTAAAGTGTCCAGGATATGTGAATACAACTAGGTGAACTCACTTTGCATGTGCATTCCTAAAACTTACCTCATCCAGCACCCAAGGACCCTGAAGTCTCCACATAAACCCAAAATTTGGTGATATTTGGCACTCTTGCCCTATTTAATTGGAACGCTAAGTGGCTACCTGTGGGTTTCCTGTTATCCAAACCAACATAAACACCCAGTTGGGATCCTGATCACCATCACTTCAGTACCATGAGCTCCATGATTAGAGCAGGACCAAGCCGGGGACATCACAGAATTGATGAGACTTCTTGTGAGGAAAAAGTAAAAGTGAAGACAGTGTTACATGTGAGAAGAAATTATCTTGAGAGCTAGGACATGAACAGAAAGACCCCCATCTATGCTTATGGCATTTTCTTTCCCAGAGGAAAAAACAACAACAACAACAACAACAAAAACCCCAAAAAACAAACCCCACAACAAACCAAAACCACAAACCCCCAAATTTTACATGTTCTTTCCCACAAGGGAATGTGTTAAGAGTCAAAAGGAAGCCACCAGTGTGTTGGCAGTGATAGGATCTTTTAACTTGAGTGAAGTCCATGTGAGGTTCTTGAAACAAATAATGTTTTTTAACTGGTTATGTTTTGAGGGAAATAAATTGTTACACTGGGAGCGCAACTTCAGGTGTCTAAATCAGTTGAAATTAAATTCCGTGCAAATGGAATTGGTTTGGGAAATTATCACTCTCCCATATATTTGGAGAAGGAAAACTGAGGCCAAAGACAGGCAGGGAACATAGGAAACAGCTCTCCTCTGGCTGAAACCCTGCAGTGAATTGCAGCATCTTCTCACCATAGACTGGTTTGGAAGATGCATTCCTCTTCAAATCCTGCACATGATGTCTCCAGACTATAAAGTCTCATGAAGAGTTCAGAATAGAGTGTTCAGTCTCTATGACAGGCACAAGGAAAACATTTTACAATCAATGTATATATGTGGGTTTTTTTAAAACTTCATTTTGGCAGAGAAATTCTGATCTTTCAACTCTTTGTTTCTTGTTTTGGGATAAAAATGAGTGTTAAAAGGTTGGACTAAAATTCTGATTTTTGACCAGCTCACTTTTCTTACTTCTTTGATACTTAATTGTGTTATAGAAAGATGAAGTTCCTTAGTGGTTACGTTGTGCAAGCAGATGAGGAGACTATCCCTGCCCATAATTTCTTTAACCTCAGTGATTTGAAAAAACTGGATTTAAAAAGGAAATATAATTACTACCTGGATTACTAGTAAGGAAATTATATTAAGCAATTTAATTCAGAGAAAGCAATCCAAAAGCAAAGCTGTGTCAGAAGCAGGAGCCAGTTGTCACAAGTTCTCCTCAGTGCCCTGTGTTCAAATAATTCCTTTTTATTTTTTTAAATCTAAGTTAACATTTGTGGCACATGGCCAAACATGAGAAGATCCCTCCACAACCAGTGGGGCCTGAATGTACTGCCTGTTCAATCCCCCATCAGTTCCAAGAGCTCTATGCCAGAAATCACACAGGGATGGGAAGAGACCTTTCCTATGGACCCTATAATGTGTGGACTTACCGGTCTTCAGTATTTCCCTGTCTCCCTTAAATACAAAATGGTGTTACTGAGTAACAGGGATTCATGGAAGACAGGGAGGAAAAATTAAAACAAAAAAAAAAAAGACAAGGTACCACCCCGTTTTGTAAACTGGAAAGACTTCAGCTAATGCTCCATAAAAACTGGCTTAATATACAGTTATTACAAAGCTTCAGTTTTTTGACAGATTAAGTGCTATTAAATCACTTTACTCTGAAGGCACTAAAAGGTCACAAGATGAATTAGTTCAGGCCGTCTTAGCCTACTCCACACATTGCTCCACTCAGAAGAGAGGGGATGAAAAAAAAGAAAACTGAGCTGGAAATTATGACCCTCTAAATGTCTACAGGATGCGAAGCTGTGAAGAATGACAGTGCCTTGTCAAAAGCAGGCAGATGGGCTTTTATCAGCTTGCAGGGCAATTTTCTTCCCTTTTTTCTTTCTCTTTTCTCTTTCTTTTTTTTTGTCCTTTTTTTTTTTTTTTTTTTTTTTTCCTATGGTTGACTCTGATCCATAATGTCGCATTCTGCCCTTTAGGAAGAATTTTCCAGTTGAAAAGATCAGCAGGCATAACCTAGCCTACTCCTTAGGACATGTACTCAGGTTGGATGCAATAATTTTTTTAACAATACAGTTGGAACATATTTTTCTTTAAGTGGCTGCTTTAATAGGAAAATCTTCCTTTCTGAAGGAGATTTCATATGCATTTTGGTAAGGATGACATCTCACGCTCAATGATGTTTTATTTTTCTGTTTTTCTCAAGTCATTTACACACTAAAAGCAGTCAAAGACTGTAGGCGTGTATTGTTTCCAGTACTGTCTTCTCTATACAGATTGATCACTCTGCCCTTAGTGAAGTTATTCCAGTTTTACAAGGTCAGTGTATATGGGATCAAAACTGAATCCCTGATGAAGCTTTCATTAAATCACAGATGCATTTTTGGTTCTAGCGGCAGCAGGAATGGCCCCTGCTTTTGGGAATTGTATACTGACTCTGTTAGGGGTTTAATTTCACCCCAGAAATCAGAAAAATTCAGTACTCAAGAACACTTTGTCCTTAATTCACCCTACTGGGGCATAAAAGTTGTCGATCTCATATTGTATTTCTCTACCCAGTGTTTGAGAACAGCAGGGGATCTTTACATTCAATAGGCCATAAGCTGCATTACTTCAGCACAACTGATGAAGAAAGGATGGATCAGTGACCTTTGCTTTTTGGATTTCTTTACATTTTTATGGATGAATGTCATGGCTGTCACATCTTTTCAAGGCTGTTTTTTCCATTATCATACTCACTTTTCTCTTTTCTTTCCATTTTGTGGATCTAAGCCTTGCTTCCCACTCCTCACTAACGACTTGCTCTCAGCAGCTCAGATAACATTGATGCTCTTTGTGCTAACTACCTTATTTTATAATATAGAACAATCTTGACTCAACAAAGTACTTAAATATGTCCCCAACTTTAAGTATACGAATAGAGAGAGTAAAGTCAATGGAAGTCATAGTGACTTAAATTTTGACATGTGCTTAAGCACTTTGCTGTATCGGGTCTTCCTGTGTATTAAAAACCTGTTGGTATGACAGTACCTCTCCCTCAAAGCTCTTATTGATTGTATAAATCAATCTTTATCACAGATAGAGGAGTAATCATGCAAAAAAAAAAACCCAAAACCCTGCTGTTTATTCACTCTGAAAAATGAAAAACATAAGGGTTGTTTAAATGAAGCAGTCCATGCAGCATCACTTCCCTCTTTAAAAAACAGACCAAGTATTCAAGGATCAACGTAAGGTGAGTACATTTGTAGTAGCTGTGTAGGACCAAGGTGAGATCAAGGACAATCCAAGACACAACTGAAAACACTGGCACATGAAGATTTAGCTTCTAAATTCAGCTGTCCCAATAAAGCTACTTTCTGATCCCAGCTTCCAATAACAGGAATTCACATTGACAGACGTTCTTTCCCTTATGGAAAAACCTCTGACATTAAACCTGTATTCACTAAGAGCAGAGCTTTGTCCATGTACAAAATATTCAGAAAAGTTATAAGAAATATGCTGAATGAAGAATAATTGCCATGAAAACTTCTAATTTCAGTTAGTTATTAAAAGGATTCATGAAGAGTAACAACATGGGGAATAGAATATTATTTCCAACTGGATTATAACTTCTGGAGATAATAAATTTCAACCCTTATTTATTTTCTACTCACAAAAGACTAACCCTATTGAGCTCTGTTTCTTTGAAAATGATGCCTTACATTTTGAGTCCCATCTCCTAGCAGACAAGTAAGTATTGACTCCATTCACCTCAACTGAAAGTAAAGTTCTGAAAGTAAAGTTACTGAAAGTAAACTTCAACTGAACCTCCCTAACCACCAACTGGACACATAAAATTAAAGTCTGACCTTCTCTGGACAGTCATCACCATAGACAAGAAAATGAAATTATAGTTTAATAGCCCTTCAGAAGGGATAGATACTTTTTCATTATCATGTGACTCAGTTGTTGTCTACTTTCCTAAAGGCTTCTCTTTCCCCCTTAGTTTCAATGGTACTCAGCTCTTTGCCTTACTAGCAATACTGAATTTATTATATTTTTTACATAATTAATAGGTTGCGAGTTAAAGTGTTATCAAAAAACCCACACAAAAACCAACAACCACCAAACAACCATGCACTAAGCTTTCTTTCCTTCCTTCCTTCAAAAAAAAAAAAAAAAAGAAATAGAAAGAAGAAAAAGGCACTTTACCAGTATGACTGAAGATGGGTTGTTTTTTTTTTTGGGGGGGGGTTGACCCCTTTTTTTCAGGAGAACTGCTGGTCCTCATGTAAAACTAAGGTTTTTAAACTTTAATTGAAAATTGAGGGGTTTAATTTAACTTAAAACTGTTTTAACTTAAAACAAAACAAAAATTATCTTTACATCCAAAGCATGAGGGTTCTGAACGTTTAAGTCACAAGGAGGATATATTTTGAATCACAGTGGTGATTCAAATGAGTTAAAACTTTAGTACAAGATCAGTCATAGAACCTGGCATTGAATGAAACCTACCAAGACCTTATCATAAAGTTCTGATAAGTCTGGTGTAAAGAAAATCTGAAGATGAACAAGATGAATGAGTAGGAGTCGAGCAGCAGTACTTCAGTAGTACTGAAGCACCTTGCCTGGGTTGATACCACCTGTCTCAATGTGGTTAATTTGTACAGCTGATATGCAAATATGATCATATTGGCCCATGCTCCTATTCTGAGCCATCACATACCTAGTATGAGTAAGTCTGAGTTGCATACGTGTTTTCTGAGGTGAAGATGCTCTCACAGTTGCATTGAAAACTCTGTTAATGTCAATATTATCTGGTTTTCTGCTCATCTCTTCAGCTGATGAAAGGTGAGATGGGGGTAAGAAATGGAAATTGCTGAAAACTAATGGAACATCAGGAGGAAAATAAAAAGTTGTATCAAGACAAAGAAAAGAGTAAGAGAGAGAGGAAAAGAAGGCAGGGAAAGAAAAGGAAAGGACACTTCATGTAGCAATAAAGTGGTTAACAAATGCCTGGAATCAAAGCGGACTCTCTGACTATATTCTTGCCTTGACCTTTGTGCACTGCCATCAGCACATCTTTTCTTACAGTGGGGAGTGATATTACTGTCTGTAGTTTATAATCCTATTCACAGACTTGTATAAAAGTAGTTTGACTCCTCTGTCCAGAAAGTTTGATAGCTATGGCCTGGGAGACCCCAGAAGGAAAAGCTGGGCTAACCAGTAGTTGTCATTTATGAACAGCTCAGTTTAATTGGACAAGGTGAGGGAAGTGCAGAGGAGCAAAGAAAAACTCAAAATCCCAAAGTTAAAAACAAAGCAAAGCCCCCCTAAAAGGTTTGTATGGCATTTTTTTCCATAACTTTTAATTATTGAAGCTGACCACATGACTTAAAATCCATACAAAGGCACAAATTCCTCTATGTTTTATAAAAATTATCAAGTAGAGGAGGTACATCGCAAAAATGGCATCAATGGTATTTAACCTAGTAAGATTTTCATGTAATCTTATTGTTGTAGAGTTGATAACATAAAAAGAATATTTATTTAATTCAAGGTGCAACTTTTACCCTGTTGTTATCCATTTTAAAGTCTACATGCATTCTATTTCATTTTATACTTCTCTTAATCACTAGCACACAATTTCTGAATTTTGACAAATATTCAGTTGCTGCTTTAACCCACCTCAGGGGGAAGGAAAAAGATTTTAGCAAGTAAAATTAAACTTACTTAAACATTTTTTACTCTTTAAATGAATTCCAATTCTTAAGAATGGGCAAAAGTTCACTGACTACAAGAGATTTTTTCATTAACACTGTGAATATTTGACATAGTGTTTTGGAACACAGACCTCTTAGCTAGGTATTTGTTAGTCAATAAAGAAGCCTTCTGAAAGATTACATTCAGGCTTGTATGCAAACTGCCCATTGTCTTTAAGAAAGGATCTACATGATATCTTAACAGTGATTAAAATGCTGCAAAGTAGCTTACACAAGGCTATGATAATCATGGCAAATCACGGAACTTGGACATGGAAAGCAGAAAAAAAAAAAAACAAAAGTTTTTTTAGAGCTTGAAGTGACTAATTTCTTCAGGTGTGAGCTGAAGAGAAAACTGGTGACAAAACCACTTAGGCTGGCAACATCAGTTAATATACACTGAACAAGGAATTACAGTGGCATTCTCTTAACTGGGAGGCATTGAAATAATCTGCCCTTCGGGATGAATGTTATCAACACAGTGAGATAGTCACAACAGCTCATCCTGAAGTGACACTGTAGTATTTCACGGCAGTATTACAGGTGTATCTACAAAAACTAATCTTCGCCTGTAACCAATGGAGAACAGAGAGACTATTCCAGTTTTTGTTTCAGAGCACCTCAACTGGTGGCAGCTGTGAGTCATCTCCGGTGAGGAACTTGCCTCTCACCATTTATAGAGATGTGACCTCAGAAATTAATTCAGCCTTTGCCAATACCAATTTGATCTGAGAACAACACAAAGGCATCAGCATCTTCATCTGCATAACATGCTTAACACCCAGCTAAAAACATTAACAGCTCAGACTGAAGCAGTTTAAAGCCAATACTTTTTCCCTGACATGTCCATGGAGAGAAAATAAGCAAGAAAAAAAGTAACATTTCCATTGAGAGGACATTTTCTGTGGATTTCATATTTAGTTTAACAAACTTGTTCTTTTATGTTTCTGGACTTCACTTGCTTGTTTTATTTTGTTTCTTTCTCTCTCTCTCTTTCTCTCTCTCATATTCCTGTCTCTAAAGGTTTATATCCTAATTGTTCTATTTTTCTCTTTAGTATATTCTCCTGTCATTTCCTCCCTTTTGTTTCTCTCATATTTTTATCAATACATTTTATTCTTTTCCCCACTACATAATAAAAAGAAGAAAAAATATCCAATAAGATTTTTAAACTTTTTAATGCTAAGGTCATTTGCTATGCAAATATCATTCTTAATTAGATGGCAAGTTCTCTGAGGACTCATGCATATAAAGAGTACATGATTTGACTCCAGTCCTGATTTAGCCCTGCAGGCCTAAATGTGAAGAGCCATTCCTAGTTGACTATCGTATCATAGGTCTTTAGGCTACAAACTGATATTCCTTCTACAAACAAGGAATTATATTCATGCAAAAAGAGGGAGTGGTGCCAAAATCTTTATAGTTTGCCTCTGAAGCTACTTCTTATGATATACATAATACCAGGCAAATAGATTGCTTAGCACTATTATCAAAAAAAAGTATGCACTTGTGAGGCAGTAAATATATTTTCACTTCAGTAGAGTGTCAAAGTTTTCTTTGTGTCTTTATGAAAAAGATAAGCTTGAAAAACATCTTTGCTTTCTGCATAATCCTAGGCACTACTGAAGGCAAAGGAAATTGAGAGAACCCAGCACCTGATGGCTACTGCAGCTTTTCTTGTTTTTTTATCTTGCTCTCCTGGCCTGGTCTTTTGATTCGCTCTATATTTTGCAGCTGTCAGTAGGATGTTAATGTGTTATGACATACTCATCATATCACAAAGGAAGAAATTATTCATCTTGGAGATCAGACCTGTCATATAATTACACATTGACTATAACAAATCAAAATAAATTATTCCTTAGAATATACATGCGCATTATACATTGACTATACATGAGCACATGTGGACATGTGTGTGTGTTGGGGACAATAAAATAAAATAAAATAAGTATTTCAAGGAACTGGTAGTTGACATATTTCAAAGCTAAACTATTTGAAATAGCTTATTTTTTGACAGGAAGGTCCTACATCTCCCCCCTTCCCTGCATGTCAGGTTTGCCTGTGTCTAAAGTCTCTGGGTCTACCATAGCTCACACATACACACATATGCACACACACATATTTCTCCTGAGGAAAGACTTCAACTTTGCAGCATAACTGAAGAAAGCATGTCAGGAGGCTGTCGGAAAAAAAGCAGCTTCTTTCCTACAATTGTTTTTGGACTCTGTCCAAAACTCACCCTCAGTGCCTTTTACTCTTGACACATTTTCCCTACGGAGTCAAATTTTTTTATTATTATTTTTTAAACAACTGGCAGATTTTAAGTTGTGCACCTCCACTGCTAGTCTGGGAGTCCAAGATTCAAAGAGCACTGACTCTATATTCATGTCGATATTAAATAAGCATGGCATATAAAGACAACTGTGGGCAACTTTTTCTTTTGATGCTATCTTGGGACTTTTTTTTAAAGAGTTTTATATAAGACATCAAATAGTTATGAGGAATGTGGCTGTGCTTTTTATAACACAAGAAAGGTTAAGAGCAGAAATCTTTATAGACATTGTAAGAAGTTCCAGGGGAACAGAAAGCTCTGTGGACTCAGAAGATGGATTTCACCTTCAAGACTAGGATTCAAGTTCACCAGAGGAATCTCAAAGTAAGAAGTGTTTTGATCTCAGCTCAGTTCTTCAGGGCTTTGTGTGTGTGTGTGTGTGTGAATGCGCGTGTGTGTTGGTTTCTCAGAAAGAACTATATTTTGCATCTAATCTAAAGAGGTTAGTTCCCTACAGATTAAAATTCAAATGACAGGGAAAATACTTAAAGCGTGTCTGTAGTTTGAACCCATTCAAAGTTTCTGGGAGAACTCACCTGCTTCCAGATATCTCAGCTTCATGAACTATTTTTAATTGGCTTTGGTGCTGCTTCTCTTCACTGGGTGTTTAGTTCAGGCTGCTCCTACCCCATTTGTGTTACATGGATAAGCATCCATTAAGAATACACAGGTATCTTGAGATGGGTTTGAGTTTTGATGTAAGGGAGAATGAAAGGCAGCCTTGCATAGGCATGCAAAGGCAAGGCACGATCCTGGACAAAAGGGGGGACCTTTGGAGAAGGAAGTAACAGCACAGTGAGTTGGCTCCATTAAAAGAGACAGGCAGTGCATGACCAGTTCATGCAAGCAGAACAGAGTCTTGAAAGTAGGCTGTGGACCTAGTGACAGGTGAGATAGTAAAGACAGGCACTGTAGGTAGTGTTTATATGCAGTATATGAAAAAAAAAGAGAGACTTTGAAAGAAAGAATAGGTCTGGAGGAGAATATAAAGAATACTTAGGACAACCTATGAAGCAGGCATGGAGCAAGAATAGTCTTAAGAAAACAAACATGAGAAAAAAATGTCCTTAATAAGTAAATTGCCACTGAACAAGAATGCTGCCTGCAGAAGGGAAAGTTAGGGATGGTACACATGGGAGGTCATTGTTTAGCCATTTTTCAGCCTAGGAGATTGTTACCTATATAGACAAACACATCAAACAAATGCAAAAAAAAAAAAAAAAGATCCTACATGTTGGCAGTCTCAGTCTTGCAGAGGATTCCCATATCTGTATTTGAGATTCTGATCTATTTATGTATTTTATAAACCTTTCTTTCATTTGCAAAAACATAGGAAAGGACAGGTTAATAGAACAGATTAATACTTCTGAGATTTCCCCCTGGTTTTCCTGTGATGTTCTCCTCCTTAAACTGTTTCTGAACATTGGAGCAGCACCATACCAGATGTGATATTTCTCCTTTCCTTATTTCTAACTTACACTAGACTTTTCAGTGGTTCAGCAACTTAAGGAAATGGAGAAGATGGAAACCAACTGTCTACAGGTCAGCTTTGGCTCTCACAAAACAAAGCTTGGAATAGTTAACCTGACTTAGGTAAGCCTCTAAAGATCAGAGCACTAGAAATCAACTGTATATGATGCAGCCATGTTCAAATCTGAGAAGGGTGTTCAGAGTATAACGTGCAACATGAACGAGTACACCATGTGGAGATGAAGTCCTCAATTTATTTGTCCACATTTAGGCATGTGATGCCAATTGACATGTTCCAAGTTATCCTGTCCAGTGCCCAACAGCCATTCTGTAAGCTACAGATATCCCATAAAATCTGTGTCATGTATACCAGTGATATTTAAATATTTTAGATATTTTAAGCTGTCACCAATAGATATATAAGTTTAGGCTACTGAATAAAAGCCTGAAATTCAGCTCTTGTCTTGGTGTCTAACATGACAATGTCTATGAGTAGGCTAAATTTCAAATGCAGTTATGGAGATCTAGAGGCATTTACATGACAAAATGCACATCTGCTATGGGATAAAATGGATTATTCTTTAGACCCTGCTGACTGTATTGACTAGATCTCAAACTATAAAAACACCCTAGAGAAACAAAGTGCATGTAAGTAGACTCTATACTGACAGCACCTAAATTTAGCTTCTAATCTACAAACTGAATCCCACTTCTTTAGAGTCTAGCCTGTGAGACCCAGGGCAAAATTACTTAAGTGTAAGCATGTAGACCCAATTGAGAAGCCCTGGGCAATCTGAAACATCCTCGTAGGTATATGTGACAGACATGATAAAAGACTATGAGAAGCCCATGGCTGTCTGAGGAGGTACCTGGTGGCTAAGTGAGTTTTCTAGGGCAGCTCACATGGTGTTAATCATCTATATAAACAACTGAATTAAGTTTCAAATGACTGAGCTATAGTCAACCAAATGTTGAGTACAAGTATACTAATAAAAAAGAGTAACTACAACAAAACAAAGAAAATTGTCAAGGAATGATGTCTGATTGTGGTTTTGGAAAATTACTTTAGTTTTTATTAACAAAATAATCATTACTCCCTGATTATGAATATGACCTGCATTTAATAATGAAAACACGATCTTTTCAACATGTGCTGTGTCAGAGGTGATATTAAGCTGAAAAGAAAGATGGTCTGGGAGTTACCATTCTCACTCTGGGACTTAGGAAATACAGGTTTAATTGCCAGCTCTGCCACAGACTCCTCGTACCACTCTTTTATTATTCGTACTGCCATAGGCTCAAGTATACCTCGTCATGTTGTGTTTTAAATTCTTTATCCTTTAGTTTTACAACCCCAGAAGTTAGAACAACAATTATTTTTTTTTTTTTTAATTATTCAGTGTTTATCATGTCTGTTTTGTTTGCAAAACCCTTTGCATGGGCTCTGCCTCAAGTCCTACATACAGGGAGTTTGTTGTTGTGTTTTAATGGCACCAGTCACCCTGCCTTTTACACTGTAAGGCAGTATAGTTACATTTATACTGGAATAATTTGTTCTTATCTGGCAGCAGTGATTTTCTGATTTGGCAGCTTGCTTCCAGTGGAAGATGCAAGTCCATCAACACAGCCCCTCTTGTACCACATTACTGGATCTCTTTGAAGTTCTGTCCAGTTTGCAACTGGCATCGTGTTTTCTGCACATGCAAAGAATAACCTCACTGTGCTATTTCTCTCCTCCAAGAAGTCCTCAGACCCTCCCAGATGCAGCAAGCTTAAGTTACTACATAGATTTATATACACTCTTGCCATTATTATCCCATCTGTTCTGAGGGAATAACCCACCTTGCTCCAAGATATAATCATGAACATCCTCAGGACAGTATATGTGGTCCTGTTCCATTAGTGTTCTCCTGGGAAGACACACTGCTGAGGAACGTGTAGTCTATCTTCAACCTACTTGAAGATGGTGGTGGTTCTGGCATGATGAGTTGTGTTACTGTACTCCTGTGGGAGAAGCTTTTGTGTGCATTTTAAATTCCTCAGAAATAAATTAACAGAAGAATGTTGGTTTTTTCCTACCTTGTGGGACAACTGTGGATGGGTCTGTGAAAGAAAAATGACAAGTTAATACCAAGCTACTAGAAATAGTTACACTGTGGTATATTCAGTTAAATGGATGGATTCAAGAGATAAAAAGAAAGCAGCAACTCTGAAATATTGTAATTGTTGACACAGTATAATGCAGATGTTGGCAAAATACTGTGTTCCTGGGGAGAAGTGAGTCAGTCCACACACCATCTGACCATTCGTTACACCGTGGAAACCTTTGGAGTGCATTCAGTACAGCAAGCACAGCACTGTTCTAGCTGATTAAGTTGCACCCTGTATTTCAGGCTCTCAAGGCCACAAGACAGAGATGCCAATTTTAACAAAAAGGTTTTTCTGCAGGAAGGAAGCGGGGTATTATTATATATTACATTTCTTGACAAGGCAACTGGAAAAAGTGCCTGCATTCTCTCTGACACAGTGCCAGCTTGTTGGCTGGGTATGAAATAAAGGGATGTGGAGGATTTTCTCTGTCTTCAGAGTATCTAGGAACAATGGGGCACTTTCTCCTTGTATCATGCTCCAGAATAACATTTAGGTGGTACCATGAAATGAATAGAAAATAAAGAAAGTCAAAAGAAGTCACTCAAGTGATTAGAGCACTTAGTCCATCAGAAAATTTTGGCTAGATGGGGGTTCAAACAAAGTCTTACTGTGTTATGGACTGAGAGAATGTCTTAATCTGTGGGGTAGGAGCAAGCAGAGGGATGTGGCACAAATTTCAGCTATTTGAGTTTTGTAGAAAAATTATTTATACTCTTTTATGCAGAATGAGTCTGACAATTCTGGCACAATTGCAGGAGACAGAACACCTCCTTATGGGAATGATTATTTACCAAGTGGAAGTGTAACAGGAAGGGTGACTGAGGATTTCCTTCTATCCTTCAGAAAACATCTGTAAAATAATGGACAAGGAACTCTCCCAAGAGAAAATCAAATTTGACTCTGGTTCTTTCTGTGGTGGCTGAGGACTTCAGCTGTTCTGATGTTCTCACAAGCTGCACAGCAATTCATGCTTATCTTCCTGTTTGGTGATAATCTTGACTTCTTGTTTCTGAATCTTAAAGGTGTGCTTCAAGCATATTTTCAAGTGTTTATTCTCAACACTGAGGGCTAATAAAATAACTTGAAAAGTGAAATAGAGATTTTTACTACCTCATATGATTCCAAGAGCTAAAATCTTCCCTCTGCAAAAAATCTGCCCAGTAACATGAGCTACAGTAAACACTGAGCTATCTGCATAACCACTTTCAAAGATTTTTCATGGGTTTAGGTGAAAGTTATCTTAAAATTATAAAAAGATGAAGAAGGGAATTCTAATTATAATTTTAAAGTACATGTTTTCTTTTAAATTTGTACTTGACATTTTAATTTTGAAAATTAATTGTTTCAGCTATGCGATGCATTTTATGAATGATCTTGCTGATGTATTAGGAATATACTGTAAAAACTTCCTTTTTAAAATTACTCATAAAATTCTCTTTTTAATATAGATTTGTACAGAGCCCACTCTGTGGTAACCATACAATAAATAAAAAAAACCTCCCAACAAATAAATAATAATAAACATCACTCACGGTGTTCTCTGAACCTCTAAAGCACTCTGGCCTGTAACAATCCTTTTTCCTCTGGCAACTGTTGCTCTAGTGATGCATTTCAACACACTGAAAGAACAGCTTACTCTTTTGACACGTTTTTTGTAATATCCAGGATTGCTACTGCTTCAGTGGTGTATTATTGTAATACTTTATCAAAACAATGCCTGCCAGGAATTTGTGTCCCAAGAGAAATTTTATATAGTTCTTTTAAATGACAAGAAAGAAATCCCAGTTTGTAGAATTTCTCAGCGATCCTCACATAATCATGGATGCCACAGAGTCACTGTGGCCAGCAGCCTTTCACTAGGTTATTTTATCACTTAATTGTAAAGGGGCAACCCAATTTTGCAGAAGAGTCGCTGAGGAAAAGTGGTTAATCCTTAAAGTCTGGGAATTTTTCTGAGCTATCAGATTCCTAAGCCTTTTTAAGAAGATGAAAATAAGAATAACCAGACTGGTTTTCATCTCATTATCAAACAGGTTCTTCAGAATAAGGTGGTTTTGCCCTAAGACTCTTCCAAATCCAGTTGCTTTCAGCATAGGGACTTCCCTACCTGGTTGTGATTTCTGTGCATTTGGGAACCATCAGCAGATTTTTCTTCCATAGACTTTAACATTGTCACCTTGAACACATTGAAACTATTATTATCCACAACACGCTATGGAAAGAAGATATATAGTCCTTCTCACAACTAGTTTTCTAATTGTCTGAAGAGCGAAAGTCTACATGTTTTGAATCCTGGTCTGGCTAGCTTTCTTGATTACCACACTTTTTTTTTTTTTTTTTTTTTTTTTTTTTAAGATTCAGTGAACAACCACTCATTTCTCATCAGCAAAACTTTCACATTTTTGTAGGGTTCTGTCATGATCCCTTTACATCATCCCTTTTCCAAAGAGAAAAGTGTTAACTCAATTTGTCATAACACCAGTGGAAAATACACTACATCTTTTGCCACCTGCTACTGTTCTGTGAATATTTTAACCAGTTCTTTCCATTATTGTGATGAGGGCAGTAGAGATATACACAGTACTCAAGACACAGCTGAACCATCTCTGTTTCCAAATGTCTAAATAAATTTTCTGTTTCATTCTGTAATATTTCCTAATGATTCCTAGCATTAGATTTGGGTTTTTTTAACCACTAATAATCACTGAGCTGACATTTTCATAAAACTTATTATCATAACACCCACGTCTTATTCATAACTGAATGACAACGATTGTCTCAAAAGAGTGGCATTTAGGAACCTACATTCAAATGACAAAATACCTAACCTGTATGAAAATCTATGTGGGGAAGTTTTTCGCTGGTAAAATCTCTAAAAGCATCACTGGCACCTGAGGTTATTCCACTGTGCATGCCAAGAGGTATCAGCATTTTGGCTAGCTCCAGCATCTTAGGGGCCTAAATTCATTTGCATCCTTGATGTTAGGCCAATCTACAACTGTCTTGGCTCAGTGACTTAATCATATATTGTCTAACAAGAAGGTATTGAATTAAATACAAGGTAGAGTGTCCACAGCCAACCTTATTAAAAAAAAAAAAAAAAAAAAAAGAAGCCCCCCCTTTTCCTAAAACAAGTGGAGGCAACAGTTAGCCAGCAGTAGAAGGATATTAAGATCTCTTCACCTTCAGGTGTACAACTCCCCATTTTCCTGATGAAAATTACTTAACGTTTAAGAAAAGGCTGAGCTTTAGGGACTGAGCAATTGTGTACACATTTCTCTCCCCCCTTACTGTTGTGTATAGGCAAAATCATAATTAAAAAAAAAAAGAATTAACGAAAATACACACATATGTATGTATGTAATATTCCATGCATATATACATTGATATCTAGATGTACATTCCTCAGATGAGAAATGGAGTGGTACAGTAGACATCTCTCTAATCTGAAATAAAAACCCCCTCTTCCTTCCCAAAAACAGTAGCCCAATGATGTGCATAACTGTGTCTAATACATTTAAATTTAATCTCAGCAGGTAGCTTTTCATGGCTACTCTAGGCATATTCCAGAGGCTTCAAACTCCTGCAGACACACAAGGGACCGAAATTCACTGTAGAAGATATAGCTAGGGCCTGAGATCAAAGGGATGGCTGTATAAAAAACCCAGAAGTGAGGTTCAAAGCAGTCCTCAGTTCAAATACCATAGTCACTTCTATCTGTCCATTTTATACAACATATGGAAATGGATAGGAATAGTTATGTAGGTATAAAGAGGTATAGCTATAAATACAGCTGGGTACAAATGCAGATATAAACATATACTGGGTCTTGTTGCAGGTATTCTTTGAGAATAAACTTGGATCAGATTGTCCTGTCAGACTGCTTAAAAGAGTTTTTGAAAATATCCAAGAGCTATAAATTGCGTTCTTTTGTCCTCGGGATGTTATTGGTACACCCTGATACTTCAACCTATAGGTCAGAGGGTGGTGATTAGATTCACCCATCCTTATACTATACTTCTTTCAACATAATGGAAAGGACCCATGAGGAACAGGTTGCTCTGTAGGGTGAGTCAAGTAGAAAATGGAAGAATCTAACCTCGAAGGAGACAATTTTTCTCCATTGACAGAGCCAGGTGTAATCATGTTTCTAAGTGAGTCTCCTTTCCTGAAGTTAGACTCCACACTGAGTAGCTTCCAGCAGCAACTGGTACCATGCCTGATGATTAAAATAGGTAAAATAACATGAATATCGATTTTAGGACAACTTCGTCAAAGCAAACACAATTTTGCAAAAACTGAGGACCCCAAAATCAATAGTAAAGAACTCATGGGTGAGACTGTGGGAGTGTGTGGATACAGCATCTGTAAATCTTCACATTGCTTTTGAATGCCTGTCTAAAATATGTTTTAGCTACAAACAATGATTGGGTTCAATGTAAGTATAATGGGATAAAATGTTATGGCTTATGATGTAGAGGAGGTCAGCCTAGCTGCTTTAATGCCTCTCTGGCATTACTCTATGAATATGTGAATCTATGAAAAATAAATCAATATTAGCAGGAAATGATGCATTGTAACTAAGTCACTCTTCTTCTACTTCTAGTAAGTACATTTGTACTTGCCTCCTAGTACTTTTCTGAGGCTCTGGTAGTCTTACCATTGAGATCAATGGGGGCTAAGAAAGGTTAATGATAAGACCTTTTAAAAATCATGCCCTTAAACAATTAATGTTTCTGAAGTCATTCAAGTGCGTGTGTACTTCTGGTGATGACTGAGATTCTTTAAGACACTAGGACACCCACTTGCCAATGTTTCACTATATTTTTTTCTTTCTTCATTTTTTCTTAAAAAAATTAAAAAGTGAAAGCCAAGTAGCGTTACTGAGTTGTAACTTGTTCCTGATCTACATGATAGCACAGACTGTCAGGTGAAAACACTTGACAAATATTATCTGAACCAAACGTGGTCAAATATTTAAAGTACTGGAGAGTTTCACTGCATGTGACTAGATGTCAATAGCAGGTTAATATTATTAAGATATACTTGGCTGATTCCTAATACATAGGTGTATATATATGTATATATATTATTATGTACTTTCAAGTAGTTTTAGCTGATGGATATAAGTGTATCTTGTAATTGCATAGGATCAAATCCACTAGTTTTATAACCTTTAAGATCAGTTAATTATTCAAGACACCAGAATGATTATAAAGATCCTACATCCGAGCCATTTAGAGCCTGCATTAAAGCAAATACAGCTATAAAACTATTGGCAACATGAAAGTTTGCTTTGCTTCTAGTTATAAGATACAACAATCTCCTGCAGGATGATGAAATGGTAACCTGTATTTTTCCACATTCCAATATAGCTAATTTTTATCTTTTTTTTAATGGCATCCTCCTAATATCTATAAAGAGCCTATATCTAATTAAGACCACTAAACTGAAAAATAATGTTGGCACAGGGTCATTTACACCTGGAAATGGAATAAATTGATATTCTCAAAAGTCCTATGGACTACACAAGCTTGCACTCCTGGCACAACATCAACTCCAACAGTTAAGCCACCTACTTCAGAAAGATCTTTGAGAAGGATGAATCTCATGAAGTGTTCAACATGATTTTCTATTCAGAACAATTGACACAAAGACAGAAAGAACTTCAGTAACATGGTCAGACATTGTGATTATTCCTCCAAGAGAAATCTGCCAAACTCCCGAAGATGCTCATTGCTGTTAACAATGTACCTGAACCCAGTCTTCTGTGGTTGCCTTGATTACCGTGGGAGTACAGGTGAGGAAAAATCTGAGTCACAGAAGTCAGACTTGAGTCTGTTGTCTAGTTCATGGTTAAAAGAGGCAGACAAAACTTGGTAAAACAACTTTGCATTAGACCAAATCACTAAAGCCGCCAAAGCAAAGTAAGAGAGAAAAAACAAAGGGCACATCAACATAATGTACATATTGTGAGGATTCTTGAAGGTCAGAGCATGCTCTTTTACTTCTTAGTGACATATAATGCCAATATTTGTCAGACCCTGATGAAGACCAAAGCTCAGTCAGAAAAAAATGCACTGCATGACATTTGTTCTCAGCCCTCTACCTTTGAACAGTCTTTATTGTAGGCACCTGGCTATAAACACAGTTTAAAAAAGAAAAATTTAGTCTGGCTTTGGCACTAGGAGGCAGGGAGAAGGCTTCCACTGTCACACTGTCAGTGAAAGAATCATACAGAGAATAACAGCGTTTTATTTACATAAACATCAACATACACTTCAGGCTTTATCACAACTATCTTTTACTCTGAAAATCATCTACAGAGTTAATTTTTAAATTATATTAATTTACTTGAATTTCATTTTAGAATGTAATGAAATAAGTGAAGAATTTCATTTTAGCAAGTTAATCTGAAAGTAAGAGACTTTCTAAGTCTTTGTCTATCTACAGATCGTCAGGCTGGAGATTCCCATGTAGACATTAATCTATTCAATGATGCATTATTTTAAGTTACAAGAAGGGCTATTTTTTTTTTTTTTTAATTGAACTAAAGATAACCTAAATCACTCTTATGTACAAAGAAAATCTCTGACTCTATGGCTAGAACCAAATACTGTAAGATGTGAGTGTTTGACTATACTTGCACCTTGTGAATATCTTGCAAACAATTGTATTTTAGAAAGCTTTATTTGTTATCCTTTTTTTTTAAAAAAAAGTAATTTATGTCTATGAATACTGGTTGTAAAATGACACCTTTTCTAATCTGATGGCATCTTAAGCATACTACAAGAACCATCAGAATATATTAGCACAAGCAAAGCAATAAGAAAAGTTAAAGTTCAGAACTTTAGTTATTTACAGGTGTGACACTGATGAAATAGATACTCTGAATTTATAGATTTTATCCTTTTTTATTTATTTATTGTTAACTTTGTCAGCTCTACTGAGGAAAGAAAATAATACAAGATGACATGAAATGGATAATAAAACAAAACAAAACAAAACAAAATAAAATAAAATAAAATAAATAACATAATTAATCCCTCTTCTATCCAGGCAATGTGGAGGCTTAACTCAATTGCAGAAAAACTGTAACATTTCTAGAAGATTACAGAAACTCTTGATTTGAACCACGTTCTCAGAGTTCTAGTGATCTTAACATAAAAATGTATCTTCAAGTCATTTAACTAAAATCAAAGCAAACATCCTTTCAACCACCATAAACAGAACAAATTATTATTATTTGGAAAGAGTAGAAATACTTTAGTGCAAAAAGATGAAGTTGTTATTTTATTTACTTTTTACTGAAGAAGCATTGTATCAGGAAGGCCACTTAAGGTTAGTTCAAAAATGCTTGATATGTGAGAACTGAATGACAACCTCAACTTTTCTGATCTGTCAGGAGTTTGGTGAATGGTTCCACTCACAGACTGACAACTAAATCTACTTTTTTAGCTCCTCTATGACAATAAACAAAGAGAGAATATATTTCTTGGCCACAAAAAAATATTAAAAATAGTACTTCTTTGTCAAACTGATCTAGCATGACTTTATTTGCCTTTTTAGCCCACCCATGAAATATCACTCTCTGCATGGCCACAGTATTTCTACTTGTGCACAGATATATGCCTGTAGCTGTCAGGCTCCCGCTTACTAATTTTGGATCTCATTAGCCACTTTTATTCAAATCAGATCAGGGAGAGGAATTTGAAAACTTTAATAAAATATTTGGTCTAAAAATGAGCAAGAAAGTATTCATTTCCTCAGCAAAGGGAAGAATGCAGAGTATCTTCAGCCTTTCCAAAAACTGAGAGCGCACAGAGAGAAAATTAATACAGATGTCTTAAACAAATGTGGTTACAACCAGAACATACATTAAGCCTTCAATCTAAAAACAAACAATCCAGTTCAACGTGTCAGAGACACCCTAACATCAAAAGGGATTTGAAGACGAGGTCTTGATGGTTTGATGCTGCAAGTTCCCTGGCACTTACAGGAGTTCAGCATTTCATGATAATTGGGAGCTTTCTTAGGATTTTGCTCTGAATATGAAGAACAAGAAACTTAAAAATGTAATATAATCCATATATACTGTCTTGTGTATAACAGGTATCTCTTTGTTACTACTGGTTCATTAAGAAGCAAGTCTACATCTTATCTCCAGATCCAGTCTAGGTAAGTGCATTAATACGGCCATGAGAGACAAGCTAGCATGTATGATGGAGACGGTAATTTTTCTGGGTTAATCTCATTTCATCATTAGCCATGATGAATGTTTTATCATAGAATCACAGAATCTTCTAGGCTGGAAAAGACCTTGAAGATCATCCAGTCCAACCCTTAACCTAACACTGACAGTTCCCAACTACACCAGATCCCTGAGTGCTGGGTCAACCCGACTCTTAAACCCCTCCAGGGGTGGGGACTCCACCACCTCCCTGGGCAGCCCATTCCAATGCCCAACATCCCCTTCTGTAAAGAAATACTTCCTAATACCCAGTCTAAACCTTCCCTGGGGCAACTTGAGGCCATTATGTCTTGTCCCATCACTTGTTACTTGGTTAAAGAGACTCATCCCCCCTCTCTGCACCCTCCTGTCAGGGAGCTGTAGAGGGTGATGAGGTCTCCCCTCAGCCTCCTCTTCTCCAGACTAAACCCCAAGTTCCCTCAGCCGCTCCCCAGCAGACCTGTGCTCCAGATCCTGCCCCAGCTCCGTTGCCCTTCTCTGGCCACGCTCGAGTCATTCAATGGCCTTTTTGGGGTGAGGGGCCCAAAACTGAACACAGGAATCGAGGGGCGGCCTCACCAGTGCCAAGTACAGGGCTCAGATCCCTTCCCTGTCCCTGCTGGCCACGCCAGTGCTGACACAAGCCAGGATGCCATTGGCCTTCTTGGCCCCCTGGGCACACTGCTGGCTCCTGTTCAGCCGGCTGTCAATCACCCCCCAGGTCCCTCTCTGACTGGCAGCTCTCCAGCCACTCCTCCCCAGGCCTGTAGCCCTGATGGGGGTTGTTGTGACCCAAGGGCAGCCCCCGGCATTTGCCCTCAGTGAAACTCCCCCAGTTGGGCTCAGCCCATGGCTCCAGCCTGTCCAGGTCTCTCTGCAGAGCCTCCCCACCCTCGAGCAGATCAACACTCCCACCCAGCTGGGTGTCATCTGCAAACTGACTGAGGGTGCCCTCGATCCCCTCGTCTGGATCATCAATAAAGATGTTAAACAGGAGCGGCCCCAACACCCAGCCCTGGGGGACACCACTCGTGACTGGCCGCCAACTGGATTTAACTCCCTTCACCACAACTCTCTGGGCCCGGCCATCCAGACAGTTTTTACCCAGCGAAGCGTGTGCCCATCCAAGCCACGAGCAGCCAGTTTCACCAGGAGAATGCTGTGGGAAACGGTGTCAAAGGCCTTGCTAAAGTCAAGGTAGACAACATCCACAGCCTTTCCCTCATCCCATAAGCAGGTTGTCCTGTTGTAGAAGGAGATCAGGTTTGTCAGGCAGGACCTGCCCTTCATAACCCCACGCTGACTGGGCCTGATCCCCTGGTTGTCCCACATGTGTTCTATGACGTTACTCAGGATGATCTAATCCATCAGCTTCCCGGGCACCGAAGTCAAGCTGACAGGCCTGTAAGTTCCTGGACCATCCTTCTGATCCTTCTTATATATGGGCATCACACTGGCCAATTTCCAATCTGTCGGGACCTCCCCGGTCAGCCAGGACTGCTGGTAAATGATGGAAAGCGGCTTGGGGAGCACCCCAGCCAGCTCCTTCAGCACCCTCGGGTGTATCCCGTCCGGTCCCATAGACTTGTGTGTGTCTGTGTGATGCAGCAGGTCACTGACTCTCTCCTCCTGGATTGGGGGGGGTCGTTCTCCCAGTCTCTGTGTTCTGGCTGAGGAGGCTGGATTCCCTCAGTACAACCAGACTTGGTACTAAAGACTGAGGCAAAGAAGGCATTAAGCAACCTCAGCCTTTTCCTCATCACTTGTGCCCATGTTTCCTCCTGTGTCTAGCAGGGGATGGAGGCTCTCCCTGGTCTGTCTTTTGCTGTTGAAGTACTTATAGAAACATTTCTTGTTGTCCTTGATTGCTGAAGCCAGATCAATTTCCAGATGGTCTTTAGACCTCCTGATTTCCACCCTGCATAGCCTCACAGCATCTCTGTAATTACTGTGAGTGACTAACCCCTTCTTCCAAAAGCTCTAACTCTCCTTTTCTCCCTGATTTGCAGCCAAAACTCCCTGTTCAGCCAGGGTGGTCTTCTCTCTAGCCCGCTTCTATTACAGCCCCTGGGGACAGCCTCCTCCTGAGACATTAAGATTTCCTTCTTGAAGAGTGTCCAGCCTTCCTGGACCCCCACACCCTTCAGGACCATCTCCCAAGGGATTCTGTCCAGCAGGTGCCTAAACAAGACAAAGCCAGCCCTTTGGAAGTCCAGGATGGCAGTTCTGCTGCCCCCTCTCCTGGCCTCTCTAAGAAAAGAGAACTCTATTATTTCATGATCGCTGTGCCCTAGTTGGCCTCCAGCTGCCACATCCTCCACCAGTCCTTCTCTGCTCACAAAGAGGAGATCCAGCAGGGCACCTTCTCTGGTCGGTTCACTCACCAGCTGTGTCAGGAATTATCTCCCACACATTCCAGGACTCTCTGGGACTGGTCCCACTCTGTGGTGTTGTATTTCCAGCAGATGTCTGGGAAGTTAAAGTCTCCCTCAAGAACAAGGGCATTTCAGTTCAAAAATGACTCACAACCATGGTAACATGTGACTGACTGATGTCACTCACCGATTTATTGTTTGCCCCCTGCCTTCTCTGCCTAACATTAAAATTTTCCTTTCAACCTTTGAAGCCAAGCAGAGTCGTACATTACCTTTCGGATGCCACACCAGTTTAATCACATTGATAGAGGGCTATGCAATCAAAGTGACAGTTCAATGATGATTTGCATCATGCCTGACTCATTATTTTGTGAAGGATTTGGCATGCCAATCAATGGAAAATGATGTGCAGTCCCTTGAAAAATGACAGTAATCCATTTTCCACCAATTGGCAAGAGAAGTCCTTGACAGACTTACAAGTTAGGGCCAAAGCCAAATATTATTTGGCACATTTCTCACTTTGCTGCCATTTTGCAAATCCTGAGGGTATTTATCAAAGCAGTAATTTTTTTTTCTTTAATGTTAAAATCCTTATACCCTTCAGGATTTCCTTTTGTTTTTCAGGAAAGCCCTTGTATGTACAGATGTTTTGTGTGTTCATGTTGAATTTTATTATGACATCAAATACTTCTAAATGAGCGTGGTCAGTTGATAACATCCTAATAATGCTAATCACATCCTGTGACAGTATTGATAACGTCCTTCAATAGCATCCTTGTATAGTTTCCAGAGCAATTATGTTTACCCTTCTGCAGAAAGCTTTGCACAACTCTTTGACACTTCCTTAAGAAGATGTCAGATGGAGCTTTCACGGACATATTTGC
The DNA here is from genome assembly GCF_965140245.1 of Athene noctua. Classification (NCBI taxonomy): domain Eukaryota; kingdom Metazoa; phylum Chordata; class Aves; order Strigiformes; family Strigidae; genus Athene; species Athene noctua. Next base: position 7,135,906 of record NC_134077.1, read on the forward strand.
ATTTGGGACATGCCTCCATTGGGCCAACATAAGGTTCTGTCCCATTCAACACTGGTCTTTTTCATGTACTTAATTCTGATTTAAGGAGGGGAATTCAGTTGGGATTCAGGAGAAAGCACAACACAACACAGCTTTGAGCACATGGCAATTGATAGACATTTCACTGAACATCTCAACAGCTATGATGATAGGGTTGAACACTCTGAAAATTCCACATGCAGATCCTGGTTCCCTTCTGAGTGGAGGCATGAGTGCTGATTTGGGCTTTGCTTTCTGTTGCTCCGTGCCTGGATGATTTTGAAAACTCAGCAAGTTATTTTACACATCCTCCAAACCCTAAACTAGGTGACCATGTGAGCTGCCAAAGAAAGGGGGATGTATATCTGTTATTAATTTTTAGTATGGGTTAAATGTTTTCCGAAATGTCAATCTTTGTTCACTGACTTTAGAGACATCCAAGGTGACCAGATTAACCTGTAATTCCACGTTTATTCTTTTAAACTGGCACTACAAGCACAAATGCTTCCTCTGCTTCCACTACAGTGGTCCTAAATATTTGTTTCTCTTTCTGTAATGACAGTTCAGTTCTGGTTATGAAAATACTTCTGAAGTTGTGCTTATTGGGGAACTAATCTAAAAAAATCAGAAAAATTATAAAGAAAAACATTATTTTTTTCTGATGTTGCAACTTTTTTTCCAGATGGATTAGAGTTCTGCCTGAAATGGTTTTGAACTGAACAAATAGTCAGGGTAGTGCAATTAATACAGGAATTCATTGTGGTGTTGGGTCAGGAAAAATAGGTAATAGTATGGTGTATCTGAAAACAATATTAATGTTAAAGTGAAATTTATGCTTAGACGAGATATCTAAGTATATATGCTGAGATTAGTTTTGCTGAGAACACCTTTCTTTCATCTTTTTTAATGAATAAACTTTTAGTATGAATACACATAGTGTTTATTTATGCATATGTTAAGTCTAAAATGGAAAACTGTATTCTGTCATTTATATGGGGAAATGATCTGGTAAAATCTGTCTATTACTGGGAAAACTCTTTGTGTATATGTATATACAGTCAGCAGAAGGAGTTATATGCACTCTAAATATGATATTTATTAACATCTCTGATTGATTGTTAAAGCAGTGAGATGTTTTTCCCTACTTATATTCACTTGCTGTCATTGGTTCACAAGTCTTTTTTTGAGATGTAGTATTTTTAGGATGTTGCTCTGCAGTGATGATTTTAAAATAAATACTATCAGGCAGCTTTACAAAACAAGTGAGTAAGGGAAAAACACACTTTTCTCAGTTGTAGACAGTTATTGCCACATTACTTTCTAACATAAATAATAGAAAACAGTTTGACTTTTACATTTTAGGCTTGGTATATACATCAATAAATATAATGAAGGAGAAGATCTGCAACAAATTCTTTAAAAGAAACTTGAAAAATATCCTAAAGATGTTTTAAAATTCTAAACATTTAAACACAACAAAAAGGGTAACAAGAACAGAACATTTACAATCTTAATAATATTTTTAGTCCAAGCATTCAGAGCTGATTAAAAAACTTAAAACTGAACCTTATTGTAAGAATATAGAGTTTTGGAAATAAAGCTCTCCAAGCCCAGAGTGGGTTTTTCTTTTTTTTTTTTTTTTTTCCAGTTAGATTGAGAGTACTATTCTCAGAGGTAATGCAGAACCAACCATGTGTAACACAGTTATAAAAATGCACATACAACTCTAATGTTGACAGTTTGGGTTCAAGTGCCCACTTTGCCTGGTTCAAGTCCAGAATTTCTGAATTTCTACTTCCCACACTCCAGTTAATTGAAGGGTTAGTGGGAATTTAAGATACTTAAGCTTCTCACACGTTGTAGTTTGTGTCTTTCTTAAAAAAAAACCGCTTCAGGACAGCTTGTATTTTCCTGTTAAAAATGTTGAAAATATCTTTAGGGCAAAAAGCTGTTTCTTGCCTAGCTCTTCATATTGATTTATTCAAATATATAGGTCCATTCTGCAAGGGTTGAACTTATACATCATTGGAGATAAATAATACTGCAAAGAGCTTATGGTATAAACAAGCCAGATGAATGAAAAAAGAAAATATTATCCCTACATAATAAATGGGAGATTGCAAACAAGCAGCTTGCCTAAGGAGGTCTGGCTGAGTGCTGAACTTGAACCTTTTTATCCAAAAGCCTGATTCAATGTCTCCAACACAAAACTGTCATCGTTTGTGCAAAGCCTGTAACCCTAGTTTTGATATACAGCTCAAGTTAAAATTTTTTGAAGGAAAAAGAAAAAAAGTCTATCTATTCTACTCAATCTGTTGTTATGGCATTATACAGCTGAGTTCTGATTTTGCATATTGGGTACCTCACATGGTCATTGTTCCAACTTGAGTACTTCTGTTATCTATCCTCTTTACCAGATGATCATAACTTAGTACAGAATTCAGAGGTAATATTTATTGGATGAATGATAGCATTCATTAAACCTGACCAGCTTCCGCAAATTTGGAAAGGTTCTGTATTTCACGTGCCTGACAGGTAGCCATACGGCTATCTTTGTGTGGTGATGGGTATTTATTGCTTAAGCATCACGGAGTACCTGTGCATACATCCAACAGAAAGCAGGAAAAGAAAAAAAAAATAATTCTTTGCATAGTCCAATATGTATTCAAAGATTTATCACCTGCCTTCGTATTTTTGGATATGTTTGCCAGTACTTTTTCTTCTTCAAGGTCTGAAATGCAAAGGCATAGGCAGCAATGGAGTATTCAAGGACAGAATGTGAACCACCCTATTCCCCTATTAGAAAGTAAGGATTATTATTATAAACTGTTTCATATGCCTAGCCAGAATATTTTTGTATTGTTTTGCATAAACTCCCTTTGTTTCTCCTCTATAAAAGGGCATCAACAAGCCAAAATCTTCTTAATCCAGTGCTTTAGAATTCTAGCATTCATGCAGTTAAGTCTCGTTTTACACAAAGGGAAATAAATGGCGACAAATGAATTACAAGGTTGTAAATCAATTGAGTGCTTCTGCTGATATCCATCTCAGGGACACTGCGGAACAGCAATGCTAACAGAATGCGGATGAAAATACAGAATATTTGCTACTGATAATTCATATTTTCCATCATCAGTCTGAGAAATGTTTGGAGTGTAGTGCTGTGTCAGCATAATTATTTGATGTTTGTATTTGAGTCATTATCACAAGGGTGGTGTTATTCATATAGAAAATGAATGAAAACTGAATGCTCCTGGAGCCTTAAACCAATAAAAAAACCTGAGCGGGTTTACTTTTACTTTTCTCCCTGAAACACAAAAGTCTTGTAACTTTCCAGAGAAGGTGGAAAATTTAATGTTTCTAGGATATGAATGAAGTCCCAAATTTATTGCTTATTATTAGATCTGTATATGGGTAATCTATAGTTCTCTGACTATGACTTACTACAGCTACTTCTGTGCCAGGGTTTTCCCAACTCACAGAAGCAAATCCAGAGTTTAGGCTATTCAGAAGATGTATTTTAACCATCAACAGTGAATGAACGTACTGCAAACTCAGTCTTCAGCTGTAGGTGACTTCAGTTACTGACTATACACAGGGAGACATGCTTAAAATGTGTATATTTTTTTCAGCTGAGTCTGGGTTCTGTTGGATCGGATTGCAGTGACAGAAGTAATGCTTAAAAAAAGGATCTGATTATTAACGTACAAGTGGAAAAAGAAGACTAAAAGGACACTAAACTGGAGAAAAAAACCCCAAAAAATCCCCCAAAAAATCAACCAAAGAACAGAGCAGCCTTATCAATTTGATAGAAAATGCAAGGGAAAAGATGTGTCCCTTGCCCTTCCATAACAAGCAGAGAAGAAATCTCTTCTTACTGCTCTCAGAGGACCTCGATCTGGCGTGGAATAAACTTGAGGTCTCAGTTTATCTTTGGTGCCTTTGAAGTAGTGATTTCACGACTTTCCGTGATCTTGACCCTGTACTAGTGAGGCCCGACCTTGGTGGGTGGGTTCAGTTTTAGGCCCCTCACCCCAAAAAGGACATTGGATGACTCGAGTGTGGCCAGAGAAGGGCAACGGAGCTGGTGCAGGGTGTGGAGCACAGGTCTGCTGGGGAGCGGCTGAGGGAACTGGGGGGTTCAGTCTGGAGAAGAGGAGGCTGAGGGGAGACCTCATAGCCCTCTACAGCTCCCTGACAGGAGGGTGCAGAGAGCTGGGGATGAGTCTCTTTAACCAGGTAATAATTGATAGGACAAGAGGGAATGGCCTCAGGTTGCCCCAGGGAAGGTTTAGACTGGATATTAAGAAGTATTTCTTTCCAGAAGGGGCTGTTGGGCGTTGGAATGGGCTGCCCAGGGAGGTGGTGGAGTCCCCACCCCTGGAGGTGTTTAAAAATTGGGTTGACCCAGCACTGAGGGATGTGGTGTAGTTGGGAACTGTCAGAGTGAGGTTAACAGTTGGACTGGATAATCTTCAAGGTCCTTTCCAACCTAGCTGATTCTGTGATTCTGTGTCCCAGCCCCTGGGCTGTGCAAACATTCAGTCCAATCTCCCACCTGGTCAACATTTCAGTTGTGGATAGCTTCAGCAGGAGAAATTGGTACTTGGCTCTATTTTAAACCCTAACTTACTTATGAAACACTTTTCTTGTTGTCCCACTGCAGTTATCCTGATGACAGGGATGCTGCTTTAAGCAGAGGAACCTGTTTCACTTTCTCTGACAGCATCTGTGTTTTCCCTAAGGGGGCCTTTCAGGGTGGAAAAGCACAAGCCAAAAAGGAGATGATGACATGGGTGTTAGACAGCTCAGTGTGGTCAGGTACATGCAGAAACTCTGATCATACATGCAGAGTGGCAGAAGTTGAGATACAGGGACATAACAACTGTGGTGACAGTGTAATCTACAGAATCACAGAATCACACAGAATCATTCAGGTTGGAAAAGCCCCTTGGGATCATCGAGTCCAACCAGCCCGACACTACAAAGTTCTCCCCTACACCACTTTCCCCCACAGCTCATCCAAACGACCCTTAAACACATCCAGGGATGGGGACTCCACCCCTCCCTGGGCAGCCTATTCCACTCTGACCACTCTTTCTGCGAAACTAGCATCTTGGTTGCACAGCAGCTAAGCAGAGTTTTGTCAATTTGTGGTCTTGTGATTGTTTTCATTAAATGCCAACGTCCTTTCTATGAATGCAGCATCTTGGCACAAGAGGTGTACTTCGCAAGAGTGCGATGTGTGTGTTTGAAATTGTCACTATACTCTGTCAGTGCTTCCTACAACATTGTACTTATTCCAGAGGTACAAAAATGTATTCATGTTTGGTATATGAGAACAAACGGTTGACTTCAGAAAGACTTGGGTGCCCCATTGAAATTGAAGCTATAAAATAGAAGAAATTGTTAACATGACTTCTAGTTTGGATTCAGAGTAAATTTCCTTTTGTTCTGTCATTGTTATAAATTTCATTCAGTAAAATCAGTCATGCAGCTATCAGTGGGTGAAGAAAAAAAATTGTATTTAAAAATGGAGGATTAAATTAGAAAATAAAAAGTTACACAGAGGCAATGTAATAATAAAATAATAATAAACGCCCCCTGAAATAAATAACAGCCAACTAGAAACAGAATTTTAAACCATAATTTGAATTAAAAGAAATAAACAGTTTTTGCCCTTATCTAATCTATCACTTTAACAGTAATGTGATCTTTGAATTAAAACATGTAGTTGGATGAGAACAAATCCATCCTTACTGTGATTCCATTAACACCAAGTGTTACACTATGTGGGCTTTGACAGGAATATGCATAACTACCAGAGGCAGGAATATAAATTCAGTAATGGGCCAAATCCTGTCAATGACTTTTTCATTAGCTGGAGCTGGGTCTAGGCACCAGCAACTATAGACTTGAAAGAAACCTGGAATAAATTGGTGGCATTATTCCTGTGGAAATGTGGAGCCATTAAGTAATGTATTACACAGAAGTGGCAAAGCTGTAAACCGATCCTAGCTCTGCTACCTGTCATCTGCCTTCTTAAACACAGGAAAACCTGCCTGATCTCTTGATGCCCAGGACATTTTCTCCCAGTCTCTGTTTGTTTTAGCTATTTACATTGCTAACCTGGCAGCACTGGGACAGTCCTTTGCCACGTGTTTGTACAGCATGTGACACAAAGCGCCCTGTCTCAGAGGGGGCTTCATGGCTACAGTGCAAATAATGCTAATAATGTTAATAACACTACCAATAACGGTCTGAAAAGCGGTGGTGTAAATATTTGCTTTATGAGCAGTGACAGCATATGCTACAGATGAAGCTAAGCATTTGATTCAGGCAAAGTAGGTGTTTGAACTAGGATTTTCAGAGCCCGAAAAGGTGCTCTGCCCGCAGTGCCAGGGCATGGGAAACCACACACAGTTTGTAAATACCCAGTGCATTCCTAGAACACAACTAGCTGTGAAACTCCACCTCCCTTTCCAATATGACGACTATCACAAATTCTCTCTAGGGCTTGGCCCATCACTTTTTGATGCTTCAGTTTCCCTGCTCATAGGACAGAAGCAATTGTGTTTGCCTGATGCAGTCAAAAAAATAAATTAATTAGAGCCAACTGTTTTGCAGATGACTGCATGAATGTGGTCCTGTTAAGTACAAAATTTTATTAACAGGTAAAAAGGAATTTTTAATTTACCATTAAAAGTAGACTAATTTCTTTAAATCACATTAAATTACTTACTGATGGGTAAAGTTCCTTTTTCCATGCCCATGTCTGGATCTTCATCCTTCCCATATCAAAATCCACTCTAATTTTTTTTACTGTGGAGCTTTAAAAATAAGCTGGGGAGTCATAAAAACTATCCCTCTCCACAGATTCAATAGGCAGCCTAATAGAAAACAATTATCTTGAACAATAAAAAGACCAAATAACATTTGGGACATTAATATTTTCATCAGAGATGCACCTCGTCATTGCAAAGTCCTGTGCAAGCCAGCAGACCTGACTATTTGTGGCATCTATTTTACTCTTGCTTTAGACCACCAAAGATCAGAAAACATCTTGAGACGCAAACTTTTTTGTAAGGTAGGCCAGCAACAGAAACAAGAGAGGTTTGCTGACTATCCTCTGTTGTTCCATTGTACCCTAGTTTCCATGATACACTCTTAATAAAACAAAAGGGAACCTTCCAATGAAAATATCTCCCCATTTTATAATGTAAAATACAAGCAATTTTATCAGCATTAACGCTGATTGGCTTCCATTAGCCTCTTGCCTTCTAATAAAATTTATGATACCTTTCAGAAGCACAATTTGATAGAAAGTGAAGTGATTACACCCTGCTTAGATATCTCTCCAGCATCTATTCTAACAATAATGCGGTAATTTTATGCATGAAATAGCACAATTGGCATAAATAGTTATAATACTGAGTGCTGTCTAAGGAACCTGGCTGCTGGAAAATTAGAAAGAGCTTCACACTTTTGAAACAGGTAATTAGGATTTCTCTCCATGCTCATAGAAGGCAGACTGGAGTTTCGTTTTATATTTCATGTTTCATTAAAATATATGTGTTAAAAATAAATGTTGAATTTAAAGGTGCAGAGATTACAGAAATTAAAGGTACAGCACTGCTGCAGAAGGTAGTGTAAAATAGGCCTTTTTAACTTCTAATTTTGGCCCTGTCAAGAGTTTTAACACTTTCTGACAGGTAAATCAGGCTTCCACTGTTTTCAAAGTGTTTAATTCAGCAATAGCTGCATACAGCTGAGGTCAGCAAGATGGAGTTTTACTGATGCAGAGTTATGTCCCTAAAAGTAGTCACAAATTTAATTTTTGCTTGCTCAGAAAAGTGGATAGTTAAAGATAAAGGAAGCTGTTCCAAATTAGAGGTTTCAGGGCACTTGTCCCTGACCCACCTCCTGTTTATCATTTGGTTGATCAGGGATGTCTACAACGAGTTTTACTTCCCATCCCAACCGGTAGTGTCCCTCACCTTTGGGGAGGGTTTTCCACCAGTGATCCTATTTAGCCCTTGCTTCTAGATGATTGCAGTCTTGCTGTGACATAGCATACCGATGTATTGTGGCTAAGCAAGAAATACATAAACATCTTAGTAAGTTAATATTACAGGGTAAGAGGGAAATATTAGAAACTTTTCCTGAGACTGGACTCCTACCTTCCTCCTCTCTTAACAGATCAAATCACTCAACATAACATTGAAGAACTCAGTAAGTTCCAGTTCCATTTGATATGATTTGAAAATGTTCCTCACAAATCACAATCAACCCTTTCTTTCTTTTTTTAAGCAACTGCAAAATCTTGCAGAGGCTTTACATCACGAAGTAGCTCAGAGAAAGATGTAGATGTTGTTAAAAAATTACTGTTAATAGCATACTCTGGAATTGCCTTTTACAAGGATATTTATTCAACTCTTTCAGTGATGTTTACTTAAGGAAATAACATAATAAAATTAATATCACAGATATTTATTCAAAGCAAGAAAAAACAACCCCACAGACCACTAACAGTAACTTATAGGTCTTAGAAAACTGCTTCTTACAGAAATTATCATTTGAACTACATGATTTCCTTTTTTCTTTGAATGTAGTGAGGGGCAACACCTTAAACTAGGATTCACAGAGAGAATCTGGTTTAAAAAAATTAGGAACACACTTTCAGGTAAATGATTTAAGTTGTGAATTTGGTAAACAACAACTAGTTCCTTCAAGGTCTCCTGGAAGAGGCAGAAGAGTTCTCCCAAACCACAGCAATCCACAGATTTTATCTTAAAATGTTGAAATGCATTCTTCTGTTTTGAAGTAACATTTCAGTGTGAAACATGGCTACATTATCACTTTCCAAAGAAAACAAGCAAGGAAAAAAACACATAAAAACCCCACAGAAAAACAACAAAGAAAACCTCAAAAAAACAAAACCCCAGACTCATTTAGAACGTAGACCTATGTGACAGGTATAGTTTGACTCAAAATCTCTGTTTAGTTTCTCATCTTGTCTCAAAAATCTGGATATTCCAGTGACTCTACCTGTGAAAGATTTTTTTGGCTGCTCTGTGCCTCTTTTATGGGAACATGGCTAGCTGCAACCCTGCTGAAAAACAAGCAAGTTGGGAATGACTGTGGCTCAATTATCACTTAGACCTGCAAAATCAAGGCCTATTCATCATGGTTCAGAGCTCCCCTCTTACAAGGGTGCAAGGTGCATTTCAATAGACTGATTGGGAAGAAATGTTTCTTAGTTTTTTTTTTTTTTTTTTTTTGTTGTTGTTGTTGTTGTTGTTCTTGTGTTTTTTTTTTTTTTTTTCATGTATCCAAGGCTGGCTTTTTATTCAGGAAAACTTCAGTGAGGAAGGAAGGAAAATAACTACCTTTATTATAATAGACAGGAAGAAAATACTCCCTAAAGAAACCATCAGCAGTTGGGAAACTTTATTATAATTTTCTTGTCCACAGTCAAAATCCGAAAAATCTGACTGAAATTAAGTACCTGTTGTACAAAGAAAAAAAATCAATGCATTTAAATCAATGATAAAACTGCTTCAGTTCTACTGAAGACAGAATAGCTCTTCTGTTAGCAGCTGCAATCAAGAAGACACTTACCCAAACTATTCTTGGTCAGTAGAATTTGAAATAAATTTATTACAATATTATTAAACGATGAAGAAAAGGAGAATTTCTGTGCACATACTTGACCGTGGTCTTGTAAATGAATTATATATAATGCAAGAACCTCCTGACTTTGAAAATGAGAGCAACATTTCATAATTTTGAACTAAAATCCCACAAAGTAATCTCTTTTTTGGCTGCTTAGATTTCAAAATTTGTTTGTTATTGTGCTCTTGCCATCTGTAGGGTCCTCATGGAAAGCAGAGAAGATGAGACCTCAGATGTGGACAGAAACAAATGAAACTTCCAGAAAATAGCTAACTTTAAAACAATACAAGGGAAAATAATAAAACAAAGTGTTCAGCTACTCTTCATACACAAAACAATAAAGAGCAGGAGTATATTTTGCTTTTGCAGTCTAGCTATAAAGGTCAAGTGTTGCTCACACTTGTTAATTAATGAACAATAATGTATTGTTTTTCAAGTTGTGTTTTTGGCAAATCTCCTTATTTTTTGGCCGCTTTTTGTTGTGGTGTTTTTTGGTGTTTGTGGTGTTGGGTTTTTTTTTTGTTGTTTTGTTTGTTTGGGTTTTTTTGGGTTTTTTTTGTTTGTTTGTTTTTTTAACTTCTCTCTCTGTCACATATGCTTCATCACTGACTTCATCAGTTCTTGGTTGTAGGAAGCAGCTTGACGTACTGGAGTCTGGCACAGAGCACATCTGTGCCTTGGTCTCTGTAGCTTGGCTTGGAGGGAGACAAGGGTTTCTCTGGACATCGCAGGTTGTACTCCAAACACTCACACTCTGTCCTGCTTGGGACACAGCCAACTTCCACTTAATGCACAGTACCTTTTGGAAATGTGCCACCGAGAGAGACTCCAGAGAATACACGTAAGTGATCTGAATTATTCCTGGGGAATAAATTATTCAGGAGATTTAGCCTTTGTTCCCAAACTGTTCCTGATTACTATGAACGTGATAGCTATGCGTAAGTATTTACCAAAATAGTTTATACAAACAAATTGCAGCCTATGGATGTTTCGTGAAGTATTCACTTCAGCTGTTCATTCTCTGTTATTCCGTAAACTGTGTTGTGTTCCTGAAATCATATGTTCCCTGATTGGATGACTAAAAAATTGCATTGCACTGCTCTCTCGGTTGATAACTGAAGTTCTTCAGAAGAGGGGAATAACACATAATGAGCAGCAAACAGCAAGTCTGCAGTGCAGTGACACACTAATTTTTGGGTAGCAAAGCTCACTTATAAGGTTCCTTCCCTCCTTGACTCCTGACTCCTCTCTTTGTTCTCCTTCAGTCACCAAAAATTTATTATATTTGCAACTAATTTGGCAACTACACAATTCTGATTGCGTGCACGTTAAAGTCACTTGCTTCTGAAAGGCTTCAACAGCATCATTTTGGGACTAATACTTGCAATTCTGACTTTGAGCATAGGAAACCGAGGCAGCTGTAACCCTGTATCCCTGTAAAGAAGTATTGCCGTTGCTATATTGTTATTATTGTTGTTACCGTTGTTAATGAATTTTTTTTCTTCATGGTAGTATTCTTTGTTTCTGTGCAATTAGATCCGGACTAATAATGATTCTTAGATTAGACTGTTACTATTTCAATTTTACTAATAATAAATTCTTGACTTTATATACATATATATATCCACACACATATAAATAAAAGTTGTGTTTCCTGTTTGTCTATAAACAATGTTTTGAGCATAACACAGCTGGGAGCCAATTTCATAACAAATAGGCATTTTCAGCTGTATCAGGCACCATGGGTCTACACAAAAGTGAGAAATGGCACAACTGATGACAAGGAAATAACCAGTCAGGAGCACTGGGCGAAGGGGAATGGAACCATCCTTTTTATTGTCTTTCATCAGTTTAAACTGATTGTGAAGCTCATCTTTCAGACAGTGATAAATTATAGCAAATGTTGGATGTGAAGCTATGTTGCTCACAGAATCTTGTTTATGGGCAACCAGTAAACGTATCTTAAATATAAAGCCAAGAGTTTATTAGTATAATAAAATTGTAGTTGTCTAATCATTATCAGTCCTGATATAATTAGTGTGGAAAAAGAAAGAACACTTCTATGCAGAACAAGTTACAGTGCTAATAATAATGTGGTTGAGACTGTCATACACACACCACTGAGATTTATCCCCCTTTTGTGATGTTATGCCCACCCACCTCCTGCTCCGCAGGGTCCCAAGGTCACTGGTTTCATCCTGGTGGTGGTGGTAGGGGGGGTTATGGTGAGCTGTCAGCATCTGGAGCCCTTTGCTGGTGGGAACATGATGGTGATGTTGTATCATTTCTTCTTCTTGACTTTAGGATCCACTTGCATTCATTCTTACGTGCTTGCTTTCTTCAACGGTTTGCAGCTCCACATCCAAATGTACCAGGTACGGTACTTTTCACATATGTTTGATACTATTTCTTCATTTCCTCTGTTACCCCTAAGACAAGTTTCACCTAGATCCGGTTTAATTCTTTAACTGACCAAGTTTTTTATAGTCATGCAGACTCCAGTGACAGCCCATGAGCACATCGCTGCGTCACATTGCAGGTCCCCACCCCTCAAGGCTTCTGCTGTCATACCAGGACTGTATTTCTCTACACTACATTGTACCAGCGTTATAAAACTAAGGTGGTATCATACAAAGATAAACAAGCTATAGTCATCTGCTCATTAGAAAAACTGCAGTTATAGCTAAACCAGGTAAAGCAAAGCTGCAGGCAGGTCAAGGAAAGTCCAGGCAGAGCAAACCTGACAGGCCAAATCTGAGGCCTTTGCAAACTCAACACAAAGCAAGAGGCCTGCTACCAGCAATGGCAATATGGCATTACAGGGCCGTAGGGTTACAGGTAGATGCTGCCAGCTGGAAAAGGAGGAGGTTGGGACAATCTTTCATTGTTGAGGGTTTTTTGTGAGGGGAGTTTTTATAATTTGGATATGTTGTTCTTCTCCTGTTGGAGAAAGGTATCTGCATGACCCTTGCTCACAAAAAGGCTTAAAAATCACTAAGTGCCTGACAGGATTTTGTGTACAAACACTTCTGCTTCAGAGTTTTAAATTCTCTTGAACTGACAAATTATGTACTTACCTTACACCTCCTGTGACATGTCTCAAAACGAGAGGTGAGTCTGCCAGGCTGGTCCACTAAAAAGTCTATAAGGATATTTTGTCCCCACCACTGTGTATTCAGGCCTGGGTAAATTAAATAATAGCTTTCTTCTTAAAAGACACTTGTTGGAAGAAAAGGTGGCAATATAACAAAAAATTATATCCTCCTTTACCTGAGTAAGCTACAAAATCACAAAGCCAAGAAAGCCAGAAGGAAATAAGTGCATGATGCCCTGTGCCAAAGGGGAGAGCAGTAAGCAGGATGATCACTGACTCGTCTGTGTGACTTTGTGTTGTCCAAGAGAAAGAAAACACGACCTGGACACCACAAAAGTATTACTTGTAATAAGTTGTCCATAAACCAGCCTGAACAGAAGAACAGTGATCGTCATAGCTGCATGAACGAAAGAATAATGTCTACTAAACATATACAAATATCACAAGTGACTTGTCCTAACTGTTTCTAATCATATGAATGAAATCTTTAGAGGAACCAAGGGTAGAGCTGACAGATGAATGTTCATTCCTTAGATGTCCCTGATTAATTTTAAACACTGGATCTAACTAAGCAAGTGGAAAACTATAAAACATGACCAGGTGAATCTAGTTCCTGCAAAAGCACAGTGTACCTGGTTGCGACATGGGGTGTAGCTCATTTCTGAGAGAGGAATTTCTCATATGGCCATGACTGCATGCCTTTTGGTTTCAGAGCACTGCACATTTCCAGGGGCATCTCTGTAGGGATATGGAGTTGAATTTGAATTCTGAGGCTCATTCTTGTCCTCCCACCCATCTTGGCTCTGGCCCCAAGCTCTGTGCAAAGAAAGGGTGCAATCTCATATCCAGATTCATCTCGTATTCACCCTACCTCCTTTTGCTATTGGAGTGGCACATGCCTCTTCCTCCAGCAGCTGGTGGGCTCATCTGGTGCAATGTGCAAACTGACTCTCTCCTTTGTTTTCCTCTTGCTACCCCTAATAACTTTGCCAGACTTTTCTGCACACTGGCGATAGATGTCATAGAAATGCCTATCAGCACATAAATTAAGCAAACACTTGGGGTGTCCTAAAGAGCTTTGCAAAGTAATGTCTGAGATGCCAGCGGGATTGTGTCTGAGTTAGGCACAGATTATTACACAATCAACAATAGAGCTTATACACAGCTCTGGATGAGGAACAGGAACCCAAGCAGGTTGTTGGCCATCTGAATTTTACTTGCTGAGTTATTTCCCCAGATAGAGTCTTCAGTCACAGCCTGGCAGCTGCCTCAAGCACTGCCAGAAAAGTCGCACCACTTTATTAGCATAACTAATGCCACAGAAGAGGATCTGCAGATATGGAAATCATTCAGCTTCATATGAAATTTCAACATGCCATCATTTAGGCTGTCCAGCCAGCATCACTTACGAGAACAACTCACCTGCAGAGTCTGTCCTTTCATATCTAGAAAAGACAGGAAAAGTGAACTCTCACATCACTTCTTTCCTCCTTCTGTCTGCAGTTCACCACATCTAAAGTTAAAGGGATACAGGAAGATTATTTTTTCTGGCACTGGTTTTAGGGCTAAAAGCAAACAAAAAACGCAGTGCTTGTCTAAGCGGAACAGAAAGGTGCCTGACAAACAGCTCAGCTTCAAATAGTCAAGAGAAAGGCTTTGAGAGAGAGGCCTTTGTGGTTAAAATATCCTGCTAGATCAGAGGAAGGAGATGAGAGATCAGGAGAGGGGATTCTTACCTTATAAGTGAAAGGAAGAAGAAAGTAAACATTCCCTCCAAGTAAAATTTCAAACTGCATTAATTCTTCTGTACCAATTATATTGTAACAGAACATCGGCACTTCCTGCCCCTCATCCAGCCAACGGGCCACCCAATCTACCATGTCTGTCAGCAACAGCAGCCAAAACCAGCTGCTTTCAGAATAAGTTTCAAACTCTGTGAATGTTTGTAATTGTGACAGATTGGGGTGTACCTGACCCTAGGTACTGATCAGTTTATGCCCTGAAGCATGAGAATACACAACTCTTGTCATTTTTATCCCAGACAGCAAAACTGCAGATGTTCTTTTTCATTTAAAAATGTGCCGAGCTTCCTTCATTCAGCCTGTATGTCCTTTATGCTGATGCCTTGGGCAGGCCATATCTGCATTTCTGAGGGGACACTGAATACAGGAAGGCAAGAGAGAGAGAAAGAGGAAAAAATGGACAAATCAATGGGTGGATTCTGAGTCTGCAATAAGCCACAGCTCCAAAACTCTCCTTGTAATAAGCACGTTCTTTTTTTCTGATAACAAGACAGTTCTGAAAAAGGCAAGTATGCAATTAGAAAATCCTAAGCACATAATGATGAAATAGAGGAAAGGTTAGGTCTAAATGACAGCACTTATTTTAAGGCAAACTATTTGATACTAGAAGTGCCTGGGGTTCACATTTCTCTGTAAACAACATACGTGGCCATATGGCTAGTTACATGTCACAGAGTCACAGAATCATCTTTGATGGAAAAGACCTTGAAGATCATCCATGAACCTCACACTGACTGTTTTCAACTCCACCATATCCCTAAGTCCTTGAGCTGCTCACTATTGTGCTCTGTCATTCTTTGTATATGGACTGTTTATATTATGCTTATCTACGTACATGTATGTGCATACCAACAGAGTTGAGGATGCCCTCCTCTGCATACAATGTGTTACTTTTAGTTTCTACATTAACCTGTGGGACTAACTGCCAAATGATACCATGGGGTCAGGAGGACTCAGTAGGGTGAGTTATTTAGAGGGAAGAAAAAGTCTGTGACAGTTATAAACATGCCTCTTGGAAGTTTTGGCTAAAGAGATCTTAGGAATAAAGTAATATTTGTGTTTCCTAGGCTGAATCTCCTGTTACCAGCTGCAATAAGAGACAGGGTTAAATAGATCGAAAATGATCTGCTACAGCAATTTTTATTTTCTGTATTGCAGAGTCCTTTCAGCTGTTACAGTGACACTTTTTCCCATTTCCTCTCTGCAGCTACTATCTATAATAATGTGTTTGCATACGCCATAAGCCCATCAGTGAGTGGTAGCACAGACCATTCCCATTCATTCCCATTAATATCATTGCCACTGTTAAAAGATCAGCCCATTTGCAAACTACTGCTCTGAGTCCCTGCTTGTGGCTTCCTAGACTGGGCTAGGGATGCTCTGGAAGATGGAAACCACTGATTTTCCTAATGGAAGAGTTTAAGTAAGACTTAGAAGCATATAAATTAAAAGCTATGAAATCATGCCATCGCTTTCTTTCCCATTCAGGATTATTTATCATACAGGAGAATTTATTCCACCTCCAGTCTCCTAAGTATTTTATAATGTTGGTCTTCTGGGACACTTCTCTTCATCCCTCCTGTTAGACTTACACTTTCCTTTTTAAAGTTTTCAGGTCAAGGTTTAAAAAACACTCTCTGTTTCTGACTTTCAGAACTCCCAAGTATTCAACTACTTCAAATAAAATTAGTGAGAGATGCTCCGTAACTTTAAAGATCTCATCCTAAACTTGATTAGAAAAAGCAAAAGCCACTTTGGAAATACTAACCTTTTCCTGAAATGTTATTTTTATTTACATATTGTAACCAAAAGTTCTCAGATAAGCTAGATTAATCCAAGTTTATGAAATACTGAAGCCACAAAGGGAAAAATATTATAATAGCAACCAATTCCAAGAAATAATTAATACCACCAGAAGAGTCAGCCTGGCCAGAAGGAACAAGAGAAAGTGGATTTTAAAAAAAGCTCTGGGAATACAGAACTTAGAAAAAACTGCAGCAAGACAAGAGTAAGAAAATAACATTATATATGGAATATTACCATTCTCTATCACTTTACAACAGATCTCTAACTAAGGAGATGACAAAAACCATCATGCCCCTTGTCTGGTTTCCTTCCCTCCATTGCAGGCGAGGGGTGGGAGCTGCCAGCCAGTGCCCGAGGTGCTGGAACCGCACTGGGGAAGGATCCTGCACTCTGTGCAGGGCACACAGACCTCTCCCCACCTGGAACAAGGGTATGGGGAGAAAGGGACACAGCAAGGACTTAGTCATGCTCTCTCTTTGCTTCTGGAACCGTCCCACCCTTAACTGGGAGGCTGATTTAACTGAATCCTCTTGTTGGCTCCAGTGGGACCCTGCTGCTTCTCTGCAGACTGTCAGTCATGAAGTGCTTTGGACACTTACTGGCAGCTAAATCAAGAACTTGTTTCACCCATATCTCTGCTCAGCTAGAGGAAGGAAGAGACTGCCCGAGGGCTGTATTTCAAAAGGTAAATTCAAATGCGATGCAGTCCCATTACAGCTTCGGTGCAGAGCTTGAAACTGGGGAGACTTGAAAGCCAACACTTGGTAGGAGCAAGGCAATACAGATCCAGTGTCATGAGAGAAGCCTCATGACTTGGGTCATCGTGTAGTTTCACAGAAAATATCTAAAGGCAAGTGCAGAACTTTAGGTGACTGACTGTATTTCTGGTTCTGCTGTTCATGCAGTATTGTAATTTGGTCAAGGCAGTTAAAACTCAGTGTCCTACACTGTCTATTTGGAAATTAGGGGAAAAAAAATAACAGTTGCAAACCTGTGCAATGAAATATCCTTCATAAGAACAAAGATCATTTATTGTTATTATGATTATAATACTAAATTGAAACATTTCATGGAAGATAGGTGTATAATTGATAACAATGACCTTCGCAGAAAACTACAGACACATTTCAAACTAAGCAACTGGTCTATAGTTATTGATGACATCTTATTGAATTATTTATCACAGCCTGAATGAAGGAAATTATATTTGCTGTTGAAAACTACAGTAATATAGTAATAATGGAAAATCTTAGAGAAGTGCTAGGTTTCACACCCAGAGAGTATGTTGAAGCAATATGCGTTGTACATAATTTGAGAGGTGGGGGAGGTTACCAATTAGGCAAATTATTAAGCCTAGTAATTTAAAAAGAGAAAGAGAGGGATAGAGGAGAAAATAGGTGCATTAGCAAACCCTTACAACAGATGGCAAAGTATCCTCAGATCCTCTAGTGGTAAAAAAAAAAAATATATAAACTTTGAAAGAATATTTTATATGATGATCTCACCTAGAATACACTCACTCTAAGGACTCAGAAAGCTATCTAGGAGACATTCAGGTAAATTATTTAACACGGGATGACAGGAAAGAATTAAAGAAAGAAATTTTCATATCTAAAAGTTAAAGCAACAATCCAGTCTGTATCCACTGTTAAAGCTCAGGGTCCAGATGGTTGCCCAATAGAATTTTTAGCAAACATTTGGAGAGATAATAAGGCCTGTAACAGTAGATAATTACTCACTTCTATATGGCTCAGTGCCCCCCTCATCTACATTTGTTTCTGTAGCAGGTTTTTTGCCAAAAAATAAAAAAAAAAAAAAAAAGAAAAAAGGAAACAGACCCTCAGGGTTTTCTTCTGTTGTCGTTCTCCCTCCTCGTTCACCCTAATTTGTAATATTGTCTCTGCTTTCTCAATGCAGATGTCAAAATCCAAGTGTCTGCCATCTTGCTATCCATGGCCAATCTTGACAACTTTCAGAACGGTGAGCCTGCATTGAATACAGTGAAATTTAGTACTTTTGTTAGTTAAGAGTAAACTAAAATTAAATATAGAACACAAATCTAGATTTATTTTTTTTTAACTCATTCAGTCCATGAAAATAAACAGAATGTGTACCACAGACAAGAGAAGCTGGTGATCTAGTTACCTACAGTAAGTAGTAGGAATACTACTGTGGTTTAGACACAATATTTTGTGATATGGTCACACTTCTATACAAATTGAAAGGGAAGGGCTAGACCAAGCGGTTTGGTATCAGAAATTTTCTTTGCTCCCTCTAAAAGTTAATGGGAAAAAAATAATAATCTGAAGTCTGTTATTCTAAATCCTTAGGTGTAAAACCCCCAGCAGGGTTACCAAAGTCACTTTATGTTTGCAGCTACAATCTATTTCTTAGTCTGTGAAAGCACTAATGTGAAATATATGTGCTATGAACCAAAAAACAGTGTTACCATCAGCAAACTGAAGTGTGAAAGAGACATTGTTATACTAAGTTAATGGAGCTGTGACAGTGTCCTAGATCTTACTGTTTATTTTGATATTTTTTTTCTTCAAAGCCAAATGTGCCTATATAAAGTGTGAAGACGTTGATGTCTTTGAGAGGGTCATCAGAAAGAAAGCAAATCTTTGGATGTTGACGCCCTTCTTTTTTCCTTAATTACATACTGCTCATCTGAGGAGCCAATAGGAAACCAACTTTAGTTTTAACATATTTTAGGTAACAAACTTTAGGTGGGTGAACAGATTGGAGATCTGCTTTCCTTGTGTTCAGATTGAACTGAGCCCCAGGCTCAGATTCTCGGCTGGTGTAAACTGGCACTGTTTCAATTAAACCAATGGTGCGGCACCAATTTGCAGCAGCTGATGGCCTGACCCCTTCATTCCCTCACCCTCTCAGCTGCTAAGGAGCTAGAGGGCCATTAGTCCAGTTGTTAGTGAATCATCTGGACAAGACATTTGGAAGAGGATATTGCATAAATAGATAAAATGAGAACTAGTAAAACCTAGTAAAATGGGGGGGGGGGGGGGGAGACCAGATCCAAAAAAGGGATAGGAGACATGATTCAAAAGGAAAACTGAAGAACGTCAAGAGGTCTGATTTACCAATATGCTTATAACCTTAAAAAAAGAGAATATATATATATATATATATATATATATATATATATATAGGAAGAGTTAAAACCACAATATTATGAATACTGAAACATTGGCAAGTTGACAACTGATACAGAAAACTTTACTGTTTCAGCTATAGTTAGGGTAAATACAGGAGTCAAAACTCTAACTGGATATTTTAGTTCAAAACACAAGTGCAACCTCCATGTCCTTTTTTCCCTGGGTCTCTGCCCTGGGCTGGATCTGAAGCGAGAACATATGCTGAGCCTTCCTCCCACCTCCTGCTCCACGAAGCCAGGCCCTGAGTAGCCACAATCCTGCTTGTTTACATCTAGCCCAGGAAAGTTACGTGACATATGTGTTACAGAGATCTCCCCAGGCCCTCAGCGCCCACCCTTTAAGACTGATTGACTCTTTCTTCAGACCATCACTACAATATGGTTTTTCACATCCATTCATGCAGGAAAACACTGACCTCTTCTCTCATAATCTTGTATCTCAGTTTCTGTAACATCGTTTTTATCTAGGTGAGAATGCTGCAGACATTTTTCTTGATGGACAGCCTGGACTTGTCTCTCTTTTTCCTACATCTCTTCACGCTCCCCCTCTTGTATCTCACACAAAGTGCAAAAGACAGTCACAATTTAGGATTGCTCCTGTACATAATTTCTCACTTGCTGTCAAGAGGTTAATGGTGACCTCCAGTTAGCATATGGCGTTTAACCTGCATCATCAGTTTGTGAAATTTTCAATCACTTTGTGATTTCCACTGTATTTATCCTCGTGGGGTTCCACTGGCCTTTCCTATAAACAAGAACTGTAACATCTCTGCAGTCTCCTTCACATTTTTCCTTAAAGATATTATTTACCACAACACCTTTACAGAAAGCCCGTCAATACATTAACAACAGCAACAACCAGTAGTGTTTTGCCTTTTCCTGTATTCCTAAGGGGCTCTTTAGGTTCTGCCTTTGTCTTATCTAGTGTTTGGGGAGCAGGGACCATATTTTTGTTCTGTGCCTGTAAAGTACCCGACACAAAAACATGTTTCTCTAATTAAGGTGTCCAAATCTGTCAGTAAAAGAAATAACGAACATCTGAGGATGGGCGAGGTTGTTCAAATCAGGTCTTTCCATCAATATCAGGAAAAACTTAATATAACTTGATACAATGGTCACAGAGGTGAACACACTACCTGATCACTGAAATCATGAGGCTCTGCTAAAGGAATGGAGGGAAAACCAAACATTAAGTGCTGACTGACATGTTGCATGACTGAAATTATTGCTTGGATACTGCTGATTAGTGGGTAAACTGGGGAAAGCAGTGATCTTCCTTAGTTTTAGTCCTGCAACTAGATAACCAGGGCAGATCCACCTGGGGAAAATAGCTGTAAATACTCAATTCATTCACCATTTTCTTGTATTTGCTGAATATCAGGACATCACAAATCATCAACAGAAAAAGTATTTTTTCTTCACTGAGTATAGCACTGGAAATCAAGCCAAATTCAGCCTATGTATAAAGAAGGACTGGATTCACTGCCCTGTGTAGGAATTTCACTTAGACCTGCAGTTAAACCATGAATGATGCAGAAAAGTGATGAGGTTATTCTTATCTGACTGGCTGTTGAGTCAAACCCCAGCACAGAGCTAGATGTCACTCTGACATGTTTGATATTAGACAAAGCTTTCAGTGGTTGATTGGAGACAACTAATAGCATTTTTCTCGCAAGAATTTGAGACATCAGTCCTTGTGATTTGACCACTTCAGAAAATATTCTTTCTGAGATGTAGTATAGGTGACATCAATATAGACTCTCTTTTGGATGCACGCAGGCTTTATTCTGCTGCTCATATTGCACAGAATTGCTGGGGAAAGGAGTCATTCAGCACCATCATGTTTTAGGACTGATGGTGGTAGTGCTCCCTCCATACTGGTGATAATTTGTCCCATTTCCCAGCATATCCTTTGGGAAGTCAAGGTAGATTCACAGCAGAAGGCACAGGTTTAGCTGGCACACAGATCTCTCTGCTTTTCCAAAGAAGGTCTGGACTCTGTATCCAGCCATTAATTTTGAGCACAAGGTGTGTCCTGCCTTCCACTTCTGAAATCACAGAACTGGGAACTTCTTTACATAGTGGCAAGGGGACGATAACAAAAGGGGATCCCAGTGTGGGCGTGGGTTTCTTCTGCCCCACACCAAGAACATCATTCTAGCCCCATCTAGCTTGTCAGATGCATAACGCAATAAAGACGGGATCCCTCTTTGTGTTCCTTTAAAACAAACACCTGGTCACTCAAAGATGAACCCTCAAAGGTGGCAACCCAGTGGCAATACGTGTCCTTGTGAAATGGTGGAGTGTTTGTGCTAACTCCAAAGGCATTGCCTTGTTACTCTCCTAGCTACATTAGAGTTACCTTCAGCTGGTGTCAGCTATAATATTATGTAGGGTTTATATATACATATGTCTATCTATATATGTTAAAGTTATTGTTATTTCTACATTACCATACCGAACAGTTACTCTTTGGGTTTTTTTTCCCCCTTCTTCTTCCTTAACTGCAGAGATTTTTTAGCATATATGACACACAATTTGGCAAAAGTCAAAGCAGGACAGCATTGCTGAGGCAAAGTGATAGCATTATGTGCTGAGCCTAAGGCTACAGCCAGAAAGCAGCTGTCAGTGGACGAGTAATAGATAACATTGGAAGACAGAAAGCCCACACAGTTACAAGAAGTGGCACATTTCTCGCATATAGTAACAAATAAAAATGGCCAGGAACTGTGAAGCTCAGTTCCCTAACCTCCGGCTTTTAATTCACAGATTTCATCCAGTTCTTTTCCAAACCCTAATTGCTTCTTATTAGTAAAATTGAATTTATAACTGTCTAAGCAACATTTCTTTAGGCTACTAACTACACCTTTAGGTTTTTACATGAAAATGAGAAGCAGGTTTGGATGGCATCTTCATATTCAAGGTCAAGTTTTGTGCCAACACTGAACTTTTTGAAGTGAGAAAGAGTTCTCACTTCTAACTTTGTCATTAATTTTCTTAATATCTCTCATTCATGGCTTTTAGCTGAGAGCTGAAGCAAAATAACCCACGTAGCAAGATGGGAATGAATTCTCATTGCATTTCTATGCTAAGCTGATAGAAAGTCTGAAGGGTTGGCACTCTACCTCTCTGAGTTTCATTTCCCACAAATACTACACTGCTGCAAACATTCATGTTGATCTAGCAGGTGCAAAGGTAGGAGGACTGGGAAAACACACTCGTGTTTAATGAGCAGTCTTTCCTCTGTAAGGGAGACATTAGCATTTCTAATCCTGAACAGTATCACACACTGACCGAAGTTGGGTGTTCACAGAAAGGCACAAAGTCAATTTAACCAAGCCAGTTATTTAGTTCAATAAATATCTCCCTGACCTCAACTAGCGATAAGCTTATGTCCTGAAGTATGACTCCTGTCTTGTCAATGCACGAAAGATAACGGCAGATGGATTTAAAGCTATCAAGTGTGTATTCTAGCGATAGACACAACGTGACAAAGGAGCCCAGTGGTTGCACCCTGACGTTGTGTGCAGAAACAGCTCCTGGGCCTGCCTCATTTCTATCTACCTGCAAACACCGTGGCAGAACGTGGAGATACTTGTGGGGGAGAAGGAGCATCATCCCTGTTCTGTATGGATTTAGCTCGACAGTATAAATATTTTTCTAGACTATTGGAACATTCACCCATAGCCTACCTACCAGAGACCAAATCACCAAGAATCACATTTGCCTGAAAATATATAAAAGGTCAAGGTGAAACAACCTTCCTACAAGCCTGACTTATCCCCTAGATACTTTTTACATATTTACTGGGTAGTCCGTACTGACTAGTCTTTCAGACTGTTCAGAAAGGATGGAAAGCATCTTGAAATGGCTACATAAAGGACAGTAATAAAAGCAGCATGTTGTCTTTATATTATTGCACAATGCTCATCATATTTCCTAACAATTTCTGCAGTTGCTTTTAAGTGGAATATGAGTTTTCTCAGTTATAATTTTATTGAGATCCAGGATTTCCTTTACTATGAGGTCGTTCTCCCATCAGTAACTATTTATATGTACTCATTTTTTCTCAGTGATAAAGAAGTTGTTGTTTGACTGCTCGAGTTTCAACATTATGAGGTTGATTCCTTTGCTCCCCACTTATGAGAGCAGGTACAAGAACACTTCTTCGTATATCTAATGATACGAGCATGAAAAATCAGCTTAGGGCTGCAGAAGGGCTCTCTATTAAAGCAGTTGTCATGAAATTTCTAGTAAAGAGAAAAATTAGAATAGTTGCCTTGATCGGCAGATGCAAAATGATAACTTTCTTGTGACAATGGAAAGGCATCGCATTTTTCCAGGCTTTATGAACTAGTGGGAAACCTCACATAAAGTCAACAGAAAAGTTGCATGGATATTGCAGAGGGAAAAATAGGCATGTATTGCCTCATTGAACAAAGGTGATCATCCAGATGATATCAGCAAGGAAGGACAGTTTCCCTTTCATCTACAGCTCAGAAGAAAGCACATGCCCTGGAATATTTTAATATTTGCAATCACTATGGATGGAAATAAACGATACGTCTCATCTTTCTCTCTCTCCCGCCTCTAGTCATCTAGCAGCTCTCATAACTGGCATATGCTATGGCTGAATGACCTGGCTTCATTCACAACTAAATCAGTACTAAAACAGTCAGGATGATAGATAGCGGCTTATCAATAATTGAAAAGAAAGGCTTAGAGATGTCCCATTATCTGAATAATTAATGCTGCACATGGGCTTTGTAATTCCTTAATAAAACTGACTGATTGATTTGCTTAATTAATTCCTTCTTTGACAGGCTTATTGCTTTCTTTGGAGACAGGGCTGGGGAAAAAAAAAGAAAAAGAAAGGAAAAAAAAAAAAGGAGTAAAAGGAAGACTCAAATTTAGGAAGGAAAAGAAAGATTTAAAATCTTTCATAAACTTTAACCCTCCACTGGAGAATAGAAGACATGTTCAACAGTCAATTCTGTCTTACATTCCAGACTCCCCCAACCTCCTCTATCTCTTGTCAACCACAAAAATGTCTCCACAAATGGAAGTATCGACAACAGAAAAAACACCCAACAGATTTTTTTCCACCTCCTTTGCATTTCACCTCTGTTCATGTCCCTCTGCAACTGATCAAACATTATGATAAACCGTAAAGTGTCCCACGACCACACCAGTAGTAAACTTGGCTGAGTCTTAAACACTTTTGAATAAATCGATCTGAATGAAATGTTTAAAGCCCACTTCAGTTTAACAGCAATAATTACTTTGAAAGTTGGCTGCTGCTGCCACTGCTCTGCTCTGTCATAAACGAAATGCTTCCTCAGGTTGGAGGGTTTACCTTAGGGAAAAAGTTTAAGTGCTTTCTTGAAACCAGCAGGTGCTGTCAGCTTGTTGTCTCTACTTTTTTACTTTGTTGTTTGTTGTGTTAAAGTTACTTAAACTGCCATGGGGCTAATGTTGTTATCTGGCATGAACTTCTCCAAGTACCAGTGGGTTCACCCTTACAGCAGCTCCCTATCTGCTGCAGACACTGGGTAAAAACAAAGTTTTTGCTGAGATGGGCAGTCACTGAATCCTGCCTATAAGGGTCATATAAAAAATTCCTACATGGTGATCACCCCCTGAACATGATTTATGCTTATGTGTCTGAGCAATGGTTTTGATCCAGACACGTGTTCTTCATTACTTAGTTGCACAGCAATTCTTGCTGTGTATTTGGCTCCATGCAAAATAAGATGTATCCCTAAAAGCTAGAGACACACTGTCTTAAAATTTAACTGCATAGGCCTGAACTAAGGATTAAACCAATTTCTGTTTATAGCTCTTCCCATTTAATCTAAGCAATACCAACTCAGACTTCAGCCAACAGGTACTGCTGAAATGATATTTTGCATTAAAATATTATCTTGCATGGAAAATCTGTCGATTTAGAGTTGCCTTAGAGAGGTTACCCCTTTATCTTCCCATTTTCTAGATAAGAAAAAAGACAAAAAGTGAACTGAATTTGCTGAAAGTGAGCAAAGTTAACAGGTTGTCTAATCTGTGCAGACTCGGAAGGCCAGCATGCCATACTGCTTGAAGATGATCTTCAGAGAAGGTGTAGGCTACTGTGCAGACATGGTTTCCAGCCTAATTTCTCTTATATGCTACTTCAGAGATCCTTACAGTATATTGAAATCTGCAGTGCAGACATTCTTGTAGCTTTTAACTGTAGAGAAGGGATCATTATCATGCTTTTGACAAACAACAGAAAACGAATGTGTGGACAAGATGACTCAGATCAATATTCATCACAGTAACTGCACTACAAAAAAAAGGGTAATCATCTGGCTAACAAAATTTATTCGAATTTTTCCACATGATAAATAAATGCAAGGTTTCTGATTTTTTTATGCTAGGTGGTTTGGGGTTTGTTTTTTTTTTTTGTCAGACAGAATTTGTTAAGACAATTTTAACATTTTCTTTAGAGCTTAGACTCTTTGAGATGAAAGAAAACAAAAGGGTGAAAAACATTGAAGTGAAGGTTAATGGGATTTGTTGTTAAAAGTTAACAAAACTTTCACTTTAATTGTTATAAACTTTGCTGATTCAAACAGCAATGGGCTGAATAGTGCACTTCTCTCTGAATCAAGGCACCCATTGAGAGTGAAGAGAAAAATCACATAGGCTGTCTGAGATGGACCTTAGAGTTGAAGGGTAGTTTTGACCCAGATGTTCATGTATTCGGAGTATTTCTACTTGAGGTGTTGCTACTACAACATTCTCTTTCTTGATGATTTCATAAAACAGTCAGAAGGATTTTTTTTTCTGAGAAGCAAGTCTGTACGACCTGGTGTGTACATTCAATCAGTTATTCAAATCTTGTGCATGTGCAGAGTATCTGAATCTCAAATGACACATTAAATTGGATGCACAGTTGAGGGAAATAATTAGCATAAGAAATGGCTTTCTTGAGACTCATGATGAGGTTTCCAGGCTCATCATAGAGGAGATTTTGACACAACCAAGACAACTCGTTTTCAGCAGTTCTTCAGCTACATAATCCACTATCCCTCTACTCAGCATTTCAAACCAGAAAACCACTGAGACTTACAATTTCAGCATCTTTGGGGCCGGTGTCTGACATCAGCATTACTCACTGCCTGACATGATCAAGCCAGTTATTTCCTTCTGCCTCATTCGTTCAGGATGGCAGCATCCCTAGAAAAAAAAGGATGGACTTTTTAAGCTAGACAGTTCTCAAGCAGAAGGCGGAGTCTGAAAATTTAACACTCCGTTTAAATAAGATTGCTTCTCTATCCTGTTAAAAATGGTGTGACAGGAAAATTGAAGCATTATCTAAGTTGCATGGTTTGAAAACAGCTACACTGTCTTTTATTTATAGTAAATTATTTGCAAGTGTTTATCGTTTTTTTGTTGGTTTGGTTTTTTTTCTTCATGGAGACAGGGATGCAATTGTAGCAGGTCCAGGCAATATAAGATATTCTGCTTACACTTCTCTTCCTCCTGTCCCTGTGTTAAACCTGTGTGGAAGCACAGGAAAGGGCTTCATCTTTCCAGACCAGATTTCAAAGTCTAGCCCTAACATAATGCAAAATCCTAGAAAAGTAATTGCAAATAGTTTCCACTTAGTTTTCAAAGTAAGCTTCCTAACTGAAAAATAACATTTAATACTCAGAAAAAGGTTTGTAAATCATTTAAAGCAATAAACCACATTTGAAATGTAAAATACAGTGGAAACAGAAGTTACTAGTACTCCATGCCCACCATGAAGTTCCACCATAACACTTTGTATCTGTGCTAAATACTTTCTTCGTGGTCTTTGCTCTGAGAAAGTATCTCAGAGAATGAAACCCTTCCAGATCTCTCTCCAGTGTTCTGGAGCTGTTTGCTGTGGTCCCCAGCTCGGCTGTGGCAATGGATTGTGCAGGCTCCTTGGCTCTGCCTTGGGTATTTTTGGCTCATGTAACCTGTTTACACAGGCATATAGAAAGTTGGGCTCATTACCACTCTCATAGGAGGGTCTCCTTGTAAATTAAGCTAGAACAACAGTTGCTGTTACCCAAAATGAGGTTCATGCTGGAATCCCATCTACAGAACAGATAGACATTTCCGAAGCCATTTTCCATGTCCATACTTAAAGTCTCCTAAGGGGCTGGCTGTGTTGGGTCAGGCAGATGGTCCAAGACAAGTGCCAGTGCAAAACCCGTGCCGTGCTCCTCAGAGCTTCCCATTCTCCCCACTTCAGCTGAGCTGCCTAGTCCTGCTCTCTGTTTTCTCCTCATTGCCTCTAGCTTTGGGTCAAAGAAAAATTTTTGCGGCACAACTCCTGTGCTGTTGCTGGAATGGACTGTGATGGCTCATGGTGCTGTGTGTTTTGCCTAAAAGGCAAAACCTCTGCATAGGATTGGAAAAGACTTGGCAGTGCCTGTCAAGGAAGCTCCTCTCTCAAAGACACAGCCCTCAGCACAATATTTTGGGAGAAACTAGTCATCCGTCTAGTCCACTGGTACAATTTTGCTTTCACCAAGCTGAATATGAATATGAAGCTGAATACCTGCCAGTGGAATTACATTCATTAAGGGGGGGGGGGGGGGGGGGGGGAAGTCTAATTTTCAGTTTACTGATTAGGATGTTTGTTTATGTTCTGCCTTTAAGGCATCTTGTAGCAGCAGACTATGATATTTTGGTTTTCACGAACCTCTGCAGTACAGAACAAAGATGAAGTGTTTACAATTTTTTTTTAGTGAAAAATAACATCCTTACATTAAGTTGCACTTTGATTGTATTGAAATGAAATCTCCATTTCAAATAAAAAATTAACCTGACATTTTAGCGTAGGCATATGTATGCATATATATGTGTATATCCAAATTAAGAGACTTTCAGCATGGTGTAAATATATACTTCTACACACATATACTTATCTATATTTGCATGAGCTGTATGCATATATGCGATTATGTATATTCATACTTTTTCCCTCTCATCTTTTTTCCCCCCAAAGTATTTCATACCATATCCGAAAGAAAGCCAATTTATAAAATGAGGGCCAGTGTTTTAAAAAAGTTTATCATGCTGAGAGCTGAAGTTTCATGAAAATGTAACCTTTATATTTGCCAAATATGATTAAAATGAAATCTTTTACTAGAGGTGGAAAGAAATACAAAAAATGAAAGAAGCATCATGTTTCTTCACTCCACCATTACACGACTTATAGTTGTGCATGACTAGAAAGTGTTTATTTTTCTTTGCAGAAATTGGACTAAAAAAGAAAAAGTTCCCCACATTTCCCATGTAGAAATATCTCAATTCTTTTTAGTACAGGAGAATAATCCTTGAGAATGTATAAATAATGTAAATATATAGGTTGTGGTTTTAATTTTTTTTTTTTTTTTTTTTTTTTTTAAGAATTGTTTCCTGGGGGAAATAATAATACAGTTCAGTGATGCTAGAGATTTTACGGGTACTATGTATGAAAAGAATGCTTGCTTAATTGTTTCTGGTATATAAACATGAGCTGAAAAATGCAAGATCATAGCAGCCACAGAGAAGCTGATCTCAAGGAAATGGAACTGGGATTCTTGAGCTTTAGCTATGGGATGAGCCTTTGATTTCAAAGTAACAACTGGTCGTATTGGTGCATAGGGTAAAATTACCTACATGCAGCAGAAACGAGCAGTGTACAGAGTTACTGGACCGACTGAAAGTCTGAGGAAGATGAAGTTTGCCTAAGTCTACTCTGCGTTGAAACAAATTGGAATTTAAGGAACAAGAAACTGCACAACAGGGTAATGGACAAGATGTCTGCTGCTTATGAAAAAGACACTCTATTTCATACCTAGAGACAATACCTATGGGTTGATCCATGCATTCATGGTTTTACTTAGGTATTAAGGATATCATATAATAAAAAATGTGATCTAGAAAATGTTCAAATATAGTATTTATTGAAATTTGATTTAATGGGTAATGCAGGTGTCTGTAAATGATGAGGGTGTGGATATGTGCTTGGTGCATAACTTACATCCTCTTGCATCAATAACCTTTAATGGACACATATCAGAAGATAACCAACATGAAAACAGTTCATAATGCCCAGATATTGATATATAAACAGTACTGAGATAATAAAGACTGTAGTTATGTTTACAAAACCATATACATCAGAACCAGCCTGTCAGGTAGGCTTTGGATATATATGCAATTTTCTATGCTTATCTGAGCCCAATATGCAATTTCTTTACTTATCTGAGCCCAACCTTTTTAGTTTTGACCATTGCCAAGAAGAGCATTGATCCATATCCCATTTCAGAGTAAACCACACTAAACATTCAACTGAAAATTAATAAAGTTTGTTAAGCCATCAATTGCTCTCCAGCAACACTTAAGAATTTCTGAACTGGTGTTTATTGAAATGCAAATCACTGGTCCTAAGTCCCACAGCCTTCATAACCATCATTTAAAAATTAATTGCACAGACCAAATCATCTCACTGCTTGAGTATCTGCCAGTTGAGAGTTCTTTAACTTCTGGTATTGATAAATGGCTCCAGTCTCTTCCTAGAACATGTTCCTTACTGACTGCAGACAGTAAAAGAGAATCAACTGGTTCAGGAGAATAAGTTTCCTACTCTTACTGCATACATTCAGTCATAATATAAGGTATGGAGCAACAGAAAACCAACCAGTTTCACTGTCCATGTCTTTCTCAATACAGAACTGCTTCTGTCCTGTAGGTGGTTATGGG
This sequence comes from Athene noctua, assembly GCF_965140245.1. Classification (NCBI taxonomy): domain Eukaryota; kingdom Metazoa; phylum Chordata; class Aves; order Strigiformes; family Strigidae; genus Athene; species Athene noctua. The sequence goes on from NC_134077.1 coordinate 7,166,243, forward strand.
TTTGCCTAGTGCTTTAACATGAAAGAAAGCAGATTTGGGACAGCTCAAATAAATTCTTCATTCTCCATGTCACTGCAGAGAGAGAAAATAACCATAACGCAACGTGCTGTGGCCAGCCCTTCTCTCTTCTCCCTGTGTAGTCCTCTCTTATACAAGCCCAACACCACAAACTGAGACTGAGAGATTAAGTTTTTAGATTAGGTTTTCACTGATTGTAAAGGCCCCCAAAAGAAGTGAGACAACCCTTATGCCTCCTGCTTGTTTTGTCCTCTCTGAGAAGAACAAAGGCAGTTTTATGTAAGTTAGATTTGAACCTAGTTTATATACATCTTTTCCTATCTTAATCTGGCTGCAGGCCGATCATCCTCCTAAATCTCACTTTGCTGTATTCTTGGAAACCTCTCCTTGTGCCTTTGGGAAATACTTTTCATCTTAACTCCTCTAGTTTTATTTCATTTAATGTTTCTCCTCTTGACTGGCAAACATCCTCGCAGCAGATGACTGAAGAAAGTGTCACGTTAAGTTAAATGATGCCACTGCAGCACTTAAAAACAACACAGCCCATTACAGAAGAAGCCAAAAGCCCCGTGGGGAACCCTGAGCCTAGGACTCTGTAGTGTCCATATATTGATTGCTTTCTCCTAAGTTATTGAACAAAGAATATATTATATTATGACTCTAGCAAATCATAGAATGTCCATTAATGTTCAGGGAGTCTGCATGGATTATGCTTTCAGTTTCTTTAAACACTAGAGATCTCCGAAAACGCAGCACTTTTCTTGTTGATTTTAAGAGAGTAATTTTTTGCTTAGGTTTGTGTGTGGGTTTTTTGTTTGTTTGTTTGTTTGTTTTTATTTTAGTTTCCCACAAGAAATACAAGCTCTCATAATGCATATCAAGCAGTGACTAATTATTTTGCACGAACATATCATCATAGTCTGGTTATAATTTGAGTTGGCCAGGATTCCATCTTACATTTTGGTTAACTTCATATATAAGTTGCTATTTAAAAAAAAAAAAAAAAAAAAATCACCCTTAACATTAACAGCATTAAGAGTTTCGTTTATTATTTACATCTAAGGGCTCTATTCACACATCACAGTTCCACTACAGCAAGGGTACAATAAACGAAGAAAAGGAAGAAAAGCCAGTCCCACCTTAAATAGAGAATGAACTTAATGAGCGGCAACCTGACAGAAAAAATACAAGAAAATTACTAGATAACGTTTATGAATCAGGAATGTTGTTACAGCCTTCAAGTAAAGATTCAATTAGGCTTCAGTAAAAGCTGGAACGAAATGTATTCCTTTGTTTTGTTTAAAGCGTAATCAACCTTAGACCTAGATTTTGAAAATGGGCTATTGATTTTGGCTGGTTTATATCCACGTAGATAGTCAAGACTACTTAAATGAGCCAGATTTTCAGCACATGGCAATAAAGGCAACTGATAAAACGAGATATTTCAAATTACTATTAATTTTTCAAGGTTCAGGCCATACTTGTTAATGAAACTGAGATTACTTAATCTTAAAGTGAAGATGTAACTATCTGAAAAGTTACAAGTGAGTTCATTCGAGTTTGAAGGAGTTCAAAATTACTCCTTTGGGATATTTTATGGATAACTCAATCTTTTTCTTGCTTTTCTCACAAATGGCTCTATTTTAATGTTGGTAATTTTGGGTACACATCAATTTAAAAGACATCTGTGTGATTTGCTGTGTCTCACAGTTTAATAAAACAACAGCAACAACACCAACAACACGTTACACCAAGTTACCTTATTATAATTTTCTTTATTGGTAATCTCATTTATACTAGAAAAGTTAATGAAAGCATGCTTATCTTTTGCAGTGTGCTCCATTTAAACTTGGATCCCCTAAGTGGAAAATTTTTGTTCCTTGTTTAAATGGGAAGCAAAGGAGTTCCCTGCTCTCCAGACTAACAAAACGCTGGAAGTCGAGGATTTAAGTCAAATCCTCTCCACAGTTCACTGCTCATTTTGAGCCCAATAGACTTCACCCAAATGTGGAGCTCTTTTGCCCCAACTTCCTCTCTACTAGCCTCAAACTCCACCTTCTCCTCTGAAGTTTTCCCTGTCCTGAACAGAACTGCTGTGATGTTCCCTCAGTCTCTCCACTGAGTGCGGCTAATCCTTAACTTTTAATTGCCAGTGATGCAAGATGAACATTTAAGCAGTCCTATACAAACATGGTGGTCTTTGCCCTTATGCAATCTCTTTTCTTGGGAAAACAAAACAAAAGAAAACTGTACAGCCTTATGTTCCTGAACAGGCCTTTTTTTTAACACTAAACAGAAGAGTCAGCACATATATCTTGGAGAGCTGTACAAATCCTCTGCAAAAGTAGGTCAAGATTTCTTTACTGGCAGTAGTTAGCTGACTTGATTCCTTGTTTCTTTTATCTTCTCCTTGTGGGGCCTCCCATAAGGCCTCCACGTGTAGCCAAAGAGCATTGCGCTTGGTTTCAGTTCAGCAAGGTGTTTCTGTCAGTGCTTTTTCTTCCTTTCAAGACAGATACTCTGCTGGGCCTCAGCCAAAGTGCAAAAAAGGATGTGACAAGATTGCACTGGCTTTTTGATTTCTCTTTCCTGGCCTGTTGGTTAGTAGAGTTCTAATGGACACTGGTGTAAGGAAAGGGATGACAAATCTCAGAACCTGTTGGCTGGGCGGAATTGTGTCACACGTACACTCAACTTGTGGCTTGATATAAGACATTTAATCTCTCTGTAGTTAAGTCCCATCTGTAAAATGGATGTCAGGACATTGCTACAGCAGGAGCTGTTGTGAGAGGGAAAGGGTGTATAATTAATAGCTGACTAGAGGCTGGATGGCAAAATTCATCGGATGGTGGGTAGGATCATAATGAATTTCTGACCTGGGGGACAAACATCAGTGGTACTTCATTACTTGAGTCCTGGGATGAAGAAAAGGCCCTGTATCATTAAGCAGCTGGGAAGGAAGTCTGTAAATTGGGAAAAAAGAGAGAGGTGGAGAATCATCTTTATCAGCACACTGAAGGGAACTGGCCACACTCTGCAGGTAAAGGAGCTCAAGCATTTAAAGACAAGTTAAAACCACAATTTAAGCCATTTTCTTTATCTTTCTTTTAGGATTCTTGACAGTACATATAATAAGATCTGTTTTACCTGTCTGCTCCTTTATGTCCTCGCTTTCTGCTCCACATTTATATTCAAAGTTTCGCATGAGCTCTCTTCAGAAGTTCACCTAGGTGTCCCCAAGGTCTTGATTCAGAGAGTCTCACCTGCCCGATCTTACCAAAAATACTCTCCTTTCTTAATTCTCTCTAGTTTAGAGGGACTCTTATAACCAGATTATTTCATAAAGTCCTTTCTCAATGTTACCATCCGTAACACAATTGAATCTTTCTTTGGTCCTGGGACTTACAGATTGAGTAGCCTTTGTCCACTCTCTGATTCAGAAATAAAGGAATGATGTATCTAAACATCCATAATACTCTCTGTCATTTCATAGCTGATAAACTTAAAAAAAAAAAAAAATGGCAACATGTGTTTGTTAAAGTCAGTTGGTAGCTACCACCTGATTGTTACAAGAGCATGGTAAGAGAATCCTTTTGTACTTAAAAAAATATTAAAAAAACAAAACCAAAAAAACATATCCACTGCTGTTTAATATGCAAAACTAAGTCAGTTGTTGCAAGCAGGACTAGGCAAATAAAAGCATTTATTTGAAATAGACAATATGCTAACATAGGTTATATTTACACCTCACAGGGTGCTCTCTGTTATCTGTCTCTCTGCCCTCCAGACCTTATGTAGGGCACTGTCCTAAATCCTAAAATGCTCAGACGTGGAAACTTCTGCAGTGGGTGGCTGCAGATGAGTACACATATTGTCAGCAAAAGTTCTGCTCTTTCCAAATACAGAGATCTACTAGGTACCAGAAAATCCTATGAGAAAAAAAGAAAAAGGAGTATTTGGGGTTAGCAGAACACAACCTTTATCTCAGAGAAAACAAAGTTTTTCAGTCCTCAGTGTTGCATAAATTTAGATCCCTTCTTAATTCTGGATTTTCCTTTGTAAAGTCGGTATTTTTCAGCGGTACCATCCCCAGGGTTTGAGGGAGATGTACACCTAAGCAGACACAAGGGCACAGCACTGGAACTACTTTGAAATACTGACCAATGTAATCCCCCAGAACTTTTTTGTTTAAACTTTTTTTTTTTTTTTTTCCCTTTAGGATTTTGTAGACTTTTTTTGTCAGTCTTAGAAACTGGACTGTGTATAGTAGTATACAGATTTTCTGCTGTCTCCATATTCAAATTATAGTAATGGCTGATAACTTTTTGTCCAGAGGAGGTACAGCTGATATGGACATGATCCTTTAGGGAGTCAGCATTGCTGTTAGTTGTTAGTCAAGTTGGACCAACACTGGCCATTTCCTCAAAAAAAAGCATAGTGCTGTTATTGGGAGAGCAGCCTAAGTACATTGTTTCAGGTGGCTCGTAATTACTGCCACTTTCAAATCCAAATGTCTAACTCAGCTTTATACCTTTGCTTTTTCTCAGTCTGAATATGTAATCACCAACATTGCATTCCTGTGAAGGCAGAGAAGAGGAAAAAAAAAAAAAAAAAAAAAAAAAGGAACCTGCCAGCAAGCTCTACTGAACAATTGTCATATAAAATACTTTTGTAGCAATAGCTGTTGCTGGAGAAGTGGGAGATACTGGGTTTTGACTTTTGACTGTATTGTAGGCTAATTTTCCAACCCTATATTAAAATATAAAAATTGCTCGTGGCTTTTCAGCCCTTGGAGACATAGAAGAGAGAGGATGGTGCATTCTCATCCCCAAGACTCAGATAAATGAGGTTCTGGTTCACCCCCTAGCAGAACATAAACGTTATACTGGGGTTATATTAAATAAAATCAGCTGTTCTAATTAAACCAGCATCAGCTCAATGGAATGTAATAGCACTCCAGCAATGGCCTCTTTTTGGCTATTCTTCATCTTAGTGTCTGTAGCAAGTAATTACCCACATCATTACTGAAACCAGTTTTAAGGCATCACTTCAGGAGAATAAAACAACTTTTTCAAGCTATTCCCTTACTGAAATGAGAAAATGGAATACTTCCAGGCTGAAACATAGGTTATCAGGTGAATGAGGAAAGATATCAGTAAGAGAATTTGTTAGAAGGTATAATGGTAGTAGGATTATTTCTTTTTATTTTCCTTTTTGCAACATTTTTTGGAATAGAAAGATTGGATTGTAACTCCTGTCACTAATCCCAGCCTTCTGATATCTGATTTACCATTTGATATGCTGTCATAGTCATCATTGTTAAGCATCCTTTACCATCCATGTTTTAGATGTGCATTCCTGTTATTTTGGTACAGTTGTAGAAACTCAACATATTCTCATACTGTTCCTTTATACTATTGAAAATACTTCCATACATCCGACTTGTTTATCTCTCTCCAAATATGTGAATGGGAAAGAAAGGAACAACTGCAAATGGTTATAGAGTAACTTAAATCTGCTAAATAAATTATATAGAAAAATTAAAAGCTGCTTGTATGCAGTATAATGCATATTTTATTATTTCCCCCTTACAACGTTGTTAAAGAATACATAACCTCATGATGTATGTATATTTCCTTGAGGAAGGTGCTCTGTAGCTCTGAGGCAGGATAAGTAGCATGTGATGTGGCAGCTGTAAGGTAACAACATGTTTTCCCATAAAAAGCAGAGTAAATGGGCACATAAATTCCATATAAACTGTCAGCATGTCAGCTATGCTAACACTGGGTAAGCTACTGCCCTGGAGCCTCACTAACTTATGCACCATCATTTTTCAAACAATACACTTCAAGAACTCATACAGCTCCTGTGGAAGAAACGCTCAGACCACCCTCCTTCTGGCCACTTCAGCCATCTTTTTTCATGTGCAAGGTCTGAAGAGGGATGAAACCCAGCCATTATTTTCTGTAGGTGACATTTTCCCTGGCGTCTGAAAGCAGGAGGTCTGCAGTAGTGCTGAGAATTTAACCATGTTTTCTGATAGATTATCCCAGTCCAGGATTCATCTCATCTAGCTTCAGATACCTACTCAGCAGACCTCTACGTGCAAGCAAGTCACCCCAGGCTCTGCAGTCACTCATTGCAGTTAACAGGGGTGCTGAGTACTTTTAGGGAGCAATTCATCTGATCTACTTTAGCTGTGTACTTTAGCTGACATGCATCACACCTCAAAAGAGCCTAGGGAGTTTAACAGACATCAACACCTACATTATGAATGTCTAAGTTAGAAGACATAAATCAACCCCTGAATATCTTTAGCCCTCTAAAATAACCATTCTGCTAAGTTACTCTTTTTTTTTTTTTTTTTTTTTTTTTTTTTTTAAATTGAAATGACTACTCTACTTATTTGGCTGGATATATCCAGGCTGAGGAACCTTATACACCTGGGCCACCCCAATAGCCCATACCAAACTATCAACCTCATCTTTTTTGTTTGTGAAGTAGGAATACTAGAGGCAGTTTGTGTCTCCCTGTATAGAGAGAATACTGATGTGGAAAAGATGGAGATAGAAAGAAGGAATTATGAGACTGATTTTGATGAACTTCATGCAACATTCAAATGCTATGCTATTGCAAATACCACACAGAGTGGACAGGTCTGGAATAAGGTGTAACCTTACATAAGGTGCAACATTGCTAGGCTAAAAGTTTGTGATAGATTTTTAGCAGGCCCATTTTCTATATTACCTGCTTCAAAAAACACTTCTTGAGCTAGTGGGGAACACTGACATGTTGACAATTTTACAATTAGTGGTTTTGCATATTAAAAAGTCTTTCTTGAATGAAATGTAACAATATATGGCCAAAGAAAGAAGATGTGAAGAACTCCTTTGTCAAAGTTGAAAAAGACTTTTTGTCTTCATAGTTTTCAAGTGTATTTTAGGACAGGAAAACTGTTATCCAGAAAACTTGTCCTGTAATACTGACAAATATTTACTGATGACTTCAGGTTACTTCTTGTGTTCTGGGCTGTGACACAATCGTCATGAAAGAAACACAATGTCAGTTTGAGGCAGTTAAAATTTTTATATCAACAAAGGCAATGAAACTCTTCCACACCCACCCTTCCTCTTCAAGGTCAAGCGTTCTCTGTCGACCTCTTGAAACATGCACACAACTAAATTATACAGGCATATCATTGTTATCATAAATACATTATGTACTCCTATTTTCATAGTTAATGTAAGAGGGTCAGAGAAAATTTTTACTTGAATAAGGCGGGTCAGTAACCTGAAAAGGTTGAAGAACACTGCTTTAGATAGATGGACAAGGAAAGTCTTTATGACCTGATTTCCATGAACTTTAACTGAGTTTCAAGTGCTGAGAAGGTATTTTAGTTTATGATAGAAAACAAGTTAATCTGAAGATATTTCCTTAGCTGCTATCAACAAACTATTCAGCATTTCTGCATGTCATGTTTTCCATGAGACAGATATGTAAAAATATTTTTTTTTTAATATGGATTCTTCAAGAAGGCATAGTGAATTACTACTATTAACTAATGAAGCAACATAGTCTGAAGCTTTAATAAAACCAAGAAAATTTATCTTATGTCTTGAGTGTGAAGGATCTTTTGAACTCATTTAGCCCAAATGGAGAGCAAAGTATCTGATCTGTCTCTGAGTCAGGTACATTCTTCTTGTTCAGTTTGTACAGTCCCTTGTGCAACAGCTCTGGTCTTTGATGGAAGATTTTAGGAAGTTTTGCAATGAAATAAAGTAGTAGGGTAAAGATGAGGAAGACAACATCATCACAGTGAATGCCTACAGTTCTAATATAGCTAAATACAGTCATTAGTCATTAATCTAATAAGTGTTTAAATTACAACTCACTTTTAAAAATAATTTTACTTATATCAAGTCACATAAACGGTCATGTCTTGTTTTTTCCTTTCTGTTTAGAACCTCTTAAATTCCTACTTGCATAACATCAAAATGCTCAAATCTTTTATCACCTTGTTTCCCAATATCAGGAAGCGTAAAAGTGGTAAAGGTGTTGTATTTATTGACTCCAAAACATAGATGTGGAGTCATGCAATAGTCACATTCGAAAACTCACCTTGCTGAGCCTCGTGATAATGTTGTGAGAAGCAAACCGAAGTTATGTCCACAAAGTTAGCTTGTGGAAAACACTAAAACAGAATATGCTGGTTGTATTTCATTACATTTAACATTCTTGACATCAGATAATACAGTATACAAATGCAGTAATACTAATAAAAAAAGAAGAGACACTCAGTGTTTGAGACAAAAAAGTGTTAGTTGCTTTCGATCCTGTTACTAGAGTTGAGTTGAGATGAGACTTCGTTGTTTTCTTGGCAATGGGGAGCTTGATCTCACACCCCACAAAAATGTCTAGTAAAGAATAAAGAAATCCTGAAAGCTGGATAGACTGCCAGTAACCTTTGTGCTTCTTCATACCCTTAGGTTTGCTGGATTGAGTAGTAATCATCACACGAATCCTGTAATCCATTGGCAGGTTTATTTTTGTGTCTGAGGAAGTGCATGCAGACATTAAAAAAAAAAAAAAAAAAATCTTATAAAAGTTTGTGTTTGCTTTTTTCTTGAAGCTGAGGGGAAAAATTCATTTTAGGATGTGATTTAAGTTTTATGCAGATCTTTGGATCAATGTTTATATACTGTGTCTATAGCTGAGCCTTCTCAAGCTGTGATCCCATCAGATCTCCTGGGGCACTTCCAGCTGTGATCCTGTCAGATCTCATAAGCTAAATAGGTTGGGCCAACTCAAGCTGTGACGCTGTCAGATTTCATCAGCTAAGCAGGTTTGGAATGAGTCAATGTTTGAACAGGAAACTTTCAATGAACAGGTGGGTTTCAAAGGACGTAGTGGTTGTGATAACACCATGTATGTGCATGATGTCCCCTTTTTCTTTGTAAAGGCACTGATCTCAGAAACTGCATTCCCAATAAATCACCCTGCTGAAAGGCAGTGCTTACAGAAAGGGTGTAATGAAACTGAGGTGCTTCCCCAGATTTCAGCATAAATAAAGAGACTGGAAAAGATCTTTGCTTTTTCTGCTCCTATGTTACCAGTTCCCAAGAAAGAAACCAGAGGAGAATCATATCAGACAGGAATGGGTGAATGTCGTCCAGACCTTGTTTGGACAACAATGTGTACGTTGCTTTTTACTTTGGAAACTGCAGCATCATCTCCTGTGGCTCTGCCAACAAGGCTCAACACAGCTGCATAAAGGAGGAACAACTGCTTTCATCTCTGGTTCTCAGGCAATTTTCATTTCAAGTGTGTTAGGAGACTTCTTAAGGATCAGCCTTCCTTTCTCCTTAACAAAGGAAGCTGTATATCTTACTGGTGACATTATTCCATGGCCTTCAGAAGGTTCACGTTTCATGTTTGTATTGAATGAATGTGGGGAAGAAAACAAAACAGGTGAGGTTTATGAAGTTTCATATGTGAAGTGCCTTTCTTAATTTATCTTGTAATTCCTTGTCCCTCATTTCATTCTGAAACTGAAGCAAAAAGGCAAAGAATCTGGTGAAAAAAAAAAAAAAAAAAAAAAAAAAAGAGAGAGAAATAATCTCTGGAAGAAAAAGAAATTATGTTTTGAATTTGTATCCATTTTTTAGGGTTTGTATTGGTACTTTTAGTGTGTCAATATTTGTATAATATTTTAGTAGATATTTGTAACAAAATCATTTAATTTAAAATATTTTTTTTATTACCAGAAGTCACATTTTCTTATTATATGGTGAACTTCATTAAACAGGTAAGGAAAAACAAGGTCCTAAAAATGAACTTGATGAAAAGAAGTGTAGAAATTCAAAGAAAACATTAATTAAGAAAAAAATAGAACGATTGCCACAATAATGATTTTTTTTTTTTCCTACAGATTTCTTTTATGAAAGAAAAGAGAGTGTCTCTAATGAGGAAAACTGCTGTTGACCATATTCTGACCAGTTTTAGCAACAAGATTCTATACTGAAATAACTCATCTTCCGTGATGAGAAGTTCCCTAAAGATGAACTGTTCCCAAACTACAGAGTGAGTCTTGACAGATCTTGCTGCCTTAATGTAGGAAAAGTCAAGGATCTCTGAAGAAGTATTAAGTGTACATTCAGTCCACTCCCTTCTTCTACCTCTTTTTGTGATGGATTGCAGGGCAGAGTATTGTCTTTTCAGCACTTTTCAGGAAGGCATTTAAACCTCACCACTGTTGTGTGATTGTCAGTTGATAATATATCTGGTGCAATTTAAAAAATAATACATAACAACTACCCTTCAGGAGAACCAGGGTGAGACTCACCACACCACACCACGCTGTCAAGGTCTAGCAGTGCTGCAACCTGCAATCACCTGGGGCTCCCCTCATAGCTACGGGAAAGGAAGAGGAAATCAGGGAATCACTTTCTGGGCTGCGTTATGAGGAGGCACACTAAAAGTTTTGCTTTCTTTAAAGGGAGGCTAGTGGAGACGGGTGCACATATACATGCTGACATCTCTATTAGTCAGATAAATAGACCTTATGTCTCCCTCAAGGATGTGCACCATAGGATTGGACTACCTTCTCCATCACGTTTGACTAAATCTAAGAGACTTTGTATCTCCTCAGCATAAGCAAATGGCTTGGTCCCTTGCTACTGATTAAGCAGTAGAGGGAGAGGACTTCTTTATTCATAGTAAAAAATGTGAGATGTGGTTTTAAAGGGTTAGGTCCTCACCACTTTACCTCTCCTCCCGAGATCATACACGTTGAAAAGATGACCAGCTCTACAATTTAACAGGTGTCTGAGTAACCATCCTGGTTAGACTAAAAGTATATCGTCTGCCTGTCAGCTGTGCCTCAGGCTGCCTGTGAACCCAGGCAGCTCCTACCACACCAGGCAGACTTGCTTAACTTTCTCCACACCACCTTAGCAGTCACACAGAAACTGCTGGGCCTCTTATCAGTGTTTGGATTTTGCTTTACTTTTACATGACTGCTAGGTTGCTGTGTGGCCAGCCAAGAATGTGCAAGCTCATCATGGTAGTCTGCGTCCCACCTCATCTTGCACAGGGGACTGATGACTAGGCGAAACCAGATTCTCTGCCCCAGGGTTGATAATAATATACGAACACTGTCCATGTGCAGAAAATTTTCTGCTTAGCTCTGTTTAGAGACACAAGGATGTTTTCCCCTCCTTTTTTTTTTTTTTTTTTTTTTTTTTTTTTAACTAGGTGCTTGGAAATTCCCATTTGAAATGTTAAACTGAAGATGAAGGTTCTGATGTTTGTGTCAAGATTAGCATGGTGGGTGGGAGGCAGCGGAAGATGTTTTCCTGAGGAGCAAAGCTCTCAGCACAAGAGAGTACGTCAATAGAGATGAGGGGAATCTGAGGCATAAAGGTTAGCTTTTTAAACGGCTGAAGTTAGAAAGACTGCTCTTTCTGAAACTGGTCACAAAGGGAGCAAAGTGTCTGCACCAGAAAGACTGAGTGACCTTTTCAAAGTGTTGGATATTGTTTATTTTCCTTGAATTATGTGTGTATGTGCATGTATGTCTGTTGTGTGGTGAGCAACTGACAGATGCTGTGCAGTTTTCCCTAAACTTGCCGAGTCTCTACTAATTAGAACTGGGATAGAGCTGCATTTTGTAATTCACAGTTAACTTCTTAATTTTGAAATATTTCCTGAGCCAAAATGAATGCAAGTAAGCAATGCTTTTTCCCTAAATCTGTTACCAAACAGATTCTGGAGGCAGTGTTCTTGGTTTAATTGAACTTTTCATTCCCATTTTAATTTACTTTTTATATCATATTCATGTTGTGCTCTGTGATATTATGTAATATACAATGTGGAAACAAAAGCCACATCTATACTAGTAAATTATACATGCTCAGAACTGGTTTTGGACACAGAAGCCAGCTGGCATGGATCAGTCCACCTTCTTACTGGGAAATTCTTTTAACTTCCAAAACTGGATGGCCACTTCCAAACTGCCTGTTGAGAGTCATCCTTGGGCCATGTTGTCTCCTGAACAGTTCCCAGAAATTGTCTGGGGAAATGCTGGTTACCTGATGCCAAAACTGAGCTAGGGACAACTTTAACAATTTCACTTTATAGGCTTTTTTTTTTTTTTTTTTTTTTTTTTTTTCCCAGAGACCAGGAATACTTTCTGGCACTGGTTCGCTTAGAAGTATGAGCACAGTCATTAAATCCTTTGGACTGCACTGCACTTAATTTGGTCAAATACCAAAAGAAGAAGCAGGTCTTACTGTGTTTCTCTCTGAGGAATATCTGCCCGGCTTTTTCCTCAGATTAGCCTAAAGACTGCATTCACTCTGCTGGCTGACAGCTCCGGCTGATAGGAAAATGATCCCACATGTGTCTCCTACATGCTTCTCTGTAAACAAAGTTTACAGTTCAAAAAAGAAAAAAAATATATAGTCAAGATACACAGGTCAAAGGCAATATACATTTGTGAACTCCCCAACTCTCTTTGTAAGTGAGATGTGTCTCAAGACCCTCTCAGCTTCAATTTATGCCCAGGTAAAGACACTTTAACTTTGCTTTTAGGAAAAAAAAAATGCTTAGGTTCAGTAGATTATTCTTTATACTAATTTTTAGTCTGGATCTTGTTGTAGGAGCAGAGAAAAAGACCTGTTGCTGTAGTCCATCCCAGATGTGGATGGATAAATAGATAAATGGGGAGAAAGAAATTAAAATTTATAGATTTTGTTCTGTTTAATAGGTGAGCTACCTTTTTTTTTTTTTTTTTTTTTTTTTTTCCCCAAGTAGTCCCAGATATCTTTGGTTAAATTTTACAAATCTTCCTTTCGTTGCTCTAGAGGCTTTATTCCTTCAGCTAGTGGAAACTACTGTTATAACTAAAGATTTGTCAAAGAAACATTAAAAATTAAATTAGTTACTTTTCACACTGTCTTATCTTATCAGAGGTAATACAGGAGCGCTGGAGTGATAGAAGCTCTACCAACCAACAAGATGCTTAGAGACACCACAGTAAAACTGAGGAAGCTTTCAACCTGATCTAGGTAAGAGCTCATTGCAGGGGCGTTGGACTAGATATCCTCTAAATGTCCCTTCCAACCCAAACTCTTTTCCATGATTCTATGATTCAATGACCTGAGTGACAGAAGGATTTCATTACTGATTCTTACACACAGTGCAAAAGCCACGCCCAAAAAGGTGCTTTAGATGTAGACACTCATGAATTAGTAAATATGAATTAATCTGAACTTGTTCAAAAGTCTCAGCATTTATTTGAGAATTTAAATAGCCATATTTCTAAAAATATTCAGCGTGGAGTATTTTTTTAAAAGGGAACCATGTTTTTCTCTATATGTGGGAGCTGAGTTGCTTTGAAATCTGGCCATAAATTTACCGGAAGACAGCATCATATTGATAATGATATTTGGACACACACTTTCAAAATAAGTGAATAATTCTATTGATTGTCCTGGAAAACAAAATCCACAGATGTCAGACATTCCCACACGTCTTGGGAATCTGGACAGCTGTTTTTTATGGTGAGGCACAAATTTTTAGTGCTGTTTTTAGTGGAATGCCAAATTTGGAAGCAAGTTTGTACCCTTCTTGCCCCCTCCCCCTTCCCCAGAAGATACAGAAAAGCCACAGTGGGTCCATTTTAACTCATAACTGAAATTTTCCTCTCTCTAGATAGAAGCACCCTTTAAAATAAAATAAAATGCTACATAAAATGCAATTCCTACTACAATATAAAATGTGCTTTCACTCAGGCGCTCTGTAGCATTATCTCTAACTGCAGTGTAACTAAAAACTAATAACCTCATTTTTAATTAGCTGGGTTTGTGGCATTTTGCACCCATCTCACAGTTGTTCTTTCTACAGTGTATATCATTATTAACTCCGGATGTCTTCAAGGAGGTCTTAAATATACTTTGCTTGCTTTCTTCTTTTCTTTCTCCTGAAAATTGTTCTCAAAACCCTTGTATCCATTTAAAAAAGAAAAAAAAAAAATTCTGAAAGTGATCTTAAACACAGTATGAGTGATTCTGATTTTATTAGCTATCCTTTTTGTTCTTCTATTATCTGAATTATTTCCTCTTTTTTAGAATAAAAATATATTTTTTATAAATGTAGATATTTTAATATATATTTTATGTATGTATATAGTTGCCTATTTTATATATTTATGTGTTTAATTATATATTTTGTTTCTATATATTTATATATTTTAGAATTAAAATGTATTTCTTAAAATATGGTGTTTCAGTCTGACTGCCCTAAAAATCATTAAGGTGTGAGTTTAAAAAAGGAGACCACAAATATTGCCTACCGGTTCACTTGATGTCAAAATAGTTCTGAGTAATTACAACAGGAACACAATATATCTTGGCTTTCAGTTCTTTTAGAGCCGCAACATATACTAAGGGTTGATATAAACAAGCACCCTAGGAGTAAGTGTTCACTGCACCACAGTGGTGTAACCAGGAAACCTTTTCAGATTACAACCCTTCATCACAGATATCAGAGAAGAAGAGACACACTATACACATTTAAAGAAACTTTTAAGCTATTGAAAATCTGACCTGAAGCCTACCCAAAAAACAAATGGGTCATATCACTAACCAATACTGTGTATCGTCAGCAGGTGATGCAGCCTATAGTCGTTCTGCCTCCAGCTGTGATCCCACCACCTCTCAGGACCTCCATGGAGCTGAGCCAGACTGTGAAGGACAGCCTGCATGTACGGCCAAGAAATGGGTGGCACTGCCCTTCGGGGCTGGGACAAATCCAGTTATATTGATGATTCTGTGATTCTGTTATACAGTGAAATATTTCAGTGCCCACAGCAGGGGGCTTGGAACTAGATGCTCTGTCAAAGTCCCTTCCAACTCAAACCATTCTATGACTCTGATTCTAAAGGAAAAGTCATGAACTGTACATACTAGGTTGTGCCACAGCAAAGGCATAGATATTTTTGTTACTTTTAGACCATTTAAAATATTTCCAACTGAAAATATTCCTTCTGTTCAACCAAAGATGAACACATTTAACAATTCTCCATTTTCAAATCCATGCCTTGATCTGTAGAGGGAAGTAAAGAGGACCACTGATACCACTGTTTCTTTGAAAGGACCTTGTTAGTGGTCAAGTAAATTTGTTGGTATTTCCAGCACATAGTTGTCCAGATGTAGAATCATAGAATCATTTAGGTTGGAAAGAACCTTTAAGATCATCAAGTCCAACTGTTAACCTCACAGTGCCAAGTCCACCATTAAACCATGTCCCTAAGCACCACATCTACATGTCTTTTAAATACCTTCATGGATGATGACTCTATCACGACTACTACTACTACCACCACTACCCCAACAGCCTGTTCCAATGCTTGACAACCCCTTTGGTGAAGAAATTTTTCCCAATATCCAGTCTAAAACTCACTTGGTGCAACTTGAGGCTGTTTCCTCTTGTCCTATTGCTTGGTACTTGGGAGAAGAGACCCACACCCTCCTCGCTACAGCCTCCTTTCAGGTCATTTTAAAGAGAGATAAAGTCTTCCTTCAGCCTCCTTTTCTCCAGGCCAAACAACCCCAGTTCCCTCAGCTGTCCCTCCTAAGATTTGTGCTCTAGACCCTTCACCAGTTTTGTTGCTCTTCTTTGGATGTGTTTCAGCACCTCAATGTCTTTCTTGTAGTGAGGGGCCCAAACTGAACACGGTATTTGAGGTGTGACCTCACCACTGATGAGTACAGGGGGACAATCCCTTCCCTAGTCCTGCTGCTCACAATATTCCTGATATCCCATGCTCTACTCTGAAGATACATCACTAGGAAACATACACCTTTGTCTTTTAAAAGTTTAGGAAAAAGCCATGATCCAGAAAACAGAGGGACAAGGATTGTCCTAGTCTTCTTTGAGGCATCTCCCTACCTTTCATTGTAGAAGGTAGATGTTTAGTGCAGGAGTTGTTATTGTCTTAGCACATGGAAATTTTTCCTTTCAGAAGTTTATACAGAAAATAGGTAAAACAAACAAACAAACAAACAAAAAACAGAAACTCAAGGTGACCAAGGTGACAGTGGGAGTTTTTTATATGACTGTTTTTAAGCATTTAGCTCTGATGTCCTAGTTAGGATGTTGGTTCCTAGAAGACACTTAAACAATTGAAACCAGAGGGTGACTCAGTATACAAATTTAAGATTCCTCTCCTGAACTGCCCTCTCAGGGATTTTATCTTATGCTATATTGGTACTTTAATTTGAATGTCTAACATTTGGCAGCATCTGTATCCTCTGCATAACTTGCCAAAACAAATCTGGTAAGAGACGTAGGCTCTTGAATTCAAACCTTAAATGCAGGGAACACAAAATTTTCCTCCTATATGTTTTTTCTTTGAAGAGCTTATGCTTCCAATCATTTCTATGATCTGTGCAATGACACCTAGATCCATTTGGTCAACAAGCCATTACAGAAATGCAAGATCATTGTCACAGAGATAATGCAATACTGAAGAATAATGGGAATGTGTCAGGGGAATATTTTGCCTCCTAAAAAACTCAAGCAAACACATTGCTTTGTATTCTGTTTCTTTTTCATTTCTTAGATCTCACTGACTGTCTCCCTTTTCTGTCTCTATTTTTTTTTTTTTTTGTTAGTTGGATTTATAATCCTGATTTTATAGTCTCCTTGAATAGATTTCTATAATTAGCAATTATAAATAGAGATATACTCTTAGGTTATGAAGTTTACTTTTATTGACTGCAACAGAAGGTTTAAGTTCAACTTCTCCTTATCTGATTATATTTACCAGAACTGTGGGAATTCACTGTGCTATAAAAGCGGACCTTGCTGCTAGCTGGCATACCCCAGAACATTTAAATAAGAATAGCAATGAAAACTCAACCAAATATTATTTATGTCAGTTAGATGCCAATGAAAACTAAGGCTTTCAGGGGTAGACAGGATCGATTTTTAAATTTTTTCTGTCTCTCTTTTTTTTTTTTTTTTTTTATATGACAGAATGACACACTCTTCACTCAGCCACTCAAGCTGAAGAATGACTGAAGAACCCTGTGAAGGTCAAACACATTTTCACCCAACTGATGCTCTTTTAAAACTGACTTAACCCTCTTTGTGCATTTCTGCACAGCATGGAAGTTAGCTTTGCGGCTCCAAATTAGGGGAAAGTGCAGTGAGAACTTCTTTTCATAAAGCTCTTCTGTATTAAGCAGAAAAAATTCCCTATAAGTTGAACTGTAATTTGCACATTGGAATGCATCCTGCCTACAATGATCTTCCCGGCAGAAAGCATTATTTCACAAATTGCCCCACAGTGCTCCCCAAAGCTAAGCGAAAGTATACAGATACAGGCTGAGAAGGAAACTAATACAGACTCTGATCCTCCAATGGACATTTAGGGTACAAAGAGGACAGCATTATCAAATGGGAGAGATAACACTTTGCTCACAGTATGGAACAGTAGA
Organism: Athene noctua; assembly: GCF_965140245.1. NCBI lineage: Eukaryota > Metazoa > Chordata > Aves > Strigiformes > Strigidae > Athene > Athene noctua. The sequence continues at coordinate 7,183,765 of NC_134077.1, forward strand.
CATGGCAATGTGAGATAAAAGGAAAAGGAAACTTGGATCCATTGTGGGTCAGCAGAGAAACATGTCTCTTACGTGAGTACCTAAATATGTTTCAATAAGTGAATTTAAACCACAGAATCCTATTAGTGCAGGAAAAAAATAAAAAGATAAGACCATCAAAACATACTATATTCAAATCAGGGAACTCCCCAAATCCCCTGAGATGCTTCCTCACCTTATATTTCTTGACTTTCCTATGCTTTTGGAGGAAAACAGAGATGTAATTTCTGCTACTCACAAACCAGAGATACTAGCCATAACCAGCTGGCAGGTCTTTGCACTGCTGACCTCCTATTTCCTAAGCAGGGTAACTGAGATGCCAAGGGGACCAGCAGCCTTAATGGGCATCATGCTAAAAGAAATCTTACTGAAAGAAGGATGTTACTGTTTCAGGATCTCCTGCAAAACTCACCATGCTCCGCAACTTTCAGGTTGCATGTTTGACCCCATAATATCAATAAGCACCTTGAAGAAATAGCAGTATTATATAGTTATATTCTCAAACATCTGGTGACAGTGAGCATAAGAGGACTGTTGCACTAAGAAGACTAATGACAGAACATTGGCCTGAAAATCCCACTTTTGTGTAATACAAGTTTTTCTTGCCTATTAAGGCAGTATTCAGTTCTGAGCACACACTGTCTCTCATAGAAAAACAACATACTGAAAGTTAGGACAGTGAAAAGGAGGCTAAAAGAGACTTATGTTGAACTTTCTTGTTAGATCTGGACATTTATATTATGATTTTGGGGATTTCTTTTTCAATAGTGAAAGTTTTCCGGGGAAAAGATGTAGGAGAAAGAGGAATAAAATGAAAACATGCAAACCAAAAAACAGTCAAAAAGGAATATAATGTATGTTAAGGAAAGGAACCAGGAGAGGAAGGTAGGAGAAAAGTCAGTGTTAAAAATGTCTTTACAAGACAGCCATTCTGATGAGGGCTGTTCTGTGCTTCATAATACTTTAGTACCACAGAAAAAGCTTGTTAAATACATGAGGAATGGTAAAAAAAAAAAAAAATTACATATTTATTTGGGTTTAAAATTATCATTGCTAGTATGTGGGGATATATACCAAGTAAAAATTTTTAAAAAACGTAAAAAAGATCAGACGTGATGTTTGTAAAAGCTTAGATTTCCTTTCACTACAGGGTCCTGTGCTAGGATCCACCAAATGAAACATAGGGATCTTCAAAAAGGGTGGAAGTTTTGGTCAGCACATTTTGTGTATCCTAACATTTGAGAAATTTCAGCTCGCATCTCCTGGTCTAGCAGGTTAGATCATAAGTTTCTTGTGTATGAGAAGTTTGTTTCCACCTTGACTCAGTTTCTCAGTTTTATAATGCCTGGGATGATCCCAGATAAGTTTGGGCATTTATCTGCAGTGTCAAATTTAGAAATTTAGTGACTATTGTTATAGCAATCAGAGACATGGAGAAATACTCCATGGATAACACATTCATTTGATCACGGTACTCACTGAATTTTCTTCAGTAATCTGCTGAAATTTTGCGGACTGTGTCTATTTCCACTGGATATAGCTAAGCTCAGCAAATTCAGACAGAATGGCCCTAATTTCTATAATATGAAAGATCCCCTTCTCTCCTACATCGCTTCCTTTAGAAAAATGAAGAACGCTTGTACCTTCCCATACCACCCGGCAGACAAAACATGCCATGCTCACTGCCTCATTTCCCTCAGCACACTCATCCTTCTCATGGCCGTGTCTCTCCACAGTATCCCTTGTTGTGAGAAAACATCGGGGAACCTAGAAGACAAAATGCTGCATAGTGTCTTACCCGCTCTAAGGCTTGCAATGCTGAGGGCCTTCCACCTGCAACCTGCCTTTCACTTACAATTCAGTAACCTTTCATCAACACACCCCAAGATTTCCATGACAGTGCTTTTACCACGGCACCCTAAGTGCCCACCTTATACTGTGGGATTCTGACCTGTTATGTCCAGTTTCTTCTCCAAAGTCATTGCCCTTGTCATTTAAACGTTCTTGTTCTTCCTCTGCCTCTTCACCATTTTGCTTTGTAGTTACTAATCTGCACCTCCATCTGTAGATCCATTCACTCTTTGCTCTGTAGGTTTTAGTTTGTAGCTTTCTATTAAAACGAACACAACTAAGTAGGTAAAGAATAATACTAATTTTTAAATCTAGTAAATATTATCAATAATACACATGCCAAAACTTAATGGCCAATTAGTGTGCAACACCTGCACCTAATCAGGCATGCTCCAACCAGCACCAGTAGTGTCATAAACAGTAACTACCAATGGGGAGATTGAGCAAGTCTTGATGAGAAGTATAATTGTACTGGAAAGAAAGCAAGAGAAAATATATAATTTTTAGTCTTTTCTAACTTATCATTATCACCACCTGCTGCTCTGGAGAGGATGCCGGGAGGAGGAGGTTTGTGTGGGTAGCTCATAATTTTCCTTCCCACTTGGACATGGGGGAAAGGAATACCTTTTTCTCTCTTTTCTCCTCCCTGTTTCATCCCCTGTCCTAAGCAACTTTGAAGTTCATGTATGCCATCAGTTATGTCCCCTACTAATAAGCTGCATAGAGGTAAACCTACATGAACTTTCGCTGTGGAGCAAAAGAGGGTGTATAACAAGCCAGGGCCAGGTAGACAGCGTGTAGGAGAGAAGGCAGTCGTGGAGTTGGATCTCTCTCTAGACCTTGTCCTTGACTTGACTTGGATCATTAAACTTGTGGAAGAGTTAGGTATCTATTGGGGAAATAAGAGTCATAAAATAAACAGTTTATACAAAAATGAGAAACTTCTTTTCTTCATTCTTACCCACAATCTGAATCAGTAACCTGAACATCAGGGGACCATCACATCTCTAGTCAGACTGTTTTGCTGATGATATTTTCTCAGCCTTTTATGTTCTTAAACTCTTAGTCACCTCTTGGAAGAAACATTTTAGAGGCATTAAGTTGGAAGTTCAGGTGTAATTGTATCTCTGGAAGGTATAAAGGGTGCCTCTGACAAGTATTTCAAAATTGCACTGGGGACATGTACAAAGGCAGAGCACCTTTAATGTGAGGCTTGTTTACAGATAGGACTGGGGAAGACATGCTCCTCTAAGACTCATTACAAATTTTACAAGAGGACATGTTTTTTCCACTAGAAATGTTGATATCTGGAAGTCAGTTCCATGATAATGTGTCAGTGATGACAAAATTTCACTTTGATAGAAAAACCAAACAAGCAAGCAAGTGAAATCAGATGGAAACTGTTTATAACTTGGAGGGGTTTATTGTTTGGGTGACATTTCTTAAGACATTTTTAGTTTAGAAATTTGTTATATTTAATCATATTAATGTTAAAAGCTAGATGTAGATAGAAATGAAATTAAATATTTCACTGACTGCAAAAAATATTCCCCTACTCCAAAATTTAATTTAATTTTAATTTTCAGACCAAAATCTGACTTCAGAATATGTCTTATTGCAATATCTGTTCCTGTGAGGATTTATTCCAGTTATGGTTTGCTTTAAAAAGAACAAATGCAACAGAAAAAAAGCATATTCTTGGCTCCTTAAACATGGAGAGAAGGAGGAATGCCCACTGTCTCAAACAGCTATGGCCAAAATAGGCAGAAACACAAAGGAAAACATTCCATCCGGACAGCCAGAGCAGTTCATCCCAATCCACACTGCATCTGAGAACAGCAAATATTCAAATGCAGTCCCCAAAGAGTACTATACCTTCTTGCGGTTTCAAGTTCTAGCGATCATTCAAAGATATATTTAGGTTGATGCAAATTGCCATAGGGAGGAAGCAGTGTGGCTAGCACAGGGGTAGCCTGCCTTGCTTTCACACAAAAGCACCAGGCACAGTTCTAAACTGAAACCTCCCTCACATGCACTTCATGATCACATGGAGGTACATGCCAGCCATTTCAGGGGTTGAAAAACTTACTGTACCTCTGCTGGCTGTTCCTTCCCCTTCAGGTGTATTACGGTCACTACTAACAGGATCTCTTCTAGGCTGATACAGCATAAAGTTAACAGCTAATTTAAAACACTGTAATTCTTGGTAATCTTAAACCACTCAGCAAAGCAGAACTTTGATAACACTTCTTCAGCTATATCTCATACTGACACTGGAAAACAGTGGCTTGAAATGAGGATGGCCCCTATCATGACAAGACCACAGTTTATATTTTCTACTTTTCTCTCAGGGACGTTGTGGAGAATGAGGAAATGATGGATGCAAACAATATTCAGGTAAACATATTCTGTATTTACAGTCCCAGAAAGGCTTTCGAAAGGGAAGGAAAAGTGTGCTTTACGGGAACTCGATGTTATTTAATACAGTTTACTCAGAGGAATATGTTCAGCTGAAAAAAAAAATATTCTAATGCTGTAGAACAAGGCTCATGCCTATGTTTTAAAACCCTTTACAAATATGTATGGAACTGTTTTTACTTACTAATGTGCAGAAGAGACTGAAGCCTGATATTATTTTAGGATCAAGTATTTTTTCAGGATAAATTTTAGCTCCATGGCTGGAAGGATGGGCAACTAATACTGGAGAAAGATCCCTGGGTTTCCTGTGGCTCAGAGGAGTGCTCAGATTGTTAGGTTACTAGGCATAAATAAGACTTTCAGGAAAAAGTTTTTCATCTGCTTTTCGTGCTTTCCTGTGAAAAAGGACAACCCTATCTCAGTAACTCAGTTCCTGAAGGAGATCAAGTGTGCCTCCTCAGTAGACAGAAACACCCAAAATAGCCCATTCCTCTCTAGGAACAAGGAGCATCATCTATGCGCTATTCTTTCCCTGTCATTTCTATCATGACTAACTGTCCCTCCTAAAATATCAAAGGGATTTGCTTATGGATTGTCACCTCAAATCTGTGTCGAGTTTAGGTTCTAGCTGATGTGCTGAGCATTACATGTGTTTGTTCGCTTCTACACAGATATCAGGAAGTTAAAATTCTTGAGGGGAGGAGGAGGCTGGGTAAACAGGATAACCAGCCCTGGTCCTCGCTCAGCTCACTATTACCTGAAGTGTGAGGTGTACTGTCAACTAAAATATACATAGTTTCCTGAAACCTCACATCCAGGTCTTTCTCCTGACCCAAAGTGAAGTTGTAGGAAGGTGTTTTTGTTCTTTTCTGTTTGGTGTTTTTGGCAAATCCATGGACTCACTCTGGAGGTTTCCAATGAAAGGTGCAATTGACAATTTTTATATATATGTATACACAAAAACATATATATATATATATATATGTAATTATGTGATATTTTCAAGTTTAGATGTAGCTCTTAAGGAGATAAAATGTTGCTTGCATGGCAGGGCTATATAACATGAGATACTGTGAGGTGGTGGAGGTAAGATTTGCTGATCAGCCCGATTCCATAGATAGAAGTGAGCCCGAATTGACTGGTTTCAGATGCTGGAACTTTACTGCATTCCCAGCAGTTAATGAGGAAAGAAACTTTAGATTGGGGAAGTAAAAGCTATTACTTCATGGGATACTACGAGTGAAGATAGACCTTCTGTGAATTAGTTTTAGCAATGAATTCTCTTAAGAACAGGCTGTCTCGAAAGATTTCGGGTAAGTTTTGTTTTTAGCTGTGACAAATACTGCAAGAAAAAGAAAAAAAAAAAAAAAAAAACAAACAAAAAAACAAGCCTTCTTTCCACACAGCTGTTTTTACACTTTCTCTTCAAATCCCAGCCGATGCCAGGGATTGCAGATGAGAGTGAAAGTGGGAATGTGTATCAGAAGTACATTACAGAACTGTAATGAGGTTTTATCAGCATGAATTTGGAGGAGCTGGAGTGCTTAGGATGCAGCAGAGCTGTGGGGATAGGACAACATGTGTTTCTGTTCCAGTGACATTAAAGTCAGGATCTCTGAACAAAAACCCATGTGGTGTACTGAACTCTGTATATAAATTATTTTCATTACAGCAAAGAATGCTGAAGTCACTAGTTTGGCTGTTAGGAGATCCGAGCCTTCCTTGTGACTTCAGACTAGATCAACAGTGGCTGTATCCATGTTACTAGGTTTAAGAAGACCAGAAATATTTTCTGGAAAGTGAATCTTACCTACAGCATTAAATTGTTAGGATGGTCTCTGGCCAGTTTTAGACACAAGAGGTTAATCTCATCCTATGTACATCCAGCAACCAACAGCCAGCAAAGGAGTATCAGTGCCAGACTTCTGGGGCTGTATTAAATTATTCAGTGTCTGTTTGTTTGTTTATTTCTTTCTTTGTTAGCTTTTTTTGTCATTTATGATGTTGCCTCTGAAATTTCTGGTTTTATTTTTTCTCATGATACAACTGCCTTTCCCCTTTCTAGTCTTGTTCATAGGATATTTTTGACCCTCTCTGCTTCAATGACTTCTTTGTCATCTTGATTTTTAACTTGAAATCTGTCTCGTTCTTGAAGAAATTACACTGGGGCACTGTGGGATCTCTATCCATGCCTTTGTGTAGTTGCTGGGAATTAAATTTTATTTTCTTTCAATATTCTTCATCCTTTCTCCTCCCTGTCTTTAGAAAAAATTGGCCCTGGGCTTGAAAATTCAAGATTTACTTGTAATTTTACCCCATTCACTTCTAATTAAACTCCAGTGATTACTGAACATACCAAACACTCCTTTATTCACATGCAGCTGTAGTTTCTGCAGTACCCTTATGACTTTCTTACAGGTCTCTAGGTCTAAATGCCCTTGGCATTTAATGCTTGTCAATGCCTAATCAGGATCTGAGGCACAGCTTTATGTCACTTGAAGACCCTCATCTGGTTGGCCACCACATGCTGACCAGATCAGGTCCATCATAAAAACTGTGGTGTCATGATTCTGCCTTTTATAATCACTGCTGCCAGGACAGAGATGGATATTCATGATTGAACTACCCCTTGAAAACTGGTCTAATGATGAGACACTTCATCTAGGACATGGGAAGCAATGGCTTTCCACCCTCCAGCTCTTGTTGTCTTGGATCATGTCATACCCCTTCAGATTTACGAGGGGCGAGGGGTAGATGTAATATTTCCTGCTGGAGATGGGCCACTGCAAATCATGAAAGATTCAGGAGGTGAAAAAACAAGAGTGCTGCATGTAGCTCAGTGATTAAAAGCAGCCTGTGGATGAGAGAAACTCTTCATTCTGGGTCTCTAGCTCCTCTTTCTTAGCTAGCTTCACTTTAAAAGGGAGAAGTGAGCCTTACTAAGCATATGAAAGTGACCCTCTTCATGGGAGGGTTCTGGGACAAGGATCTTAAGAAGACAGACAGAGTCACCCCTCCCTTAGGGTCTCAAAGTCCCTGTGTCTTGGGCTCAGTTCCTCAATAGAAAAAAATGACTGAAATGTCAACCCCGCCTGGAAGAGCTCATACACAATGAGTGCAAGGGAGCAGGACATACACATACACACAGTGCAAGGGAGCAGGACAAGACTGCAAACTGACAGGGGGGAGGGATGCACACTGCAACAGCAAGACAATTATGATTAGCGTAGACAATTATGATTATGATTTAGCCGTAGGATCCCCAATAGCCATTAACACGATACCACATTTTCCTGACAAAAAAATTAAAAGGGAAAATTCAGCGGCTATACAACAGTGTTGAAACCCAGGGGTAAATGTTTGCCTTGAACAGGGCTGTAAACCACATGAGAGAGACTAATTAAGTGAGTCTCTGGCCCTCAGTTATGCCAGAAATGAGAGAAAGGGGGTATTGTTTTTGTTTGTTTTTTTTTTTAATTCCCAAACTGATGAAAAACAGTTGGGGGGAGGCATGGCGAGAAGAAGGGAATGAAGAAAGATATTCCAGGACAAAATAAGATTTCCAAGGTTTCTTTTGTTTGTGAAGCCAGCTAAAAGAAAGAAACGTTTCCCCTTCTCTCTCCCAAAGATGGAGCTGTTGCAGTAGAAGAGAGGCTGTTTGAGCGCACAGATACACACGCGCTCCCACACACACAAAGTTCTGCATTCTGCAGCAGGACTTCAAGGCTTCTCTGAAAACACAACTGCTTCCTTTCTGTAAGGAGAAATAAAAATCCGTATTATTATAGCAGCTGCGTTATTGCAAAATTCTACCAAAACACAACGACTGATATTAAGTATCTAACCCCTCTTAATTGTCTATTTCATGGGCTTTAGATTTCTGGATTGCTAAAATAACCATCTGAAGACAAGACTTCGATTCATTTTGTTTTATTAGTATTATTATTTCCTTACAATAATAATAACACTTTACACTTATACAGCACTGTTCATCCGCAGATACAGACAATAAGGACTGGATTGCTGCTATTATCCTATCACACCCCACAGATAAGAGGGGATAGAAAATTCTCCAGGAAGCTGAGGCTGGGGAAGAAATTTCCTGAAGCCTTGAGGCCCAGGAGTGTTCAGAGGGAAACGTAACTAACTTCATGACAGCAAGGTCTGCTGCTTTGGTGGATTTTTTTGTTGATAAATCCTTTCAAAGCTTTTGGCACTAAAATTTTCATTGAAATGTTAATTAATAATAGAAACTCTTTAACAGTGTCTTCTGAGCAGTCTTGAAGTCAAGGATTTGGTGATCTGGTTTGATTTTTTCTCAAATATATGTTCTAGCTGAAGGACAGCCAAACAAAGATGAAGGAAGGCAAATCGTGTTATTTAGGGCACCAGACTTTGTCAAAATGCCTCCTCTGCTCCTAAAATCTGTGAATAAATGAATGATCTGGTGCTCTTTAAGCCACACAGTGATGGATTTGCTGGGGGCTTTCTAGAATTTAATGATTTCTGTAACAACGCTTTCAGCTGCATTTCAGTTCAGAAACACAATCTTGTTATCAGGAGCAATGCTAGAGAGTGCAGCTAGTTCAACCCCATTCCTCCTTACTTTGCAGCCTAGGCAGAGACAAGAAATGCTGTAACTTCAGTAAAAAAAAAGGGAAAGGGGCAGCAGACAACATGTGGATGACATTTTCCTTTTCCTGTGTTCTGAAATACGTTCTCCTGCCCAAACAGGCTACAACCCACTAATAAAGAAGAATGTAACAGCAAGCTGATTAGATATATTATTCATTGTTGTTCCATTATCCCAGTTTATATATGGGGAAACTGAGGCCCAGTTTAATGGTATCTATTTCCAGATTTCTTTAATGAGGGCATCTGAGCTCATAATCTCTGTTTTCTTTTAATACAAGGAGAAAAAAAAAAAAAATCAGGCATTTTTAGGTTGTGGTTTATTTACAATCATAGTGAAAAGTACCTATTTCACTCCATTGACAACTGGTGAGAAATAGATGACTCAGATGATCTCCACCTGTGGCACGTTTGGGTTGCCAGAGGCAGAGGGAACATGCCTGTAAATTCTGTCACATGAGGCACAGACAGCCTCAAGTGCCACCACTTTCAGACTGTCCAGAAAGCAACTAAGTGAAAGCCAAAGTCAACCTGTACAGGCAAGTCCAGTCAACAGAAATTGCTCTGGAGGACATGATCACCATTGTGCAAGGCACAAGACCTGCATCTTCTCAGCTCCAAATAAACTGAGCAGCGTCACACAGCAAATCTGTGGTGGAAGGGAAGGGAATCTGTAAAGGAAGCCAGGCCTTGACTCCCAGGGTCCTCAGCTAACCGCCAGTCACTTTGCCTTTCTTCAGTGGCTTGGCTCAGTATCTCCACGTGCTGTGTCCTACCGCTTACGCAAAGGTAGCAAACTTACTGCAGGGATGGAAACAGATAATGCAAAGCACTCTGATAATTTTTTTTTAATAAAAACAAAAGAAAAAGCATGCTCATTTGACCTGGCACATGGGTCTCCCCTTCAGTGCTGCTATTATTCCCATCTTAGCCTCTTTCCACTTTCTCTCTTGCCAGCAGGAAAGAAGTAACACAGAGATGTTTTATGCCACTGAGACAAAGAGGTATTGATCCTTTTTGCCTCTGGAAAAGGTTTCTAATAATTTCCAGATATATCGTAGATTGTGGGGCTGCTATCTTTAATTAAAACATGACACAAAATAGAAAGCAATTATTGGGGGATTTTTTTTGTTTGTTTGGTTTTTAAGTGTAGATACCTTTTTTTTTTTTTTTTTTTTTTTTTAATGGTCTGTGGTACTAGATCAAATGACTTGCAAGTTGAGCACACAGAAAGGGAAAAGAGCGAGTAAGAGTAAACTCTTGTGTTTGTTGTTTGTTATTCATGGCAATTTCAGTATGATGTTTTGCACTTCATATTCAAAGGATTTCATCATCTGTGGCTTGTTAAACCCCTTGGCCAGAGAAACTGTAGAGAAAAAAAAAAATCCTCCATCCAAAGGAAGTCTGTGCTTGAGTCAACAGAACACATTACTCTGTCAGCATCACCCTTTTCAATGACTGCAGTAACATCCCCATGCACAGGCCTTGGCCCTGTGTGTTTGGGAGATAGGTGTTAGCACAATAAAAAGGATAATATGAACTCACAGTGACCTTCTTTCTACACAAACTTCTTCATGCAGAAACAGAAGTGAAGAATTGACTTTCCTATTGCTTCAGTCAGATCAGAGCTTCATTCCATTCAAAATGGTGTGTAAGATTCCCAGCCTAGCCACTCTGCTGCTAATAACTATGTATTAGCGAAATTTGGCAATGGACATTAACTGCTTCATTATTATACTTTCTTACGATGGTGGCAAGTACTATTGTTTCTGGTTTACCAATTAATTGATAAAGCTTCATCAATTCCACTGTGGAGGGATAGTTAAAGCAAGAGTCTGTTACATCTTTGACTAGAGTAACTTTTCTAGAAACTCACCCAGCTGTTATTTTAGGGTTCCAGATGCTGAATTCATATGGGTTTAGGATTTTAACCTGGGGAAAAAAAAAAAATAGGACATGGGTTCAAGGTAATTAAGGTACATGTAGAATTTAATATTTACACTGCATTACAGAATATACAGTCCTGTTAAATGCATCAGGCCTGAAATTTTGCTTTGTCCAGAACATTAATTACACTCCTTTCCAGAACTCCAGCCTCATAGACATTTAATTTTATGATTAAGCTTTTCAGGAACACGTAGAAATTAAATCAAAAAAGCACTTGGCAAAACAAGTCTGTACAAAACATGTAGGTCTTTCATCAGCAGTACAAGAGAATTGCACTGAGTGTTTAGGAAGGAGCAGATATCTCCACGCTGTCCTATCCACTTCTTTAGGAGTCCATGGCAGTCCCTCTGAGTAGTTATAATCGACCAGAGAATTGACGAGACCTGTAGGGACTTCTTCCTCCTCACACCCACACAAGTTCACTGGTGACCTAAAGGGAGAGGAAAAGACCCTTCTGGCTTTTCCTGTGAAGCATCTACTGCTCTGTCCAGGTTCTCACACCCAGGGCATCTTCAGTCCCTGCCAATTCATCTTTTACATGGCTGTAAGCCTAGAAAGTATATTCACTATTTGGTTGAAGATCCCCTATTTGTGTAGAGGATTCAGGAATCTGTTGTCACAACCTCTCCTATTGCAGTGCTAAAGTAATGCTGTGTAGAAATCAAAATGGAGGCAAACAATTTCCACATTTTCATCCTAAACTGTCCCAAAGCATAAATGCAAGGCAGTTAAGTGATTTTGCTAATATCAGTGGGGAGCTGCTGACTTTAAAAGCTGAGGTTAGAGTGTAGGAGTTGTTATTTATTAGCCTAAGATTACTTCATTATAGCATGTTGGTTGTCAGGTTATCAAACCAGCCATTCTTGTGGGATCTGAATAAGATTTTCATTTTATTATGGTGGTGATAGGAACAAATGCAATGATTGGTGTTTCTATTTACTTATACATATAACATCAGCTTGGTTATTCTCTTGGAAATCTCTCTGTATATATTTCCCTCTCACATAAACACACTTCCTTTCTTTTGCACCATATTACCTTGTAAATTTTATTCAATAATAAAATTAAATATAACAAGGGCTTCAAGTCATGTCTTTCTCCAGTCTTTTAAGATGTTGATTTTGTATGCCAAAATGATTAGTCAAGTGATGAATGAACTTTCATATACTTCTGGTTCAGATAAATGTTGATAAACACCCAAAGGATGTTTATTCAGAGTTTACCTGAGCTAATAGAATCTCTTGAGTCTGAAAATTTGGTCTGAAAATGTCTAAGGAGCAGAGCTGTCTCTTGAGAAACCCACTACTAGCATCTGCTTCTTAAATCAACAGAAATTCAAAAACAAAGGTATTAAAGAGTGTAATTTCTGTGAACCTCCATAAATGATCAGTTTGGGTCAAGGTCATGTCTCGGATACATGTTAGAGTGGAATAGGCTCTTATTGTACCTGAATTAATTCAGCTATCCCTTGTCTCAGAGAAAACAGTAAGAGACACACAAAGAAATCCTACCAATAGCCCAAAGAATCAGCAACAATACACAAGCAGATAAATAAAACATTTGCTTAACACAAATGGCAGATTCTGGGCAAAAGGAAACACACAAACTACCCTTGTTGTTTTGAGATTTACAGATCCGTATTTCACAGATGCCCTATTGCTTTATTCATACTGTTAAGGGAGAAAGAAGCAGCCTCTAACCATCAACACCCATCATTAAATCATTACAAAACCTGTCTTGTTAAAGAGACAGAGTATATACATATATAAAAATATATACACAGCTATGTATATATTTATAAAATTCTGTGTATAGCTATGTGGAAATATGAAAAGCTTCTTGAGACTGCTTAGCTTTATTGTGTATCCAGTGTTACCACTTGAAAGAAATAAATGTTTCCAGTTGCCACGAGAAAAGCAACCTTACTATATTTGAAATGACAAAAAAAAAAAAAAAAAAAAAAGAAAACAAAGCTGGAGGATTTTCCTGAGCAGTGGTGAAACAAAGGAAAGCAAAGTTGAGTGACGAACATTGGGTGCTAAACTAAAATGCCAGGCGATGAACAATGGGAACCAGAGAAAACTACACCATGGAACACTTGTGAAAAAGAAACATGTTTTAGACAGTATCATCAGGCAGAAATAACTTATCTCTGCGTGCTAGAAGAAATCTTAAGAATGACCCATATACCAGGTGTGTCACAGAGGAGCAGATGTGAACATGTGGTCTGAAGGAAAAAAAAAAATCACCAAAACCAAAAAGGGCAAAAAAATTGAAATAAAAATAGTGATGAACCTGGTTAATATCAGTATAAAATCTTACCTAAGGATCCTAATCCTGAAATCACCAGTATGACAAGCCCCATCAGCTTGAGTGGGCCTGTGGATCTGGCCCAGGTGATCTGAGGATGTTTAACTCTATCTTCTGCTACTAACACAAATCTGTCCTACTCCCTGCTAGAAGTGAAGAACTTTGCTTCCAATCTTGAGAAATTAAGGAAGGGAATGCCACACTTTATTCAAAACCACTATCAACTGATCCAAAATTCCTGTTCCTAGCTATTACTTTTAGAAAAAAGAGAGAAGAATCTTAGTGTTAAGTAGACATAAAGCAATATCTCTTATCCTTTTAGTCTATGCTATGAAAAATAACCCCTGTTACTAAACCCCTTGTCTGCCCTTACCTAGAAGTCTTTCAAAACATAACCGGAAATGAAATAAAATTGCTAGAAAGAAATAATTGTATTCAAACCTTGAGAATCTTATTTACAAATCCTCCAAAGCAGTAAATTTTCTGTGCATTTGTACATTGTTCCTGCCTGGGATACTGAGCTCTCACTTGTAAGGGCACATTTGGCCTGGGTGACAGTGGCAAGTGCTAGAGCCATTGTGATGTCCGGTGTGACTCCAGAGGTATATTCATAAAGGGAAGCTGTAAGACTCAGGGATGAAACAGCAGCCCTCATAAAAGAAAAGTGAAAAGGAAGGAAGAAAAAAAAATGTAATTTAGTTGTTACACACTCTAAAAGTTATGATTTTGAAGTAATTCTTAAGAAACTTCTCAAGTGGGTAGCCAGAAGTCTAATGACTCTTAAAAAAAAATCACACAAAGGCACTGAAAAGAAAAGAATGAATTACCCGTAAAAGAATTCATAACATATCTTACCGATGCTGCTTCAGATGGGAATGTAATTTATGGGTAGAAGATAAAATGGAGGAGTTTGGTAAGATTAAGGATCCTTTTTCAAGTTTTATGGAGAAACATCCTTAAGAACATTAGGAAGTTTTAGTGAATCATTGACTTGAATCTACATTTCTCTAAAAGCAAACCAAATACTGATAATGCACATCACACAATAATGTGGGGAAAAAAAAGTTAAATATGTTAGTTGTTATAAAGCAATATTTTTAAAATTTGTTTACTGGCCATGTGATGTGATCCTTATGATCCTGAGGTTATATGTGAATGCTATCTTAACAGTGCATATATTTACACACCCACAGAGACACAGAGACACAGACACACACACAAATTGTAACAGATAGCTTCTATCTATGCCATCCTATGTTAGTATTTGGAATATTCATCACATCAAGAGCTGTTAAAAGAATCATTTCAAGTAGATATTCCCTGTTCCTAAAAATTCTGCAGGTAAGTATCCTATATATCCTGTAAGAAGATGTGGAAGTACCTCTGAGCATCTCACCCAGCTCCGTAAGTCAGTGCAGAGATTTAAAAGGTCATTCCACCTGCTCTTATCTCACTATTTTGATTGTCTGATATTCCACATTGGGAAGAAGCAGCTATGAGGTTGAGACAACATTTGCTTAATGAAAATAAGATGTTCTTCACTGACCCTGATGATCTACTCTGTAAGGATTTTCCAGAAACTTCTGGCCCCAGACCATCTGAGTCCTGTGTATCTTATCTAAATCTTCCTTCATAAACTTTTTCAAGAGTACTTGAATATATTTATGATAAAATGCTTGTAAGTATCCAAGGTAAGTTTAGGATATTAGTATCATTGCCATAAGATTGTTCATGGCATGAAATCAATAATGGGTGCTGAAGGGTGGGGAGGGGGAGGGAAAAAAAAAAAAAAAAAAGGAAAATTAACAAATCTGGGTCAGATAAGAGCAGAGTTTCCTCTGTTAAAATTGTTGAAGGAAGCACAGTATAACTCCAAATACTGTAATAGAATGTACCATGCAGTGGTAAGTGCCTTGGTTGGGCTTAAGGAGCTGCTGCATATTGTTGGTGGGCAGGATGATATGTAAGCATAAGCTTTTGACTTCTTTTTATGTATGTCTTCCTGGAGATGAAATAGTTAAGTCAGTAGAGCCAAAAAGAATAGATGAGGTCAAAGTGCTGGAGAGAGGAAATAAAACATTCCCTATTGCTGATGATAAGCTGTATAGAAATTTTTTTCATCAACTATTTATCTTGCACCTAAAACCTTGAAAAAAAAAATCCTTTTAGCTATAAAGAGTTTTAAGTCGATGGACAAGGCTTAGCTTAGTTCATGAGTCCAGTGGGTAATTCACCACCTCCCCATTGATCAGGAAGCACAAATGTCACCACCTGGCTTAATAGTGACCTGTGTTCTTTTTACACCAAAATCTACTAGGCACAGGCAGCAGAATCAAGGTTGTTTCTCCCACAACAGATGAAATCGGGAGCTGATATCATTATTCTTATATATGAGTTCAGTTTTCTATGTCTGGCAATACAGTTGTCCTCTAGCACTCACCCAAATTGATCAACAAGGATCAGAAGACTATTATTTTCAGGGGGAATTATTTGACTTTGGAGATCTGTCTGAAACTTATCTGGTTGTAATTAATCTCAGAGGGCTCAAAATTACTGATAGACTGTAAATGAAACAGCAGTCCATTGACTATAAGACATAATTATGGGAAAGTTTCCATCACACTAATTGAACTGCACACCTTATTGATGAAACTGAGACTTTTGTTGTTTTGGACACGGTGGACTTTGGCCCTTGGGAGCATAACAGAGCCCCGTTGTATGCTCCACACTTGTGTGTTGTGCAGAGGAGCGGTGTGACCACACAAGAGCAAGTGAAGCAGATGTGACAGATCAAGAAGTTACACCAAGTCGGAAAATGCCATGTGTACTTCTTGGACCACCCTCACTGAAAAGTGAAAAGATTTTCATCTCTTTTAATATTTCTGGAACAAAGCAAGTGAAACACCTACAGTGTATAACAGATGCACAAATTTACCTTGGGTGATTAATGTATTTTGAACACAGAACTGTCATCTCAGGTACTATATGTTTTTATCTGCTTTAGTGCTGCACACCTGTGGTTTGTTGATAAAGCATTTGCTCTTCAATGAAGACAACTGCCAGGTTTAGTGCTTTTGCCCCTTAATTACCACCTCACTTCATACACGTGCACATATGTGCACACCATAAATACGCTCAGATAGAATTACAAAAATTAACAAATGATGTGAGGAAAGGGAATAATAAAATACTGGTGCTGTGTTTGGCTTGGGTAGCACTGCAGGTCTAGACCAATGCACTACTCGTGAACACTGTGTGCTAAATAACCATGTGGGTCTGTGAGAAACCTGGAACTGTAACCTTGACCCATAGCTCTGTAAGATCATCATATTCCCATCCGTAGTCACAGCTCTGACTCTTGTCATCAAGGTACAGGAGCACAGCTGATCATGTTTAGGTAAGCGCATGAAGACTTGTAATGACCCGACCAAAACCCAGATGTTGGACCAAACAGCAAGTTGCCATAATACAAAATAATCAAGTGCGAATCTTTCTTTTTGTCACCCGATTAGTGATATGCTCTTAAACCCCAGAAGTTGTCCCATCTAACTTAAGAAATTATTTTTTACATTAAGTGTGAAAGTTTAATTGATTTTCACTTCAGAAGACTACATATTTTCAGTATAACTATTACCAATGCATAACAATTAAAAAGATAAAATAATACCTTTTTGTAAATATATTAAAATTGAAGGGCTGGATATTTAAGCTGGGTATGTAGTTTTCACTGGCCTAGAAAACAACACTATGCGCTGACAAATGACTATGCAGTTCTTGTGAGTTTATTTCCATGAAACAATAATTCTGCTTTAGATCACAGCCATAAGGTCCAAAACATTGACCACTGCATTTATGCAACATGATGTTTCATGACCTGTCAAACCAAATCGCTGTCATAACCATAGATATACCTGCATGCCTGCAATTTAAGGAAATTTTTTTCAGTAGAAGATTTACCTATCTTAAGACTTACTGTTAAAATGCTCATATTTTCTATATTTAAAATATATACAACTGAGCATTTGATGTGTATTAGCATACCTGCATGTTTTCATCACAGAGGGGAGACATACAAGCAATTTGAATATTATTTGATTATAATATAGATTCTTTCTCTTCTTCGGAATGGTTAGAGTTAACTCACACTGCAATCTTAACTCACTAGCAGAGGTCTTAGTTGCTGCAGCTGTACTACTTAAGGTGCACATGAAGTTACACAGCAACAGAAAGAAGAAAATTAAGAAAAAAAACCCCAACCTTAAAACATAGCGAAATGTACCAGGGAAAATTCACTCACCTCTCTTGGAAAACTTAGCTCTTTTATGTGTGTGTTTATGTGAGTGCCTGTTCATTCTTCGGTTTTCTTTAAGCTACTCTCCTGCCCAGGTTGTTGAAGAGGCAAGAGATGGCAGTATTGACACATCTATGAAAGACAGCAGTTCATTGACTAAACTAGAATATTAGGATTCTTCTTCACATTTCATCTTTATAGTTTCTATTTTGTGGGCTTTTTTCCCCACTCTCAACACATACGTTCTAAAACACCCCACAAACCCACAAACCCAATACACCCCAATGCTGTCCCCACAATCCCCATGGAAAAATTCTTTTCCAGCCCTGTGAAAACAAGGAAAATAAACTGATAGGACAATCCAGAAAGATTTTCTGGTATGTTGAAATGAAGAATCAGAACCAAACAAAAGCACAGGGAGAAGGAAAGGGGGGTAGGAGGAAGCAAGCATGATAAATTACTGATTACTAAATGGAATTGTTTCAATCAGGAACTTAAAAAAAAAGAAGGGGAAAAAAATGAACTTGCTTCTTTCCTTGATTCTAGCTTTTTGCAAGAAGATCAAAGAGATTTATGACCTGTGTCTCTTCAAGTCTGATGCCAGAAAAGAACATGTTCTCATTAATAGTCATTTTCTCATCAAAATAAGACTTTTATGCAGGCAATGGGCAAAACTTTTATAAAGCTGATTGTTGACAAAATTTTCAATAAGTTTCAGTACAATGAATGGCACACAGAGAACAAATCTAAAAGGGTGGCTGATAACTTTTAGACATTCTGCAGGGAAAAATCAGATCTGTCTTAAAAACAAACTCTACCAGTGAAATCTTGTGAGAATCACAACTGTGTGAGCTTTCAAGGAGAGAACCTCAAAGTTTTGGGATGGCATTTGGAGTAAAAATAAAAGCATTCATTTTTTTTTCTGTTTCTCTGAACTTCAGTAAAACTTCTTAAAACTGGAAATCTTGAGAGAATTAAGTTTTCTCTTGAGATTTCCTGTACATCCAGGTTTCAGATGAGTTAGTAATACAGGCAGCTGGGGACAATTTCCCATGGTATATCACTGAATAATTAGTTACAATATGGGGATTTTATGCCTCCCACTGCAGACTCCAGAGACAAGATACTGGGTAGAATGGGCCATTTGTTTGTTCTGGTATACTGGTCCTTATTACCAAATAGCCACTCTCACTCTGTTTAGATAGCATCTTCTAATCCGAAATAATAAAGTGAACTGCAGCTATGAAATCAGCACACATAAAAATATTCTCAGTCACAGAGGAATATAAAAGAGAGAGGAAATGTATTTGGTTTTGAGGCTGTGGTGAGGACCTGTTCTGAACCTTAATTTCTGTGTGGTCCATGTTACAGCAACAAATCCACCTGAGAAGATTCCTGTTACTTCTTTCCACCAGAAACTTGTTCCCTGGTTGTTGACCTGTTTTTTTGATCTACAAGTTAATCTGGTGCTGTGATGAGGTCTGGTTTAAAATATGTCTCAATATATCTTCTAAATTAATTTTTTACTGTTCTTGTTTTCTAAAACATCATTTTTTAATGAAGTAGTTGAAAGAACCGTAATGAAGAAGTGGTAACTTCTTTTGCAAACATGGAAAGAGGTTGAAACAGAGACATAAGCAGAAACTTAATGAATTGGGTTTCCCATCCCCTGATGTGTACTATGGGACTAGATTCTTTGGGGTTTGTTTGTTTGTTTGGTTGGTTGGTTGGTTTGGTTTGGTTTGGTTTGGTTGGGTTTTTGTTGTTGTTGTTGTGTTTGTTTGTTTGTTTGTTTGTTTTAATTCTTTGATAGAGAGAAACTGCTGGACTTATGGCTCCCATCAAATTTCTTTAATGCTTGAAGATGAAGGAACAGCTAAGGACAAGATCCAGAGTGGACACAGCATTAAGATCTACAGTAATACAAATGTAACCCATTTGGTGATAAAATACTAGTTCTACATGGTGCAGTTGCTCTTGGATGGGCTGGAACCGAGCCCTGGTCTATGGCTAAAAGAAGCAATAGACACCTCTTGAGATTCTGGACATTTTTCCTGACAGAAAAATGGCTTTAATATATTCACTCTCTCTGCAGCACACATGCAAGGGCTTGCTACAGAAACATACATATGTACATGCATGTGTGTATCTAAAAGGAAATCTATATTCAGATATTTGAGGCCATACACCTATACGTATGCCTTTGCCTATACCTATCTACACCTATAGGTATAAGTAAACTTATACAAACACCTATACATATACCTATACATATATGTGTGTGGGTTTAGGGCTTTACTGTACACCAGACCACTAAAAAGGAAAATAATTTCTGAAAGCCATATTTTTTTAATTCTGTTTCTTTCTTGTTTGCCTTGTGGTTCTTTATCCTGTCACATCTTGACCTTTCATATGAAGGCAGGAGCAAACAAGCAATCATGAAAAAGCACAGGATAGCTGTCTTTTAACTTGTTTTGCCAGTGGAAGAATGTAACATTAAATTACAATCTCAGGAACCACCAATGGCTCAGTATTCCTGCAGCACTCAGCAATACCCATATATGTTTTTTGCCTACTGCACTTATTCCACTATGCCATAATTTGACATATTTTTTGTTCCAAGTCAGCATAGGTCTGTTTGTATCAGGTCTCTACCTCTCCTTGTCTGGAGGAATGCTCTTCCTCCCATTTGAGGAGCATCTGCCACAGCAGTCAGGAAGGACCCATTTGCCATACTGGTTTAGAGTTGAGGTAATAGTGCCAGGGAAGAGGCCCTTGCTTATATCATCAGCTACTGTGGGTTAGGGTAGGGAAACGCTGACATTGGGAAGTTGTGTCACACAGAGTACATAAGCACAGGAGCTTTCACCTGGGTAGCTAAGCTGCTTAGAGTTATTTTAGGAGTGCCTATGTCAACCTGCAGTAGAGACTGGGCTGCCAGAGAAGTTTGGATGGAGGCAGACTGGAGGAGACTGACAGTTTCTAGCTCCAAAGCTTGTTTTCTTTGGCTGGAAGAGTGTTAAGTAGTAAGACACAACAGAACATCTGTTAATGAACTGATGAAAACCACCGTGATCATTCCCAGCTCTTAAGGAACTTTCTAGATCAGGAAGACAAATAAATACTTGTCTGTAGATTTGAATAAAGACAAGGGGCCAAATAGTTAAGCTAAGTGCATTCTTTTGAGCATGATATTTAGCATATCATCAGCACACTCATTTCAGTACCACAGAAACCATTAGGCTGAAAGAACTTGAAGGACGGTAAAAGATTTGACCTGCACCAGTGTCCACATTTAGAAGTAGTTGCAAGCATAATAGGTTTGTCATAATAATTCCTAGTGTTCAACATTTTTCTACACCATCAAAAACTCCTGACTTCATCACATTCTAATTTCATCAACTGGCACAACTGACATCAGTAAATAGCAACCAGGAAGGATGTAGAATAAAAAAGCAAAGATGATTCTTGGGATCAAATTAATGGCTGAAGCAATCAACCAAGCCCTGTACAGCTATGGAAAGAGCAAGTGGAAAGTCTGTGAGTGCTGACAAACACTTAGTGCCAATGAGCCCTTTTTTTTTTTTTTTCTTTTTTCCCCCAGTGCACTGCAGCAGAATTCTTTCTGTACAAACTTAATGCACCAGGAGATGAGTTTTCTGTAAGAATGATGCATCTCAATTGGCTGAGTGGTGACTCAGTATAAGGATGCTAGGATTTAAGAAATGCTGTAAGTACCTTCAAATACAGAGCCTGGATATAACTTGTTGAAATTAAATTTATGCATCATTGTACGTATCACCAGGAAAATGCCTTTGTATCTTCACTGTGTTATAGCAACATAGCTGTGAACGTATTGTCACTAGATGACAGTCCAGCCACTTTAGCTTCATAAAGCAAAGTCATTGTCCTGAACAAAGGAAAAGAAATAGTAATTTTGACTTTTTTGCTTTTCATAAATGGGTGCTGAGTTTCATTTTCAAGTCGCGGTGATTGTTGTGACACTACAGTGCTTCTGTTGAAAAAAATCACTGTTCTTTAGAGTTTCCAGTATCCTTTTCAAAGACTACAATTTTACACCCTTAAAAGTTATTTTTAGAAGGTAGAGATGTATTATATAGATAATTAAATGCTATTAAAAGTTGCTGGCTTCTGTAGTTAAAAACTGTGACTGAAGTCTAATGATAGATGAACTCTTACTGAAGTATACGTTAATATATTCATATAAATATATGCCTTCAAAATAGGATGAGTAGCTTACAGTATCTCCAACTGTAGTCATGGGCATACAGCTGAGTGCACTGTTTTCAAATAGAAGCAGGTTTAAAAGAATTAATGCTACGTTCCTTCATTTCCGAGCTCACTTAATAGAAACAGGTAGTTGTCTTATCTCTGTTGTGATTTAGGAACAGAAGACACTGAAGAGATTGCACATATATTAATCTGTAAGGTGAAATAGATGCAGAATCCTCTCTAACATTTCTGATATAGAAGTGAGATCAGTCCAACAGTTCAGACATCTATTTTATAAGAGGAATGAATAAATGAGTATTCTTATAATATTCAAAAACCTTCATATAGCACTTTTTATGCATAGACTTAAAGTGTTTCAAAGTAAAAATATAGGTCATCATCTCAATATTACAGCTGGGCAAACCAAGGCTGGGGGAATGAGGATGTGTATGAGAAGTTATTTAACCATCACCGTACAGGAGAGCCCTGTTTGAGTCAAAGGTGAAACTTGGCGATCCTATCTGATTTCTACCAGATTTATATTCACTCACCAACATGCAAGGAGACAACAGTAAGTCCTTTTCTTGTTTGTTTTTATTTTTTGTTCGTGTCGTGGTTTCTGGGATTTATTCTGTAATAGATTATTATATTTTGCAATGCATTTTTTTATTTTTATTTTGAACTGGTGACTTTCTGCAAAGGTAGCATAAAACTACACAGACATTGTTTTGTCCATCCATCTGTCTAAGCCTCAGGGCCTGATTGTCATTTTCACTGAGACTACTTTATACTGCTCTAACCATGTCAATGAACCTTACAGTCATGGCCATAAATGTAATTTACACCTACTTGAGAGCTCCTATGCCTTGCCAGAAAGATGTATCTTAGGAAGAAAAAGGCTCTAATACACTTTGAAATCTAAATGTTGATCTCTTCTGTAGGAGTATTACTTTTATATTCAGCTGCACAGTCCAGAAGATGTAGGCAACCTACTCTCTTTCTGTTTTTCCTGACAGGGATACTGTAAAGCATCTGCTACTCCTAATCCAAAAAACTGTAATGGTCATTCATGTTAGTTTAAAAGTCAGTGACAACAAGGGAAAAGCAGGGCAGAAAACATAAAAATTGACACCTGAAATGCCTGAAAAATGTTCCATTCTCGTTAATGTTCATGACTGTGATACTGAAGTAGAAAATACACCCAAACCATTAAAATCATCTCCATGACAAGATACTATGACAAGTTCTAATCAGTAACTGGACATGAGCTAGAGTTATAAGTCTACATCTTACTTTCTACTAACACTTGGTTCCAAGGGGCAGCCTGCTACAGACCAGACAAGGTATAGCTATGCCCACTCATCATCCTGAGAAGGCTGTTGGATCAAGACATATTGCTTATCTAAAGGAACGCAGTGGAGGCTACTTTTGCTTATCCAGTGGAGTCATTCAGGTTCTTTTTTAGGTGTTATGCAGTCAACTTCACTCCATTCAAATGTGCTGATCAACTCTACTACCAGAGTCAATAGCCATTAGAATTCATCCACATCTGATGTTTTCGAAGTGAAAACCCGATAGGGTAAAATATATTCTACAAAACAGAGATAAAGAAGACTTTTCTAGACTTCTGGTGTCTACATGTGCAAAGAAGAAATAAACCTATGGGTAAGTATTATAACTGCCATCTTGTAACAGACATGTTTGTCTCACCCAGTAACATATCTCCTGCTCTAGTCAATAGAAACAAGCTCAGAATATTCTCTCCTGGTTACTACCAAAAAAAAAAAAAAAAAAAAAAAAAATTACCTACAAAGCTATACCAACAGTCAAACTATGAAGTTAAATATTTCTTTCAACATATTTAACTATGAAGTTAAATATTTCTTTCAACATATTTTACTGAGATTTTCTCTTCACATCCATAGACTTTTCTTAATCCTTCTTTATGGTCTCTTTTGTCTCAGTGATATCTTGTGTCATGGAGTTCCACAGTCCATATGTGAATACTGTTCTCATGTTAATTAGTCAATAATGTGCTGGCCTTCAGATTCAATTAAAATGTACTACTTCTTCTAGGCAGACTATTCTCTCTGCCAGCCAGAATGTGAGGTATTTTTACTTTGTCTTCTTTTATGTATCTCACAGTTCTTTCAAACCACAAGACAGAATCAAACAGGACACTGAAATTCTCTCATTTTCTCATTTTCTGGTATTGCTGGTAAGCCTGTATCTCAGAAAAGTTCAGTAGAAAGCTCTAAATTTTTTCTGAAACTGATGAGGCCTAAGAACAATCACTGTGAAGCTAATCAAGTACTTCACAGTGTCTTTACACAGGGAACTCCTGTGAGAAGTAGTCAGATTAAAAACTTGAAATGATCTTATAAAATTGACAAGAAAAGGATCTCCCTCAGAGTACTAGAGTCTACCCGTGCATGGGCAAGACCAGAGGAAAATTCTCCAAGACCCAAATCTGACACTTAAATAATTTTCCTCTGTTCTGAAGCTAGGATTCCTCTGTTGCTATCAAACTTGTCCTAAAGAAAGTAATTTATCCTTTTCTTACATATGTCAGTGGCAAGGCAAAGATTTTGGCAAAGAACTTGAAGCTTCTTTCCCAAGTACTAAGTCCTCTGTTAAAGCCACAAGTTTAAGCAAGCGTATCTAAAGAGCATCGCAAGTCAGGTGGAGGTCTTACCTCCTCCTCATTTCATCCCACAAAGCAGAAACATACAGAAATCCACTAGTCTACTTCCAGTATCCTCTAAAATATATCTATAACTTTATTTACTGGTCACTGTTATTAACTTTTCCAGTTTAAAGACCTCCTTGGAAATGTTAGTCATAGTTGAGTTGCTTGCCTGACACCCAAACTGGGATATCATTAGCTCTCCACAGAAATCTTTCCACTGGGGACAGTGCTGCAATGCGAACAGCAGCCTGGACTCTTGAAGTCAAGCCTGAATTCCCAGCTTTTTCATTATCAGTGTCATATATTGTGTGACCCTGGGCAAGGCACTTAATTTTTCTGTCTGAACCTGCAAAATGTGGTAATAATGTTTCTTCCTCACACCTTTCCTCTGACTCATCTCTTTGAAACCTCAGTCATGTAATGTGCTCGGTATTGGGAACGACCTACTGTAACTTAATTGCAAGATCATAGATAAAGATTGTAAAATCCTAGAGGGAAGGACTTGTGATCATTTTTATAGCATCAATGAGGCTGGAGCCCTGATCTTGACTGAGGCCTCTAGACCCAAACCTAGGATTAAGATAGTAAAAATAATAATATTACACCTAGTATTCATGTCATGGGAGCAGATATACTGTCTGGCTTTTCATTTCTGACTGAGTCTCTTCTAGACCACAGTGCAGTTTTCATGCAAGGTTTTTTGTTTGCTTGTTTTTAATTCTTTGTGTGTGTCTTCTCAAGTCTCAACAGGACAAGTTCTTAGCAGAGACTGCCCAATTTTTCATTTATATCACCTCTCTCTATATATAGATATAATTAGTTATTATTTATTATTTCTTTTTATTATTTGTTTTTATTAATTATTTGATTATTCTATTCAGAACAGAAGATCCAACAAACAATGAATTAAGATCAGAACTGCCTTTGAATGTCATACTTCTCTAATTTCTCTCCATCTCTGGTTTCTTTCTGTTATTTCCCTCCAAAGCTTGCTTTCATGCCAATAAATCACTTTCTTGTCAGTAGGACTACCCAACAATTTACAGCAAATTTCCTATCCAACAATTTGTAGCAAACATGGCTCTGAACAAGTGAAGAAAAACTTAGTTCTTACTGTAGCATTCTGTCTCTTTCTGATATAAAAGAGAGAAGGCAATGATGAAAGAAGGGGAAAAAATAACCCCTTAAATCATAACCACTCCACATGTGTAAACCCAGTACTTAGTATACAGCCTCGTCACCTTGACATTTATTCGGCTTACTGGAGACTTGTGTGCCCTCAGTCAGAGCTAATTAACACTTAATTGACTTCATGAGAATTTTGTTCAGCAGTTCTGATTTGCCACTCATTGTGAAACATGTAGCTGTAACTTTTGAGAGCTCAGCAGTTGTGGGAGGTTTGGCAGGTGTCAGGGGAGTCGGGGAGCGAAGGGGAAAGGGGAGTGTAGGAGTTTCTGTCTTGCTCTTTTTTCTCTCTCTGTCTCTCATTGAAACCGATACAAGGGCACAAGAATAACAAAATAAGGCATTCAATAAATTGTCATTGTGGATACATTTTATTTAGCTAAAAGCACAATTTACAGTAGTTGAAGTTTGATTGATCTGTTGATAAACACTAATGTTTTGCAGTTGACAATTTTTCCGTGTTAATTTCCTTAACTTTGGCAGTCCTGGCTGGCAGGACCCTATAAATAGTATCAGTGTCATCATCCTTTTTAAGTTATTAATGAGCCATCGTGTTTATAGAGGTTGGGATTTGGGGACAGGCTGTGCTTGACTGCAGTTTCTGACATTGATGCGTTAGCAGTTGGAACTGGGTCTAGATTAGAAAGAGTAGGGGAAATAATGTAAAAGGAAAAAGCAAAAAGAAGCTCAGCGCTAGCCAAATGCATTTGGAGTGGATAAGAACTGTTAATAATGAAAAGATAATTAAAAGTATATAGAAAATTACAGAATACCATGCACAATCTGCTCTGATGCTGTTGCCTCTTGAAATACACGTCTAATTATCATTTCACCTGTGATGGAATACCCTCGGTTTTTTTCAGCCCTCCTTCCCACTGTGCTTTGCCTTAGCCTATGTCCAGACTTTCATGATTGCCAAGGACTGACAAGACACTAGAGAAGGCATGACTAATTAACTAGGCCAAGCTATCTACTGGCTGGATTCACAGCAGCTTCAGTCAAAGCTGCCAAACATGTAAGTACATGTTTGGATAAGTATGTCCTTCTCCAGTTGTGATTTTCTAATGAGCTGTTAAATATTTGCCTAGTATTAAGTAGAAGGTGCTTTGTTCTAGGAAGAAATATGATATTTGTAGCCCTTGAAAAGTCAGTGTATCTGGCTCGTTTGTGTAGATGGGCACATCACAACTTTCTTCCTCCACTGAGTAAATGACAAGCTCATGACATATTGATGGCCTCCAGAATCTCTAAGCAATGCTGGGAGTGTCCTTAATGCTGCAGTAGGACAACACATGGCAGGAGAGGAGCCTCTTCTCTCATCAGCACTCTTGGGTGCAAACCACTCTTCTAGAAAAATACCAGCTCTGATTCTTCTGTTGGTAGAATATAAAACCCATGGTCTGCCTGAGCCATTTAGCACTCTCTGGAGCTTCCTCTTTCTCTTCTTTTGTCTTCATTATACTTACAGAGAAATATACTTAATTTGTAGTTAACAGGATATTTTCCTTACATATATATGTGTGTACGTGTGTATATATGTATGCATGTACACCCACACTAACACAAACACACATGCATGTATATACAAAAACCCTAAGCTATTAAAACAAGCCAAAATGTATATGACAACCCAGATGTGACAGTATTTACCTTTTTAAAAGTTAACAAAACCTTTCTGAAGTGAAGTGTTGAATTTTTAAACAAAGGTCTGGAAGAGGCTACTAGCATCATGACATATAGTGCCTCACAACCAAAAAAACCATGAATATGTGGATAAGATTGATCTTATTTTAGGCTTAATTCATGGTGTATTTGCGTTGCAGGGGTGTGCTTGGTTTTTTGTTTGAATTTTCATCAGGAGTTCATTTCCCAAACAAATTCCCTGTTCTTCCTCACTGCCTATGCTTTGTTTCACATTGCGGAATACGGGAACTAGGTTGTCCATACATAAAACTACTTTGTATAATGTGTTTCTGGAGCACATCCAGTGTAATTCAACCACAGATGGACATTTAGCTCACTGGGCTGTAGCAGAACTGGTTTGAGGTGAAAAAAACCACACGTGTTATGGACACCAGGTCCTCAGAAGCTCTACAGATGGACTCTTGATGATCTTCATTACTTGCTAAAGCAGACATATCACAACAGATATCTCATTTAATGGTTGTCTAGTTTTCATATCTAGTCAACAAGCAGAGGTAGATACCTTCAAGGATGTTGCAATCCACTCACTGTGCATACTTACCTGAAAAAAAAAAACAACTTCCTGTAAAGAACCTACGTTTCAGAGAAGGCATGAAATCTGAGAACTATTCACTGGTGAATTTAAGACAAATTTCTGCTAACCATCTGGGTTTTTCTGGATCATGTTTCTGAGATACCTAATTATCCCATTGCACATAACAAACTCCAACTTACTGTGAATTTCCTTTTGGGTGTGAGGTTCAGGCAATCAAGCACAAAATTTTGTACAGACTGATGTTATTAATCTGATTTAGCTCTAAATTCTCTGAGAAAGATTTTTTTTTTTTTTTTTTGTATGTGTATTTATGTAACACCAAGCACAATATCTTCATTACAGCTTAAAGACTGGTACTAATATGGATATAGCTATTCTAGGAGTGAATAATAGTTTCTGGGCTAGGAGAAGGAAACCTATACCTTAAGGATAAGAATATAGAAGTACAAATTCCATATTTTCCATGGTATCAAATAGTTAATTTCTTTGTGTGACATATAGTAGAAGACTCAGTGAAATCTCCATGAAGGAGAAAATACCAGTCTAAAATCCAACATGGATTGAACTTGAAGGTTCAAGGTTGTAAGAAACACAACAAGAACAGTTGTGAACTCTTACACACTTATTTTTATCGTCTTCACTTATTTATTTTGCACAAAACCAAACACTAAAATATACATCCAGTACCTCAGGCAACTTACTTCACCTTACTGCAGTAAAAGATTCATAGGGAGTTCAATTATAGAATGATTGGCTAATTTCAATAGCTTGTTTTAGCTATTAAGCCCTCCACAAAGATTTTATGAATGTTCTAATGAATACCTTGCAAGACTTTCAGTGTAATGAAATTTGTATTAAAACACTGTAAGGAGTGTCCCGCAATGTAAGGTCACTTCCATTTGTTCTCATTACAGTCCTAGAAGGACAAAAGAAGGAAAGGAGAATATCTACGTGGGTTGTTTTTTTGGTGTTGGGTTGTTTTTTTTTTTTCTTCAGAAAGGATGTTAACTTTGAGCACATAACCTGCGGTGTTAACTTGCAAATAACAACATCACTGGCTTATGGTGACCTAGCAGACTGCTGAATAATATTGCTAAATTGAGATACACTGGACAAATCCACCCTTTACTTTCTCTTCTGGTAGCAGTACAAATGCAATTCTAGAACTTGAGATTGAGTTACAGCCATTGGAGGATGGTGGAGGATCCTTAACATCTCATGAAAACGAAGCACAAATGAGGAAGGGTATGATTAGAATCAAATTATATGTAAACACCTATTTGTTAACCAGTTAAAAGAGAGACACGAGAATTTCAAGATCATTTATACAGAGTACAAAAGCATCCTTATTCAAAAGAAATGTCAGAAGAGTCATTCACCAACAGTAAGACCAGCAGTCTATCCTCCAAAGGTGGACCTACGAGAAGACACTGATCAGACATCAAAGATGTGGAACATCAGTTATGAAAAAGTACACAATATCAGTACAATGATTCATATATTTTAAATAATTGACTTTGTTATTCATGCATATTAATTAATCAGTTATTTTTGTGGCCAAAGAAGAACCAGACTCCAGTAAGGCAGATCCTGCACAGATACACGATCAGACACAACTGATTCTTGAGATAATTCCTGCATTGTTTCATATAGACTGAAGCTGTGGCTTTACTTTTATCTGAGCTGACGTATTGCAGAAGTATTAGGGATTTGTCTATACAGATGTACACTTGAAAAATTACCCTGAATTCATTTTTAAAGTGGATGATTTCAATCTCATTATACTGTCATGTGGATTGTTGAATAAGAATTAAAATGATCTTATTTTGATTTTGCTTGATTCACTTCCAAAGTTACACTGAAATAAGGCCACTTGAATTTTCAGTAAATGTCCAAACAGAGACCTTTAATCATTCCACAATAAATTAACTGTTAAATGCAGATGAAACTACTGAATGGATCTATGTAGATGAAAGCAAATATGGAACTATTTAAAGTTTATTTAAATGTTTATATAAATATATAAATAATAAATTTATTTAAAAGTTTATTTAAATGATATATAGATAAAAATTAATAAAGCATTAGAATTATTCATTAAATGTTGTCATTGTTTGACCATGCAGCAGAGACAACAGGTTTACATGCATATGGACAGTTATACTAGTTCATCTGGTAAAGATAGACCAGTACATTTTTATGATGGATAAAGTGTTCTCTCATGATCTTCCTTCCTTCCTTCCTTCCTTCCTTCCTTCCTTCCTTCCTTCCTTCCTTCCTTCCTTCCTTCCTTCCTTCCTTCCTTCCTTCCTTCCTTCCTTCCTTCCTTCCTTCCTTCCTTCCTTCCCTCCTTCCTTCCTCCTCCTCTCCGGCTCACAAGATACTTACATCTTTGCAGTGCTCAGGGTACTTCTGTCCATCTACATTGCTCAGCCATTCACACACCGCTGTACATGCACCTCTTCCACATGAGTTATCTGCAAAATCTTCATCTGACTCCAGAAGCTGTGAAAGTGAATGACACTGAAGATGATTTAAGGACTCATTTGATTCAGCTCTGAAATGGATGAGGAGTGCTCAAATGGCTCCATGTTATGTCTTTACTGTGGAGCAACCGTAAATGCCTGAAGGCGGTAAGTGAAAGGTGAAGGGCAATGACTTCATACACACCTCAGATTACATGATAGCAAGCACTTGCCAAATATCTATGTTGGGGTTCATGTAAGTAAACGTGACTATTACAGCACTGACAACTGCTTCCAAGCTGGTGACTGTAGGCTGCCTTTATATTATGAGGAGAGAAAGGAGCACTTCAGTATGAGAATCATCTCATCATAAAATAGGTGTCTAAATCTATGTTCCAAAAATGCTTGTTTCTATCTGCTGATTATACAAGAATGCAAGAAGTCCATCTTAGGTACAGAGATCTAGTGCAGATTAAATTAATATTACCCTTTTAGTTGATTGTCTTGCTGCTATGCTGCATTATTGGGTTATTTTTTTACCTATGATATATTATAACCTTGTTTGCCACAAGTGAGAAATGTTCAATGCACGACAGTCTTCTGCAAAGTTAATTTTGAAGATGAACAAATTCTTGAAGTTCAATTTCTTCATAATACGCAGTGTTATTTGCTAGGCTGTTACTTCTCATCCATTTACATATATAACAATATACCCTGTCAATAATAACTTTCCTGAAAGGTATTTCTAGAAAGAATAAGTCACAAAGTAGTGAAGGAAGTGACTTCAGACAGGTTATCATTACCTGAATAAAAATGGTATTTACTCTTACAGTTGATATTAGGATAAGGTGGAGATGAGACACTAGCGTTCGATTCATTCTGGTTAGTTTTTGTTTTTAATTTTTGTTTTTAATCAGTGATTACTCAAAGAACAAATGTCTAACAGAAGTTTGCTCCATTCACATCTGAAGTCTGACTGCTTCATAGGGGAAAAAGGAGCTGCCAGCCCTGATCAGATGTTACAGCTTCTAGAAAGCAACCATATTCAGAAATATATATTTTCCTCTTAAATTATATTTTTCTACTTTGCTCTAGAAAAACATGATACTTGCCCCTGTAATGCATCACCGTAATAGGGACCTCTTCTTTTTACATTATTTTATCATTGAGTCAAGGAATTGAAAGCCAAAAGAATTTACATTTAACAATATTTACAGTTTTTGCAGAGTTTTCTGTCTTCAAAGGATTTTGCAGACACTGGCTGTGAGGTGTGACAAAAGCTTCTGAAGATGTCAGAATAAAAAGGAAAGATTTTCTTAGAGAAAAGAAAAAGAGGGTTTAGTTTCTACACTTTTTTTTTTTTTTTTTTTTTTTCCTGAATGGAGCATCCATCATTATGGAGACTAGTCTGCTGTTGTTAACAGATCTGACTGTAATAATTCTTCACCTTTTTATTCAAATTCTGGACAATTGACTAATAAGTTCTATTTGCTTTTTTGCAAAAGATTTTCCAGTATTGAAAAAGATCTTCTGAATGTCTTCTGACATTAGGAGCTGCCTTACATCTCCTATGCTACATCTCAGCTGTCTAATATTTCTCAGGAATGCGGAGGAGAAAAGAGACCTTTAAGATCCCGTTATAGACCTTTAGATTAAACGGCCATGCAGGTGGATGTGCAGGGATGGACATACACTTGTGTCTCAATGATCAGAGTCGATCAGAGCCACTCACAGTCATTGTGGTATGGATGGATTCTGATCATTCTGCCTTCCTTCCCTTATATGATCTTATTGTGTAAAGCAAGAATTCACTGCCTCAGTTAACATCAACATATTACCTGTATAAGATCCCACTTTTCATTGAGTAAATTTATTTAGAGTGTCTTAATCTGATATAAAAATGTGCGGTAAACACTATTAAATCAGAATTCTTCTCTTGACACTCGCAGTAAGGATATTTCCTCTGCACATTGACAATTTACCCACACCACATGTATATTCCTCATGGTATGGTCTAACCTCAAAATCTGCAGCCAACATTGAAAGGGCTGTGTTAGTTTTTATTATTTTTCTCAAATCTGAGTCACCTTGAGAAAGGTTATACTGGGACACAGGCTTTGTATTGACTTGTTTTCTCACAAAAGAGACTTTTGTGTCACCTGGGATGTTACAGAAAATAGTTGCCTGTTCAATGAACTGCATCCTCTTCATGAAAACCTTATCATTACAAACAAATATGCGTAATTATCATTAACTTGGTGATGTTAATTCTGGCCACAAATTAAGCTGATTTGGCTATATAAAAGAGCATGACAAAAGGTATCTTCTTGTGCAGCAACACTGATCATGTTCAGGGTAATCCATGACCCTGAGATGCATCTTGTAATTTAAGGAGATAAAAAGACCAGAAGAGTCAGGTCTTCTCAAAACACTGTTAATAGACACTCCCAACTCACCAGTTTTCAGGCTTACAAAGAAAAACAAGTATGAAAAACATGCCATAAATCACAGCCCTCCAGTCTCAGAGGGTTTGAAAATACGAACATGGGTGTCCAGAAAGGCATAAACATACTGAACGCTTAAACATAGCACAGCCATTGAGTTTTCCATGCAAAGTGTACCTCAAACTGAATAATGTATTCTTGAATATTCCTAGTGTGTGCTATTTGCATGTGTGAGGGAGAAATAGAAGAGGAGGGAGAGTTAAATGTGAAAATTTTGGTACTGTGAGGTGCTTAAGTTTTAGTGAAAAAGTGCAACAGGGACATGACACTAAAGACTTTAATTCTTCAAGAAATACCATTGGAATCAAATTAGATATGCACATTTCACTGGGAATAGCTCACAAATAATTCTCCATGGCCATATGCACTTCATTCAGTCCAGAGTTAATTTTGCATTTTGTTATCCTCAAAGGATAACTTAACTTTAGTTCTCTTTTAAGGATGTAATGAATAGCTAAGAGGGTGGTTGTGTGTATGTGTGGATGTGAAAGAGAAAATATTTGTTTCTTTTAAAAAGAGAAAAAAAGACAATGAGATTGGTTTTCTTCCAGGTTCTCTTGAGGAAACGGCAGGTTAAGAATCTCTTGATTTAAGACAATTTGCTGAAAATTCTGGATTAAACATATTCGTAGGTCTCAACAACAACTCCATGTGCTCAAAAAACAAATTTTTCAACATGTACAAATCACCATTTCCCTTTAAAAAATAATTTCTTTCCACCAGCTAAAGTGTTTCCACAGTTCAGTGCTACTAAAGATATCGCAGTAAAACCTGAATTTGCCACAAATAGGAAAATGACAGAAAGTTTTGTAAACCAAGGCTGTATATTTTGAGATTAAATGTGCTAGTTTAATTTATTATGGGAGGCACTACCATTACAGAGAAAGATGAGAATATCATACAGGAATAACTGCACGATCTTGAGGACAGGAGGAATTGAAATCAAATTAATTTAACAGAGTGAATTGCCAGGCCATTTGCTCCGAGAAGGATAGTAAGAATTTTTGCTTTTAGAATCAGGACTGATAGGGATGAAGATAATAATCTCGGGTGCATCAATCTTTCGCCAATTATTATTATCAGTTTAATGTGGATAGTTCTAAGATCTGGGTGATACAGGGAAGAACGAATGTCATTTGTACAATGTACTTCTCTGACTCAGTCTGAAGTACCAGCAATGATTATGGGAACAAAATCGAATAGGAGAAAGCACAAAGGACTGCTACAGAGACTAGAGAATGGAGAATCCATCGAACTACTGGAGATGAAAGCAGCTGGGAGTTTTTAGACTGGCAGAATGAAAGGTGACAGAATATGACTGTAGTAAATAAACATTTTGAGAGGATAAACATCAGAAAGCAACAGGTTACTTAAGCTAAAGAGTGATGGTGGAGGAAGAGAAAATAGGTGTTTAATGTCTGAGAAGCAAATAAACTAAAGATTAAAAAAGGTATTTTATAAGAACTGAAGAACGAGGCTCTGGACCTGACCTGGTAGTGTAGTCGCAGGAGCAAAACAAAGCTAAAATGGCCATTTTCAATGTTGTCCACATGTCACATTTGCCTGCAACAAAGAGCTCTGGACTCTCTGTCTCAGGAGGTACCTTCCTGTCTATGTCCTGAGGCCTATGGTAGCTTTTAAAATGTTGAGGTTTTGATAATTCAATTTCAGAAGCAGACATCTGAGCAACACATAACCCAACCCTGGAGAACTGCATAGAAACAAGATGGAACATGAAGGATGCTACCCACCTAAGTGGGTAAAAAACATCAGTAAGTGTGTGGTCCTGGAATAAATGAGATGGCTGGAACTAGCTGAAATAATGCATTAGAAATTAGAAGATTCCTCCAAAATCAAGAACTCCTACATAAATCTGGAATCTACACAGAACAAAGTGATAGATATTACACACATACTATTGAGAAGACAAAATAAATTTGAACTTAATTTACAAAAAGGTAGCAAAATTATTTTTGTCTTCAGTACTTATTTTATTTTTTGCTTTTTCATACTGAAAGATGTATAGGCATAAGCAGGACCAGTCCCTCGATTTGATTTGAATCTAACTGCTACTACAGTTAGGGAAAGTCCAGGGACACTTTTTAGATGCAAATGTAATTTTTATGGATTGCTTTAAAAATAAAATAAAATAATCCCTAAACTGAAAGAAAAAAAGATTTCTTGAAAGTCTATATAGTGTTTCACAAAAGAAAAACAAAACAAACAAACAAATAAAACCCCACACTGAATAAATATCTGTGTAATGTTTGATGCTGCACAGAAATTTCATATTTAGCACCTTGTTGCTTCTTTGTTTTTATCCTTCTGGCAAATACTGGTTTTACATATGGTAACTACTCATGGGACATTGGGCTAAAAAATAAAACTGTTTAAAAGCCTGATGCATGTACTGAGCAACACTGGATTGAGAAAAAGATGCTGATGAAATTTGGTTTCCAAATTTTCAGCTTTTTAAAATAACCATCAAAGAGCGCTGGTCCCTAAAGGTTTTTATTTTTCATGCATGAAGATTCAGTTTATGAGCAAAACATTTTGTAGGGTTCCAGTCACAGCTCACTGGATGTTGTTGTGAGGAGCATTTGTCTTCACCATGGAAGTAGCTGCCTGAAAAAGCTGTATAGTCTACCCACATCAGAAACACATGAGCTTCAACACCAAAGGAGTACCTTAGCTCACCATCTGTGATCTTTTCCTCTGGACAGAACCTTTTGATTCCAAAGCTGTCCAGTTTATATGGAAGGTAGCATTGAACAAACTGTGTGAAAGCAGCTGTTTCATATAGGGGACTATTTTTTCCAACTTGTTATAAACCCAGTGATGCAAAAACCTCTTACCAGTTCCTAACCTCCGTAGGGTTTAATGTGCTGTGATTGGAAAATGCCTCATGTTTGGTGTGAAAAGTGATTTTTCTGTGGGTGTTTAACATCTGCTTTAATATTTTTTTAGGAAGATCTAAGTGGAATAGATTCTGCCTCAGACAAGATACTCAACCAGTTTCTTTTCGACTTAACTCTGTTCTCTATCTGGCTATCATGGTAATTTTAAAACTAGAGAAGTATAAAAGAATCAGCCCATCTCTCTGCTCAGTGCATCCAATTTCACTGATGCATATTCTGTAATTCGAAGTGGATGAACACGTCATGGACATCATGTTCATTTAGGGGACATGCAGCCTGCTAGTAACTAAGGCTCTTTGCTAGACTTTATCTCCAAAGGATACGCGGTATGTTGGACTAAGACTCTTTGTATCGTGCAACATCTTTACACAGAGACTTTGAGGACATATCCACCTTGGGATTTGAATGTGGGGACCTCCTGACAGACCAGCGTGCTGACCTTGAATTCCCTCACAACTCTCTCTGGATGACATGCCAAAGCCTGCTTGCACGCAGATGCAAAAGGCACAGATACCAGCAAAATCTTTTTCTCTCTCCTGCTCAGGAGACATCACAACTAAGAACTAGGCAGGTAAATGACTCACTACCATCTATTCTAGGATGAGGTTCATTCGGTGTCACAAACTATTTTGCACTTGGAAAACAGATAGTGGTGAGGAGGATACTTTCTTGGGCTGGGCTTGGTGCTTGATGCAAGCATGCAGAGAGAGAAAATGCTATTGAAATAGAAACATGGGAATGACTGAACATCACTTCCTAATTGTGATATGTTTAAGTAAGGAAAAATAAAGAAATGGTGATAAGAGCTGTTGACATTTCTCTGAATTACTTTAGTCAGTCTTGCTGCATAATAGTTTAGAGAAACCGGGATCTGAACAAAGTCTGGCCCATGTATTTGCTTTATCTATCTTTCCCCTCAAAAAGGCAAGTATCCCTAGTCCAGAGCAGAGTATAAATATTGCCAAAAAATGGCACAAAACATATGAGACTGTTTACCAAGTAGTAGAGATTCTTCCCAGGTTTGTTATATAATACTTTCATCTAATTGGTAAAATTAATATTAAAATTAATAAACTTCCATCCCACTTTGCCTTTGCTTAGAAACACAGATCCTCCAAGAACATTGCCTTTTATCTTTCATTAAGGAAGACATTCTTTTTTGCTGTTTGAACTAGATCTGAATATTAATAGAATAATATTGGTCTGATACATTCCCTGCATCTTCTTTTTGATGCTCTGCTGAAAGACCGTAAAACTGTAGCAACAGAGGACAAATATCCCTCGTGTACCAGTTTCTGAAAGCAAACTCTTGTCTACTGAATGGCTGTGCTCTTTGCACTCTTTGCTCTCTTTTCAGCACATTTCCAAGGCAAAGAATCTTTTCTCTCCTTCCAGAAATTAATGTTGCTACAGATGTGCTGATACAGTTTCATACGGAGACAGAAAGTGCTTAATGAATAATATGAGTGCACCATGCAGGAAGAGTGACTTCCAGCTGTGACAAGTTCAGCAACTCTCCTGCTGGCTCTGCTGGCAGGAGGCCCCACTTCAGCAGAAGCTCTGTTATGTCCATACCAGATACAGCAGCCTCCTAAGGACTAAGGAGGTTCTGGTTTGAGACCCAGCCTTGCCAATAGTCTCTCACATGGGCTTCTTAGTCAATGGATGACACTATAGATATTGGAGATTTCAGCCAGTAAAACATCAACTCTTATCTTAATTATCCTCTGTGATGATATAATTCAATTCATTTCACTGAATAATGGGTGTGGACAATTTGGGACAAATTCTTTCTTCTCTTTTAAACCACAGGGACTCATCAGCACTTTCTTCCACCCTAACATTTTGGCAGCTGGTGAAACCGTCAAGTGGAACATGTAACAAGTCCAAAACAGACTGAAAAGTTAGGATTCTAAATAAATGGCCTGATGTTCAGAAGGGCTGATCCCCTGGAAAAACATAACTCTGCCATATTAACATGTGTTAAGGAACCGTATATTAAGCTCCAGTTTCATAAAATTTTAGCTGAGACGATTAACTAGAAGAGGAAAGGTTAAATCTGATTTAATTTCTGCCAGCAACTGTGATTAACTCATTAGGAAAGAAAATGCAGTAAGTGAGCTCTGCAGAAAAGTTATTGTCTCCAATAGTAATAGTAAGGGGAAAAAAACCCCAACCAACCAGGTTCTGTCAAAACTGTTTTCCTTTTGGAAAAACTAAAATGAAATATTTCATTTCAGTTTACCTATGGTAAATTGTATTGTTTTTCAAAAGTATCTGCAAGTTTTTGGTTCAGACATGTTCTTAAAAAATAATAATTTAAGAAGTCATCATTAATTGTCATTATTGCAACTTTTCTTATTGAAAGTCTAGTTTTGAGATCCATGATATCAAGTGACTTAGGCTTTCTAGAGGAATATATTTGAAAGAAAATCTTTCTGTGGTGCATATTTTCCTTTTTATAATATCACTTCTATTTAAAAAAAAGATATCTCTGTACAAATATTTGAAGATCTGAAAAAGAGGAGTTAATCAGGCATTTGCTGTGGGAAGGGATTTTTCTTTTTTTTTTAATACACAATTAAAATGTCCATTTTACAATGTTGTCCATATGTGATTCTGAAACTACCATTGTTCAGTGTGAGTGTGTATATCTATTGTTACCGGGAAGTAATATTCATGAATTGAAAAACCAGACCCAAACTTTTCCTGCTTTTATGCTGGATAGCCCATAAAGTATATAATTCAAGCTGACTGGAATATTCTGTAAAACTTTTTTGGTCAAAATTAGAGTATTTTCATTTGTGTTAGGTATTTTACAGAAACCTTAACATTTTTATTGGAAAAAGGTTCGTATATTGGTTTTCCTTCCTAGCTGCCTCATTTTTATCTTGAAATGTGAAATAAGAAAAAGAAAAAGCAGAAATAAGATACATGAGGGAAAAGAATGTTATTTTGATTTTTAAAAATGGAGTAAATCAGTCAGAAGTATTTAAAATGCTCGTGATAAAAAGAAATACTAAAAATATTTAATGTTAAATATTTGTCAGTTGTTGCTGCTTTCCAGTAAGGAAGCCAGCAATAGCACTGTGTTTCTACATGTATTTCATCTTAATTATGCATGGAGGTGCAATGTTCCATGTTTCCTCCCGGAGAGACAAAGTTAGTGCATGTCACTTCTGGAGAAATCAGCAGCTCCTTGTTTCTTAAAACAAGTCATCACTTTAAATTCCTATTTCATCTTTCTGGGTGTTTTCTATCTTCAACTCAGCTAAACCATGTCCGTGTCAACTACAGAAGACAAAAGGAACAGTAATTTTTAAAATTTTAAAATCTGGATATCAAAATAGAAACTCCCATTTACTCAGAAGATTCAGAGGGAAATTGTTATCTGAATATA
The DNA here is from genome assembly GCF_965140245.1 of Athene noctua. Lineage (NCBI taxonomy): Eukaryota > Metazoa > Chordata > Aves > Strigiformes > Strigidae > Athene > Athene noctua. The sequence goes on from NC_134077.1 coordinate 7,222,886, forward strand.
CATTCAATTCTAAATATTTTCAGCAAGAAGTTTTTCTGTTAAGCATTCTGTCTTGAACTGCTTTCATTTCCAATCTCATTCACTTTTTTTCCATGTTGACAATTCCTATTGGCAACAGAAAGTTAGGTAAAGTTAAATACCTGTTCTGGTGTGACATTCATCACTATCCTTTAAGTAGTTACCTACAAGTATGAACAATTGCTGAGTTCAAGTCAGGTGAACCATGATGCACACATTGAGCTCTGGGATTTATTGAAGACATCCTTATTTGCGTCCTGCACAGCTGAGCTGCAGGCACAGCAGTATTGATGCCCCAAGCAGGTCATTGTGCATGCACCCTCCATACATCTAATGACTGCTCCTTAAGTTATGCATTGCCTTTGGTTTTGTACATGGCACTTTCTGGATCCTCAATGGGGAAATGTCGTCTGCTGAAGTTAGGCACATCCTAAGAGTGACCATACTCTGAAAAGACTTTCTCTCTTCATTGTCAGCAGTGTTATGGTTTGGTTGTTTTTTTTTTTTTTTTTGTTTGTTTGTTTTTTTCCCCATATCTTCCTTTCTCGAGGAGGCCTTCCATGCACAGATTCTGTCACAGTCAGTGACTATGTGGTACACCTCCACTTACTTATTCACCTGTAGATGTGATACATCTCCACATGCAACTTACTTATTTAAAATGAAACATAACTTCAATTTGATGAGGTTTAGTGGAAGCTTAAGGACTGCAGCTGGGGCAAAACACACCTGTCAGTGGAACTAGCTAAAGTCCATTTACGTCTTCAAAATAAAATCTTCCAGTGTGTTTAAGTGCTGCCTTCATTAACTGTTTAAAGACCTCTGGACAAAAGTGAGTTTTGCCTTGGTTACTTGGAGGTCAACACATTTCAATAACTAGAAATGCAATGACTTGAGCTTTCTGCCAGTATGACAATTACATCATTAGATTAAACAGAGAATCATCATTTCTAGACTTGATTTCCTCCCTCACTGTTTGCCTTGGGTTACAGGACTGGTTTTAGGCTTGCCCAATAATTCCTTGGGACTGTGTACCAACTGCTTAGTGCCTGTGTGGTCTGGGATGAAGGAAGCTATTTATAAGATAACAATACTTGGAGTGGATATCTACCCTAGCTGTCGTAAGCAGAAGAGCTCAAAATAGATAGGGCTGCATACCCTATATTATGTTTTAATTTGTCTTTCTCAGGCTCTTCTGTTTTAGTGCAACATTCATCAGCAGGAGACTGCCTGCCTTGTGAAATACAGCAATTTGTGATATTGAGGGTTTGTGCAAAATCCATCAGAGTAATAAGAATATTTCCAGTGCCTTGGTGTGCTTAGGGTCACATCTCTATTCTTAAAATATTGCATAACTTGCTCATTAGGAAAGGCTGCATCTTACACAAGGACAAGGCATCATGGGCATGCCTGATGAAATTTTACTAACTGTTGCTCACTTATCTTTAAGAATAGAAACAAGAAACAAACACAGCCCTTCCAAGCCTATTACAGTAGTGCCTTTGCCTTTATATAGTAGTGCCTTCTCTGGAGAATCCAGAGTCTTAGACGTATTATTGAGGGAAAGAATCCCCAGATACTCTTAAAAGATCATAAATGCAATAAGTGAGTATATCACTTACATGTTTGTCATCCAGAAATCTGTGATAATAATGCATGTTTCAGGCTCTGAAGCCAATTGCTCTTACAGATCCTCCAATTCAAAAGCTGAATGTGCATTAACTTCTTTTGCTGTTATCCTCTCAGGCTGTTTCTCTCCTCCTTAAATTTAATTTCAAATAGAAACATACACATATGTATGTACATATTCTGCCCTTCAGTATTTGACCCTCTTGCACTTTCTACATTTTTCTTTCTCCTTCCTTTTTTTAAAGGAAGACTTTTTCTGATTTTTTTGTCTGGATCTCAAGTACTTACCAATTTAAGTTTAATAGACTAGCAAACTTTCTTCTTTAGCGGCATAAGTAGTTCTTTTCCAGGAGGAAAAGAAGGAAGAATATTGCATTAATGAAGCAAGCAAATGTATATTAAGGGCACCAGATAGGTGGGTATAAATGAAATATATGTTCATAATTTATGAGAATTGTTAAAGAGATAATGATACTATATTGCATGTTCTATGTCATTATTTTCCATAAAGACAAAGAAGAATAAAGCCAATTGATTTTAACTCTAATTCTTTTTATTTTATCGAGTCTGTTACTCATACCATAAAGCAGCAAAGAACACTGTGGTACAGAGCAAGGAATTAGACAATATTTCAAAGACACCTTTAAGTGAATAAACAGCCACATGCAGTAGAATGTATGTGTGCTGGTTTCAGCTGGGATAGTGTTAATTTTTCTTCTTAGTACCTAGAATATTGTTGGGCTTTGGATTCAGTATAGGATTTAGTATGAGAAGAATGTTGATAATACACTGATGGTTCCAGTTGTTGCTAAGAGATCAAGGACTCCTAATGTCCTGCCCATGCACAGGTACCCAAGATGGGTGGGAGCTGTGGACCCAAACTAGACAATGAAATATTCCACATCACGTAGTGTCATGCACAATATATAGTGGAGGGGTGGCTGGGAAGGAGGGGATTCTGTCTTTCTTCCAGGATTGTGGTCTTTGGATCTGGCCGTCTTTGGGATCGCTAACCAGAAAAATGTTGGGCATCAGCTGGTGGATGGTGAGCAACAGCACTATGCATTACCCCTTTGTATTTTCTATTATTGTTATTTTATTGTATTTCAGTTATTAAACTGGTTTTATCTCAATCTAAAAGTCACCTTTTAGTCCTCTAACCTTCCCCATCCCCCAGGAGGGGGACAGGGAGTGAGTAGCTGAGTGGTGTTCAGCTGCTGGCTGGGTTCAAACCATGACAGTCCTTTGTGGTGGGGAAGGAATATGTGATAAGGATGGTAATTGGAAGAAGTGATGAGCAAGCATGGACTGAAGCCTGTTAGTGGAATAATTGTGGGAATTTTGGTTGTTGTAATTGTGGTGGAGGGACGAGGGATGATTGTGTGGATTGAGCTTTAGTATTGTGATTACGTTTTGGTGTTGGGTTTTTTTGGTTTTTTATTTTTGTTTGTTTTTTTTTTTTTTTCTTTTGGTGTGGGGAAGTGTTTTATGTTTTTATATTGAGGTGAGTGAAGTTTGTGAATATTGTGCTGTGTAATGTATGTGGATTTTAATGATAATTCTTAAATATGCAATTCACAGAGGCCAGGGATGGAATGCATTAAGTTTTTGTGTGTTTGTGGCAGGGTTTTTGGTAGTGGGTGAGGGACCTACAGTGGTGGCCCCTGTGAGAGGCTCCTTGAAGCTTCCCTGGCTCCAAGTTGAATCTGCCTTTGCACCAAGGCCCGGACAATTAGTGACAGTGGCTGTGCTTTTGTGATAACATATTTAAGAAGGGGAATCCAGAGATGAGGAATGGGAGTTGTGAGGAGGAGTTGTGAGGGAGATAACTGTGCAAACTCCAATGTCAATGGAAGAAAGGAGAGGAGGAGGGCTGGAGGGTGCTGGAGCAGAGATTCCCCTGTATCCCATGGTGAGAGGGCAGGCTGTGCACCTGACACCCACAGAGGTCACCTATGGAGCAGATGCCACCTGCAGCCTACGGAAGACTCCCCACCAGAGCAAGTGGATCCGCCCAAAGAAGACCTGGACTCTATGATGAGCTTGTGCTGTGGTAGTTCTTCACTGAGAGGACTGCAACATGTGTCAGGGACCCATGCCGGAGCAGCTTGGGAAGAGCTGCAGCCCGTGGGAAGGGCTCACACTAGAGAAAGATCATGGAAGACTGTCTCCTCTGAGAGGGACCTCATGCTGGAGCAGGGGAATGGTGTGAGGAGTCCTCCCCTGAGGAGGAATGAGTGGAAGAGACTCCTGAATTGACTTGATGAACTGACTGCAACTCCCATTCCATGTCCCCCTGTGCTGCTGGGGAGGAGGAGGTAGAGAAATCAGGAGCAAACTGAGCCTAGGAAGAAGTAAGGCGTGGGGACAAGATGTTTTTAAGATTTGGTTATGTTTTTCACTGTCCTACTCCATTTGATTGGTAAATTAAGTGCTGGTGGTGGTGTTTAAATGAAATTGATGTTCTTTTTCTTCCCCTGACAAATCTGTCTTTTGCCTATGACCATAATGGCTGATTCATCCCTTCCTGTATTTATTTTGATTCCCAAGCCTTTTGTTTTATTTTCTTCTCCTCATCCCTGAGGGGGAAGAAATGAACGAGTGGTTCTCAATTGCTCTCTGGGTTCAAATCACAAGCCATCACATGCAGAGCAAAGGTTCTTGAACCTTTTTCAGGATGAGAACAACAAAATATTGCCCTACAATTTATGTTTATTAAAAAAAAAAAAAGAAAAAAAAAAGAAGACTTCTTGTAAAAATACTTAAAATACCTGATTATTTAAGTAAAAGTGTATGAATTCATGTGAACATGTGCACAAAAGTATACGAGAAGACAATAGAAGTGGAGTAGAGAAAAATGGGGGAATAAAAAAAGTGGAAATACTAAACATGTATCCAATGTTCCCAGAGATTCCTGAAGATTATATTAAACAAATGAACTGCAGACTGGTGTAAATCATGATGTTTCAAGAGAAACCTGCTTTATACCAGAATTCAGCTGCCTTTGATTCTGCAGGCTGTGTTTAAACTCCTGTCTACTGCACAGAGGGAAAGATCTTTCTACTGTGCATCTTCTTGCAGAAAGGAGCACATCAGCCATTTGGGCAGTGCACTGAGGCAGCCGTGTACAATAGTCTGGAAGTAGAAAATGAAGGAACAGCCAAATTTTTTGGGTGCTCTGTTTTGTGCAGGTAAGGCCAAAGTGTTAAAAATCTGACTACAGACTTCTGCCTATATTAGTGCAGTGAACTGGAAATGACTGATGTCTTCATTGCCTACTGAGCCTTTGCATTACTATAGAGGACTCCAAATAACATTAGATAATTCAGTGTTTGCTGAAAAAGTGAATTGAAATGAATCTTATCTTAAAAGACTCTGTTTTCTGTTACATAAGAGATTATATTCTTAGACATTCTTATTGGAAAAAGAAAAATAAAGAGAAAAAAAAGAAAACACACCACGCTACCCTCCCAAAAAAAGGCTAAGAGGACTTTACTAAACTCGTATTTCCAAAAGTATTATTCACATTGTTACACAGATGAAATGTTTCCAATGGTTTCCTACAGATGTTTTTGAAAATGTCCATGGGGAAGTTGTAACCTACAGATAAAGAAACAAGGGCTGTATCTATTCACAGAACAGAAAAATATATAAAATAACAAAGAAAAACAATTCCATGGGAATCAGGAAATTAATATCTTGCCATTTATGGTAGAAGACTGGACTTAGTGACAGAGAACAGTCCTTGCAGTCATGTTGCTATGATTAATTGCTCTGTGTCAGTAATTTATTTCTGCAGTTGGTTAAAAAAGGTGTGGGTGATTACATTTTCTTTTTCAATGTTTCCCCGCTTTTGTCAAACTGTGATTTTTTTTTTTTTTGATTTGTTGGTTAATTAATCAAAATAAGTCATGACAGTTTTTTATGTACTTTCCTCCAGTATTTTCTCAACTCTGATAATGTCAGATTCTCATTGTGTCAACATATTGAAATATGAAAGAAAAAATAACTCTTGGTCAAACTTTATTCCTTTTAACTCTAAATTTTGATTATTGTTAAAATGGGCTAAAGCAGAATTAGTGTCAGTTCTTGGAATCTGCCAAACAGTGAGATTTATGAGTCTATGTAACTTTTTCTTTAGGGAAATAGCACACTTCTCAGACCAAGGATAGATGAATTACAGAAAACAATATAGTGAGAACTCATTGTGGAGATGAACGTTACATAAGCTCATTGGACTGTTCTTTCTTTTTCTTCCAAAAAGGAAGTTAGGAAAAAAAAAAGAGGAATAACTTCTGGGGGGAAGAAAAAAAAAAAAAAAGTTGTTTTATTTGCATATTTTCTACAAGGTTTTTGCCTGGTTTTCAGACTGGGCAATAGATAAACAGTCAGGCAGATAGAATGAGTACAAGTGCGTGAGAGAGTATGTAAAACAGTTACAGGAGATGGCTTGATACCTTTCCTTGCTTCTCTTATCTCTAGCTGGGCTTTTCAGAAGTTACTGGCACCAGTTTGGACTTTGTTCTCATCAAGGGTCATGGTAAAACTCCCAAGATTTTCCATCAGATTGATGTTAATACACTTACTTTTAAGAATCTAACTTTTGTGAGTCACCTTCTGAAGTCATCATGATACTGCCATTGACTTCAAGACACCTCTACTAATTTATCAAGGATATTTTATTATAGATCTTGCTCATGACTTAATTTGTGGTTTGTGAATGAAGTGGTTCCCAGGAGCAGAACTCAGTTACCATTTATTTGGCTTTCCATTATTCATTATTTGTGTATCTTCATCCTGAATATCTCCACCTGCATTTTCCACAGTGAATTTCCTTGTCCCTTGTATGTAGTTTAGTTCTTCTTCTGTCTAAACATGTATGTTTTAAATTTACATTGTTCTCCAATCCTCCAGAGTAATTCCTCTCTGAAATTTTAACACTGTCAAGCAGCTTCACATATCTCTTTTAGGGTGCAGCAGGTATTTCACATGACTTGCTGAGAAATAAACAACAAAAAAAAGAATGTTTAAAAAATGACTGGCTCACAGATACTTTCCTCAGGTATTAAGATGTTTTGTTTGTTTTGTTTTGTTTTGTTTTGTTTTGTTTTGTTTTGTTTTGTTTTGTTTTGTTTTTAAACACTTGGCTATATGCTACGTTTTAGAGGATATGTAAAATTTTAGCCTGTGTCTGGAGCTGGCAGTGGAGGAGTCTTCCATTTGTAGGCCAGCGAACTCTTTGTGATCCTTTTGTACCTAGTAAATTACAATTATATCTGTATAAGTGTCTGGTATTGAGCTGAAGACTCTTAGCAACCTACTTATGTCCTAAGTGTAGACACCATTCTCAGGCATCACGTATCTCAGGTGTATTTTGGGAGCTATATAAATTACATCCTGATATCTACCATGTTCCAAAAAATATGCTTAAACAACCTCCTCCGGGTCTAACCTCTGCCCTCTTGAGGTTCCATCTGACCTGAATGTTTCTATTAGCCTTATTTTTTCCCCTCCTGCTCCCTTCTTTTCACAATTTCTCTTCACACAGTCTCCCAACTAGTTTTTCTGAAGCTTTTTATTCTGAGCTCAGTACTCCTTAAGAAAAAATTTTTCAGACTCTGTTGCCAATCCAAAGAAGAACTGAAACATGTTCTGAACATTACTGAACTAATTAAACCATGAAGTTTACTAGAGAAATGTCTAAATGATTCATTAGCAAGTAGATGGACACGTCTTGGATTTTTGAATTAGCTTTTCTGTATTTTTCTTTCCTATCAAAAATTTTACTTCTCAGATCTCAAATAAAATTGAGTTATGTTTTTCTTTTATATTCTCTGTGTTCTCTTTTCTCTCTCTACCGTTATTCATTATTTAACTTCTGTACCTATGTTGTACACAAGAGTTTCTATAAAAATAAATTCTATTGTGCTGGAGTAAATCAGTGGACTCAGTGGACTCTTTCCCTCAATGCCAAACACTATATACAATCCTGATAACTTGGAAAGTATCTTAATCCCAAATTAGTCTGTGTACTACCCCCAAAGAATGAATGTATTGTCTTCAAAAGAGTACCACGTGCATTTATTGACTCTGTTATAAAAGTGATGTATCGTGTGCATGACACTGTCTTATGTTCATTCACATATGGTTGCTATATCTTTGTTTGTGCTTTTATCTCTCTCTTTTATGTTAATTACAGATAGCAAAGATTCTTCCTTTTTATTTGATCATCCTCGATATTATCCATGAAACACACAACACATACTACTTCTGTAATTTTAAGCCTGAAATTTTTTCAGCATTCATAAATTACTCTGTGCCAGGTAAATTAGTTTTGTGAGATGGCTATCCACCATTACTCTATATTTTTAATCACTTGTCTAAGCCTATATCTCATTTATTCAAGTAAAAGTTCCACAAATACTCTATTTCACCTTATTAAATAAATGACAGGCATTTAGGCAACAGAAAACTAGATGGCTTTTGTTTTGTTTTGTTTTGGTGTGGGTTTTTTTTGGTGGGAATCTGGGAAATGAGTTTGGCTATGCATTTACTTGCTATTTAAATATCTTTTTTTCCCCTCCATTTATTCTTATTTATAGGAAAAATCTGAAGAAATCCTGATAAAAAGATCTATACTATTATTTATAACAATGCAAAACTGGAATAATATTAATAACTTTCACCACTTCAGCCATTTCAGATTCTCACCTACATGACCTAAGTTACTTCTTTCTCACTGATTGCTCCCCTAGTATAATTTTCAAGAACTGCAGCACAAAGCTTCTAACCTTTGTGTCTTGATGCATAAAATAAAATATTTGAGGTTGCAGCACTTAATTCAATGCTCACTGAAGTCAGTGGAAAACTTTTCACAGATTGAAAGGACCTGGATTGGTTTCATCTTGAACTGTTATCATGTGCCAATTTTACTATATTTCTGTCAAATACCAAACCTCTGGCAAAATCTTCATTATTACTATGGTTGTTTTAATCCATGAATCCTCTTTTTCATGCTGAGAGCAATGTCAGCATGACACTGGGGAAAGAAGAGAAGAAAGAGGAAGCGAAGTGAGAAAAGAAGAGAAGAGAAGAGAAGAGAAGAGAAGAGAAGAGAAGAGAAGAGAAGAGAAGAGAAGAGAAGAGAAGAGAAGAGAAGAGAAGAGAAGAGAAGAGAAGAGAAGAGAAGAGAAGAGAAGAGAAGAGAAGAGAAGAGAAGAGAAGAGAAGAGAAGAGAAGAGAAGAGAAGAGAAGATAAGATTTCGGTTGGAAGGGATCTACAATGACAAATTCAAGGCTGACCAAGCCTTAACCAAAGTTAAAACTTGATGTTAAGGGCATTGTCCCAACACTTCTTAAACACTGACAGGCTTGGGGCATCGACCACCTCTGTAGGAAGCCAGTTCCAGTGTTTGACCACCGTCTCAGTAAAGAAATACTTCCTAATGTCCAGTCTAAACCTCCCCTGCTGCAGCTTTGGACCATTCCCATGCATCTAATCACTTGTTACCAGGGAGAAAAGATCAGTTATTTCTTATTTTCTACTTGTTAACATGAGAGGAGAACCAGGGCCCAGATATCTGGCACATAAGCTGTCATGGGTTCTGTCTTAACCCTTTAACGACCTCTTCACCTGCTCTCCAACAGGCAGATTGCATAAATCATAACACATTGCTTTTAGTTTCCTCTGGGCTTAACAGCAGCCTCTACAGCTCCCATTCTGTTTCTGTTAAGGACAGTGGCTATGGTAGTCTTCAATCCAGGTATCACAGTGAAATATTTAAAGAAAGGTTGAGATGAAACCAAACTCTACTTCACCAGTACTCAGAATAATTCTTTGGGAGAGATTGTTTCTCCCACTGGTGGCCAGAAAATTTTGCCTTCTAATTTAGTCATGTGATGTAAGAGGGAATACCCCTCTGCCACAGTGGCAGGCTACTAGTGTGCATCTTTCTCTCATGTTCCTGTTTATACCTGTGGGACAGTCTTATAGAGGGTTTGTCACATCATTTCCCCTTCCTTCTTCAAAGACATAGGGAAGCCTTCCTATTTCTTTATGACCGTATCTTGCTCTGTTTAGACCTGGAGCTTATTTGTGCCTTCTTCTTTCTGATATATTCCCTCCAGCTTCTGCTTTCCTGCTGTGATTTCTGTTGCACATATTTAAGCCCCAAAGGCAATACTTGGATAAAATTATCATTGTCAGTGCACTAACTTCCATTCCCATCTCTGCTCATTATTTACATTCTTTGTGTTGCAAATTACACATCAGCAAAGGAAGCCTAGTTCAATTTACCTACCTCAGAGTTATTCTCTGAGGTGTAATATGTTAATAAAGAGAAGCAAGTAATTAACAACTAATAAATTATATGACTAATAAATTTTGGTGTGCTTTTTTTTTTTTTTTCTTCTTTTTTTTTTTTTTTCTTGTGGAATACCTACATCAATTCTAATACTTCCACTGACAATACACATTAAATCAGCACCCTTTTTTAGTAATTTTGGGTTGTATGCAGCTCATTGAATTTCAAGCACCAGGAAGTTCAGTGTCTAGAACAAGTAACTTTGTTAAGTTCTAGCTCTTTGTGGGAGAGCTTACCTCAGACTTGGATAAGTAGTTTAGATCAGGTGTTTAACTTTGATACAGGGAAGGTTGTGTAAATTGTATCTATCCATCATGGACCAACAGGGATCGGTCCTTGGGAAATACGTATTACTTGACATCCAGCTACCGTAATGCTGTAGTTATTCCCTGAATTCATGCTCTGCTATGTCTGTTTGTTGACTGAATGAAAATGAATAGTGCTCTCTTGCTTTCTCTTCTACATTTTTTCCTTAAAGTGTAGGATTTTGTGTGGGATGATACACATTAATACAGACATGCCCATTTATGCATGTATACTGAGATCACATGTGCATTAGCTCATGAGAGGAGCTGTTAAACTACATCACTAGCTTCCATGACCTGCAAGCCCCAAAACCACTTGAGATATTTCTATTAATCTCTTATGTGCCTATTAAAAATAACAATTTTTATTCTCTATCTAGTACAAGCAATCCTGGGATCTATTTAGAATTTCTCTTGCGTTTCTTAACCAATTTAGATTACTTTTAATTAGTTCTTTTCTCCCTTCAATACCCCAACAACATAGCTGGAGAAGTAGTATATGGAAATTTCCATAAATGCGTAACAGCTAAAGGCCTCTGTTAAATAGTCATGGACCATTATATGAGAAAGCCTTCTATTTCACATTTGGTAAATATTTCAGTATATAAAATCAATTTATGTAATAGTTGATTGAGTCTTTTTTTTTTTTTTTTTGTAGGTGACATGGTTCAAACTGGGAGAGATCACTGGTTCGAACAGGTGAAAGAGAAAAAGAAAATTACAGGCCAACAATTTAAAGTCAGAATATTTAGGGACAGATGCATACATATACACTATTAAAATCCTTGTCCTTAATGTACTGAGTTTTACACACTGATTGTGTGTAGAGACATGCTGCTTTATTAGAATGATCCCTTAGATGAGTTTTTATTTCACCACTATGGGCCTGGTGTTAGTTCGTTCTGTAACAGAGACAAGAATGATGAGGTAAAACAATTTTTTTCGTGTATGGAAAATTTTCCTTGACTTTTTCAAAAGCAGCTTGGAGAAAAAAAAGAGAAAAAAACCCAACAAAACCCAAAATGTTTAGAATGGAAACTAGGGCACATTGCTCTGAGAAGGCAGGACACATCATTTGATTCTTTATAAATACCTTTGGATTTAATTACAATTACCACTGTGTGCATAATGTACCGTACACTAAGAATTCACAGCAATGTTATCTACTTATAAAGGTGAAGTTGTAAAAAGCCTTGTAGGAGCTGCAAAATAGTTACTAACATTTGAAAGATTCAGACAAGCTAAGACATATAATACTGGACTTTATACTGACTCCTAACTTAATAATGAACTCGGAAAAATGTTTTAATAATTTTTTTCTGCTTCTATTTTTTTGTATGTAATTTGTTTTTCTTAGGTGCAGTGAGACACAATAGCTCTAAACATAATACAGTCTGGTCTTAATTATGTCCACATCTTAGATTAGGGTTTGATCTCATGCCTGATGTAGTTGTTTATTCAGCTTCATGAGGTAGTTGTTTATTTGGCTTCACTGGACATTGGATTTGGCCATAGGGACTCAATTCACTGATGTACCTATATGTACTCCCTAACTATAAATTCATGACAAGCTTCACTAGCTCTTGAGACTATTTATATGTTAATACTTAAATACAAATGTGGCCAATTTAGGATTTCAGAGACAAATTACTGCAAATTCATGAAGATATTCTTTCAAGAAGGTGACCATATTCTGGCTTTGCATGCTCAAAATGTTTTTTACTAGCATATCAAACCAGGTACCTCGTCTCCCCTTTCACAGCAGTACAGGAATATACACTGAATTTCAAAGAATCTAGTTCTATTCTTCACAACAAGCAGACAGGCAGGTTTAACTGAACCCAATTTCTTAGCTATTTACATTTCCCTAAAAATGTCTTCAGTTTTTTCTCCAAAGTGGTTCAACACCTTTCCTTGCCAGGTTCCCTGTTATTTTCCGTTATACAGAGTGCTGTATGTAAGAGGTATGTATGCTGAGCATGGATATTGGAAATCTGTGGGTGTAATTACTCTGTGTCCAAAAGAGCAACCAGTGTTCAATTTCTCATCCCTGCCAAATACTTAATGGGCTGCTTTTTTCTGCTTTTTTTTTTTTTTTTATAAAAAAAAAAAAAAAAAAAAAAAGGTAACAAACTCAAATCTTTACTGTTGAACAAGTCTGTACGCTCCAGTCTTGATAAGCTTCTGAAACCTATTTCCTTCAGGACTTTAAAACATCCATCTGATAAAACTACACCTTCCATTAGTTGAACTCTACCAAACTGTAAAATGCTAAGATGTTGCCTACAGCATTCAGAAAATAATACATATGGAGCTAAGCAAGTAGGATGAAACACAAGTCTTAATACCTGGGGATTGGTTCAGACAGAAAAAGCAAAAGAGTTTTGACAAAAGAATTCAAAGGATAGATGATCTACAGAGAAAATGGGTGGGTTTAGGGCACTGGTTCACTAATTTTGTTCACCGTATATGAAGACCCTTACACACTTTTGCAATACATATATACTGCAGTTCCATGGATATGTTGTTACCCAAATGATGTTGAAGGTCCACCAAAATCCCTGGTCAGGGAAGATTACAAAGGAAGAAATGTCAAATAGCTGTCGCGTGGTAAAGAACATGTTATTTACCTGGAACATAATCTAGTGATAACATGAATTAGATTGACGAAGTTTTGAAGATCACCACGAATGAAAAGGAGATTGAAGTCAGGGTGTAAAAGATGGACCTTCCTGTGAAATTGGAAAAAGTGCGAATTCTGATTCAGGGTTAGGTTCACCATAAATCAATGGTACAGTACAAGTTTCGGATGTCACCTGTTCTGAGTAGGAATCATTACCTTACTTTCTTTGAACATATATTAGTCTTTGAACAGATATGCAATGGAGAAATACAGAATAAAACCTTTCTAACTTGAAGACCCTGTACCGCTAAGTGCACCACTGAGAATTCACATACTCCTCCAGACTTACATCTTTCCCTGTGTTTCTGAATTTTGGGTGAGCTCCCCATAGGCTGTGCACAACAACAGGGTTTCTTGAAATTAAATATATACTTTTACAGACATTAATATTGTGGGTCATGTGAGAAGTGTTCTGCTTCTTGCCTGATGTTGTATAACCTTACAAAAGGGCTTGGGGCAAAGTTAAAATTCCTTTAGGCATTCGGGGAATGATCCCTGTATTTTGATGCAGAAATTGGGGCTGCATTTTGTTTTCCCCCTGAGATATTAACAGTAGTTTCATTTCCAGCACTGAAAGTTGGGACATGGAAAGTTAGAAAATAATTCTACTAAAATCTGGGAATAAATAATACAATTTGTCTGGTTTTCTTTCAAGTACTAGGCCAGTCTATTAATACGAATATATTCCAGCTGAAGCCTTGAACTTTTTGTCACCATTCTTTGCAGTAATATTTTAAACTGATTTATCATGCTAAGTGAAAACAAATTGTGAGCACTATTCTCATTTCTCCCTTTAATTTAAATGTATTTATCTGTGGGGAAGCACCTTTCTCAGATTCAGTTAATAGTCTAGATACTCTCGGTATTTGGTGTTGAACAATTTATGACTTCTCTCTTTCAGTATTCCCATCTATAAATGGGGGGAGGAATACTTGCTTATCTCTCAGAGATTTTCAGAAGATTAGTTAACTCATTAGTCCCAAATTTTGCAAGAAATGTTCTTGTATCGAGCTTTGCCTGTAAATCTGACTGTGCAAATCCATAATGGCATATCCAATCCCTTGCCTTGTTCTAATATTTAGTATTTCTAAATGATCTGTCTTTCCAGACTAAAAGACTATATGAAGCAAGGACTCTCATCTTAGGTAATTAGTCCAAGACACTGTAGTGAAACTACTTGCAGAAGTAATGCTAATATGCCTTATCCCTTTGGGTGAAATTCTCCCAGCTACATATTGCCTATGAGCCACGTAAGTCCCTCTTTAAATCCTATTTTGAGGTCTTTAGTGGGGTTTAGGAGGTACAAACCCCTTGTTCTGGATTCTTACACAAAAAAGAATTCTGTTCTTAATTTACATTTAGGGCTTCAAAAATTGTAAGGTCCTACAAGAAATATAAATCTTTAATATTTTAAAATGTACTTTTACAATTTGCACACTTAAATATATATTCTACTTCCAAATTTTATGGGTGAATTCAAATATTTTTCATGTATATATTTTTGAAAACTTAATTCATAACTCTTTCTATATTTTTTCAACTTCATGCCCCCCTTTTCTTTTACTCTTTTAGCAAACTAAGTTTTACTTCAATTTACATAGTTAAATATGTAGTATTTCTGAAAAAAAAAAACAACCCAAACCAACAATAACCAACAAAACAAAAACCCAACAAAAACCCTCACTAAATTCCCAGCAGGATTATTTTCTTTCTTTCTTTCCCTTTCCACCCCCACCCCACCCCCCGCCCTTTTTTTCTGTCCTTTTTTTTTTTTTTTTTTTTTTTTTCCCGAGCTTGGGACTGTAATTTGAATAACAACTGTGAGAGAAAGGAGAAGTTCTGCAATGCTTTTCATAAATGAAATTAGCAAGTTTCTACAATTTAAAGGTTCTATTTGTAATTCTAAAATTCTTTTCCATTCCCCTTGCTTAGCTCGGGGCATGAATATAAGGGGGACATGTTTGCTTTGCTGCTTGTTAATGGAAAAGAGATAACTAAGTGCTGAATTTACAGAATACTTGCCTGTTGTGAGTTTTATGCATAAGCACCGTATTAATATCATCTCCAGATCTTAACTGAATAATATCTGCAAAGATGGCTTACCATGTATGGGGAAAAAAATCTACATTGTTTAACTCTACAGGCTTTTAAAATGATATCCGCAAGTACTCAGCATTAAAACCTTCACTTGGAATTTGAATTGCAAATGCTGAATTTTCCATCCAATGTTCTACTCTGTCACACAGTCAGAAACAGGCTTGGAATGGAAAAACAAAAAGAAGTTTCAAATATAATTAGAGTGAAACCTTTTTGCAATGGTATTGGATGAAACAAAATCTCCCATGTTAAGGTGCAAATGATCTAAGTCAGGGAGTGCTGTTAAGTGATTAGAGCCCAAGGTTTGTATGTATTCCGATGGTAACACTAGAGTACTTTGTGGAATTAGAACCATCACCTCGCCTCTGTAGCTACTTCTGTATTTCCAGAGATATCTGTCTAAATGGCATTTTGACATAACCAATAATATCAATAGTTTCAGCAGCAATTTAATTAGCTAAATAATGCAAGTAATGCTTTTTAGTCAGTATAGTTGACTATAAAGTCCACAAAAATATTGAAATGTAGTCATTTTCCCTCAGATGAGACAATTTAAAAAAATTAAAATATGTCTCATTTACTTAACACTGGTGTATAACTGGCTCAGATGTCTAAACGCAGGTGGAAGACATTTCTGTCTAGATGTGTTCAAAACCCTCTTCCATTTTCTCTTGAACGGATTACTTTAGGCATTTATTTTAAAAGGTTGTTTTTTTGTTGGCTAAAATTTAATTGTAAGATAAGCAGCAAAGTTTAGCAGTCTTGGAAGACATTTTTTCTCTGTCAATGTGGTTAGATAGTAATTTGAAAAGGCAGATGTTATTAATGCATCTGAGGGTGTGGGTTAGAGAGAATATTGCCATATCAGGCATTTTGTGGACTAGAAAAGCTCTGCTATGGTAAAAGCTGTCTCTATTTGACAGGTCCCAGGGAAAACTGGCATACCCCTTATGAAGCAGGCTTGTAAGAATTCCTCAGTCTTTCATCTTTTTGCATTAACACTGTCCAGATGGGTAGGAGAGAGAAAGGGAGATCCGTTATTTTCTTCAGTAATGAAGCCAGAAACCTTAATGCTGTTATTTATGATTCAGTAGTTTGTCTTTGGTTCCCTTTAATCTTTATAATACTTGCATCCCACCCTTTCTGTTTCTGCAGTGCGTTACATCTTGAATAACTCCCTTTCCTCTGAAAGCCTCTTACAAAAGTGTGTGGTCATCCCAGGTATTTGCTAGTGAAAATCCCTCTTCTTTGGTGTCTTCAATTTGTGACCTGCAATCCTACTTCCATGAGCCACATGGAAATCTGAGGCTAAACTTGTTCTCTGGCTTTACAGCCCAGGTTGTGCCATTTCCATCTCAACAATACTCTGTTCTTACAAAACTAGGTGTATCTTCTTTACCTACATTGACATGCTCAGGTCCTATCTTCAAGGTGGTATAGAGGTCCAGCTTAGCAATTCAGGTTTTTGTTCTTGTTGTTGTTTTTGTTTGTTTGTTTTGTTTGTTTGTTTTTGTTTGTTTCTTCTGTTCCTCGCATTTCCTTAAGGTTTGGCATGCTTATCTGGCTCCAATATTTCAACTTTCTTCAGTGTACATTTTCTTTTACTACATGACTTCTACCCCTCTCCTTACTTCACCTCACCTCTTTCCAATCCCGTACTTATGATAATCAAAGAATACATTTGAACACATTTTAGTCTGGAATAAATAATATAACTTGTGTCTACCATATGTTTCACCAAAGTCAACCATTCCGTTAGTGACATGGAACATTTTAGTGAGGTTTTACCAAAAAAATCTATGTTTCTTTTAGTTTCTTTGGTTGGGTATTTTTTGGTATGTTTTACTTTAAAGGCATAAACTGATTTGGAGTTCATCCCTTAATTTTCATCTAAATGTCAGGTGCCAAGACCGAAGTAGTGATCAAGAGTCCCTTTATAGTCAAAGACAGGAGAAAGGAATGCCTACAGGAAGACTTTTGTCAGTTTAAAACAGGGATCTAACCTTATGAGTTGAATCTCTTTATTGTGATTTCTAACTTCATCTATTGACTATCAAGGGAGAATGCACACCCAGTTTGAATAGCATTATAAAAGTTATGAGAGATGAGTGTCACTCCTGAATGGGAAACTGAAGGGATTCATTCTACAGTATTGAACTCCTATGTGAGAAAACTGTACTCCAACACCTGCAACATTTCTTCCATCTAAAGGCAACCTGGAAACCTGTGCCCCCATCTGTACTCACGTGCATCTGTAAGCACATTTCGTTCATAAACCTTGTATGCAACATGATTTGATTGATAAATATGTAAATAGTTGTAAGGTGAAAGACACCCTCCCTCAAAAATAAAAATAAAAAATAAAAAAAGTGTTGTATGGGAAGTTTCAGTGTACCTGATACTTCCTGAGAATGGGACTGCTGAGAACTGGGAGAGCATTTTCAATCCTAGTGGGTCAGGGTCTGTCTCCTCTCAGAGAAATCTCTGCATTTTTGGAAAACACTGGATAATTATAAAAGGAATGACTGATTAGAGATTGTTTTTTTCTCTCAATAATTTAAATGTGTATACAAACACTGTGCTTTGATGACGGCACAATTATGAAAGAGAGTAGATATCAGACAATCTAATGGGCTAATACTGGTTTGCACATTTATAATCCAAAAGTCTTGTATAAATGCATCACCAACATGGAAAATCCAATGGAATTTCCATGGCATCAGCCCATGAGATTACATTGACATTTCCATTTCAACAAATAATAAAATCCATAATCTTTATGCAGCCAGTGCCACACTCCGTATGTTCCCTCTTATTTTATTGGCACTTTATGGTTTTTTGCTTTGGGGTTTTTTTTTGATACACAGAAACGAAGTCTCATTCCATTGTGAAACAAAGAAACAATAGCAGTAATAATAAAAAGACTTCAGTTTTGATCAAGAATCACAATCTCATTATTATAGTCCTCCGTTTGCTAATGACCTTGCATTTCTATTCCCTGTGTTGTGTCTACTTTTGAAACAGTGATATTGACTGAACACTATCTCATCCTGAGCTTCCTTTTCCTTCTGTCCAGACAGAACCCAAGGCAACACAATTACATGTTATTATTTGGAATCTAAGCCTAAATTTGGATTTTTGTATAAATAATCTATTTCACTACTATCACTAAAGCTTTCTTTATTTTTAATTCTATGTACCACAGACCCTTGCTCAGCCTATATTGCACTCCAGCTCTGGTATTCAAGATCAAATTAGAGATGCTGGTCTATCAGCACTAAAATTCACTTCTTTTCAGCAATGTGTGTTAGGAATGCAAATAGCTAATACAGGAAACCAAGTAAAGTAGGAAAAAGTGATCAGCCACAGACTCATGCAGAAGGTGAGAGGAAGAGGTAACAATGTACTAAAGAAGTGTAATTCCATTTCACTGTTTCCAGCAGGGTGATGAGTTTTAACACTTGACCTTACGATACAACTGTTATAGCCAGATTTATCCTTCCTAATATCCCATTCGCTTCCTGGGAGCACTAAATTTAGACTCTTGTTCAGCTGTGTTCTTTCTCCTGTCAATGGAAGGAAGAAATAAGTACCTCTAAAAGACAATTCAGCTTATTTTACATCTGACACAGCATCTGCAAGTGCCTTTTTTCTTTCTAGTGAATGTAATGGGAAACTAGGATGACTGTATGCCTCAATTAGATAACTCCGGTAAGTGTCAAAGTTGCAATAACTTCATCTATCCTTTAATTGGTAACCAGTTCACGAAAATTGCAACAGGCATAGATAAGAGATTGTGGGAAGTGAAAATTGAAGCTACAAGAACTTCAGGCAGAGTTTGCAAAGTCATGATCCAGGGTTTCTGAGACATCTCCATGGGAGTGGTGGATATGACAAAAAGACTTCCGGATCATTACACTTTTTGGAATATCAAGGTATACTCCATAACAACTCAAAAAATAATAAATACCCATGATTAGGCAACGGAAATTTTTCAAGACACTAAATGTCACATTTTCCTGTGCCATTCTTCACTAAATTATAAGTAATTGCAAGTACAGTCCAAAGGAGAAGGAGGAAAATCTTCACAGTATTCTTAAAACGATGCTGCACTTATTGAAAACTAAAAATACAGACTAGTTATGCTACTGGTGGGCTAAGATCACTCTCTGCCAAATGATGCACCATATTTTCATGTTGATTCTTTGTGTTACTCTGTCTATTCTTTTCAAGGTTTTGTGCCAATTGCACTTCGATTATGAAACCCGAATCATCCTTTTTAATAGCATTCTCTGAAAAAAAGGCACTTAACATTGGTTTATAGTCATATGTGTGTACTTTTGTTGTCAATTAAAAGAAAAATGCACCATTGGAGGCGGGGGTGGGCAGTGTTCAAACTTGAACCTTCATCTAGAAGTCCTTATTTCTCTGCATCAATAACAGTGCTCCCAAGACAACTAGACACTTCATTTATGACTTACAGTTAGGAATATAAGACTAGAGGAAGTTAAGCTAGATGTAAGCTTTTAGAGACAAAAATGTCCTTTTCCTATACAGCACATAGACAATGAAGTCTACTTCATGATGACATGACAATAATAATAAAATAATATAGAATAATAGTAATCATAAAATCTCTGGAAATGTCCTCTTAATCTATCCGTTGTAACATTACTCAATTAAAAATAGGGAAAGAATTGGGAAATTTTCAGTATAAAGTACATTTTCTCAGTAAAAGAGGTAAAATTCCCTGAGTTCTTCAAAAGATGATTTTTTAATTGCCAACTCTACAGTCTTACCCAGGGACCTGAATAAAGATTTACTCATTATACCTGACAGTTTTGCCCTTGCACCAGGTGGAGGAAGAACACAGGAACATAGGAACTGCCACACCAGATCAGACCTGCAGTCCATCTAGTCCAGTCTTCTGTTGCTAATATTGGCCAGTGCCAGATGTTTCAGAGAAAGGTACAATAACCCTTCCATAGACATAGTCAGAATTTCCCCTGTGAAAATCTTGTCCCAACCCTCTAGACTTAATGATTTCAGGCATGAGGCATGCATTCTGAAGCATGAAGGATATACTCCAGATAGGTAGAACATATCTGTCCCCAAATTACCCTGATTTCACTGCTAATTGTATAAAATTATGATTTTCCTCTGTCCACAAGCTTCAATTCACCTTAGAAAAATTTAGAAACTTAATAGCAGCACCTAAGTTAGAAGTCAAGTCTTTCTAAACTATCCCTAAATTTAATGCTGGAAGAAAAGTCCTGTAAGTACTCAAGTAAGTAATTAAAATCTGAAGTGGTCTTAATTATTGTAAGAGTTGCCTATCTTTCTGCTCATGAGTATGGAGTAATATTCACTTCTCAGTTAGACACATCAAGTAAGTGCCTTAAGTCAGGTGAGATGAATGCACGTACAAGGCACTTGAATAAATTATTCAATGGAATTGCACTTTGCAACAAACAGTATGTTTTGAACCAAATCCATTAGTGCAAGCAGGATGATTTGCAGCTCTCGGTAAAAAGTAAACTTCCATAAATCTAGATGCTGACTAAATCTTGCATCTTCTCTGTATGAATAGTAAAATATAAATTAATAAAATCTTGAAATTAGGATTAGGATTGCAAAAATGTTTAGAGGAGTTAGGCATAGAAGTCAGTAGGCTAAGTACTGAACAAATAAAGCATAAAAAGCCTCATCTGTAGAAACAATGAAGTGAAAATCATTGTATTGAATGCTTCTTACATATTCCTTCAGGTAAAGCGAATTTACCCAGTTGAGCTTTCAGTTAAATAACACTGAAGAATTTGAACAGATATTCAAAAGAGTGCAGTCTTCACTGGAAAGATAACCACAACAAAGGAAGGCAGAGAGAAATTGTGTTGCAGGGGAACTCATATTTAATCAGTGACTCAAGGACCAGTTGCTCAATACTAACAATATTTATGTTTGTGATTTTTACCTCAGAAGTGTTTGATAATGGAGGTTAAAGTTCAGTTCATCTCATCTCACAACACTCAGAAATCGTCTCCAAATTTAGTATAATTACCTAGGCTTCCCCCTTACAGCCAATGAAGAGTTGAGGAGCAGAGTTATTTACATTCATGTTGGTCATCCTCATTCTCAGGCTTTAGAGTACTTATTGTGTATACTGCACATAAATGCTTATGTTGGATAGGAAGAGTAGCTAAGAACACATGCTTGATTTCTGGATGACTCAAATTAAATGGGATTAATGTCCCTTGGCTTTCCTGATGAAGCAAAATTTGAGGCACCATCAACATGAAAGAAGATCTGTGGTAAAAAAAAAAAAAAAAAAAAAGTCAATGATATTGAAAACTAAGTGAAAAGTATTGTGAAATTTAGGTCTGCATGCACTTGGGGAATAAAATTGATAATTTTTCTATAAAATGGGAGGTTATCAATTAGAAATGACAGAAAAAGAGGCAGACTTAATATATTAACAGATCATAAGATATCTTTGAATAACCACTGTTGATACATCTGTGAAAGAGAGTAATGTTATCTTAGGCTCCTATTTGTTAGGCAAAAGATTTTAAGTACTGTGTGTTTAAGTAGTTTTATTTGAATGTTGGCATGTCATGCTGGTCACTGTTTTTTAAGAATAGTTCAATAATATAAGAAGAAATAGGTTGAAAAAAAAAAAAAAGGCAGTTTTACATTAAAAGAATTCGGCATAACTGTATGAAGGCTGAGACATGAATATGATTTCAGTCATTTTCAGATATAAATCCAAAGGTAAATGGTGCTACATATGAGAATGGAATTTAAAGAAAATACACTAATTGGTAACATAAAAATGGATTTACTACAATTAAAGTTCAGCTTAAATTAAAACATAGATGCTACTTTTCTGAGTTTTGAACTTACAGAATAACCTTGGTAAGAAACAGAGTGGGTAAAAAATAGTTTTAAGCTGTGAAATGGTGTATTAATAAGCAGGGCTGCATGATATAGCTGCATGAAAGGGAGGTTGACTGTTAATTTTAGATATTTTCAGTCCTCTCTTTTTACAGTTGAGCTACCTTTATTTATTGGATTTACAAATTTCCACAATACTTCTATAAAGGCTGTCTGTAAATTGTTCACATTTTGTACATGAGCAAATAAGAACTGAAGCAATTTACCCAAAGTAGTATAGAAATACTAGAGCAAAACAGGGCACTGTTGAATTCCTGAAAGCTTCAAATCATCAACATGCTGCTAGGTGAGAAAGGAAAGTGAGGAGGCAGGAAGCAATGGAGGAAGAGAGGGAGCGGGGAAGAGAAGGGGAGAAAAGGGAGTATTGCTTTTAGCTGTTACAGAAACAAGAAATAGATGTGAAAGGACAGTTGTCACATCTCAAACGTGAGAATCAAAGGACCCAGAATTTATTTACTTTATTTTAAAATAGCATGATTTCCTTCTGATCTAATGAAATCTAATGCTTTGCATTGGCAATACTACAGTCTTCTTTCTCTTCTTTTTCTGACTCCCAAACACAAAAGCAAGGGCAACCATGTTACAGTTTCCTGTATTTAGATCATCAAAGCATCAGGTGTGATGAAGGTGCAGGTATATTGGTCATGTCAAGGTTCTTGAGATTCTGTTCAACAGAATGAAAATAAATATATGGTACTATGAACAACTCTGAAATGATATTTTACTTTTGCACATTCAATTATATATCAGTATAAAGCCATGAGGTGAGATTCCTCAACCATTTCAGCATAATGAAACAAGTGATTATTTTTCAGGCCTTTAATTTTCTGGATTGGTAAAGGTTGGAGGGTAGAACTGACCTTCCAGTGACAGCTCATTCAGGGTAGCAGCTGCATTGTCTCACAGGGATCTTACGGTTGTGAACTAGAGCAACTTCAGCCATCCAGCTGCCGAAAATATCCTGGTGGATGTCTCTTGGCCCGCTTTGGCATACAGCAGTTTCAGATGAGGGAAGGAGACAGGGGGTGGTGCTGAAACAGACAAGTTTTTTATTAAGCAAGAACAGGGACACATCAAGAGAGATGAGGCAGCTGTGAGTATGCCAGCAGCTGCATCTGCTCTCTGAATGGATGATAACATGAAAATGACAGGGCCCTCCGAAGGAGAAAAAATTTGGGAATGTCTGGTTGTTAATGCCTTGGCTATTTTCCTTCTAAGACAGGTTGGGGACTTCAAAGGAAAAGAACAGACTTCTTTTACCCCTGAAGAATCTTTACTTTTTACCCCCATTTTTATGCTATGGATCTGTGTGCATGGCAAATTTATATTCATACTCAGATATGAAAAAGTAATAATTTGCAGGTTTTTTCATTGTCTACAGGGAACTCATGTTGGCTGAGCACTCTCAATGTTTCTATATTGCAATAAGAAACATTCTATTGAGCTATTTCATCATGTAGCCTACAGACAGATGGATACAGGATATATATACCTTTATTTTCTTTGGTGTTTTAGTGGCTGTCCATCTCTTTTTCTTTTTAAATTCCAAAGTATCATTAACATTCAACAACTCCATTAGAAAGTCACAGGCAGTAAGAGCCCATCTGTGCCATGTTAACATTTAAGGAGGAAATAAAAGAGTAAAGTGGACAGGTGGAGTAGACAGCAGGAAACAACACCAGGTACACAGCAGGTAGGGAGTTCAGCAGAGGAAAATGCCAGACATTTAACAGGTAAATGGAAGGGCAGCTGAATTGCTATGCTAGTCCAGAGAGAGTGCACTGAGGGAGTAGTGGCAACAGAAATAGGAAGATGTC